>NC_053399.1:58591419-58903711 GCF_905171765.1 Bufo bufo
ACGTACAAAGTAGGGTTCTATAGAACTGGGCGCTGTATTACAGCTCAGTACAAGTGCACCTAGCAGTAATATGCTGTTGTACAATCCTTTACTGAAAGATTCAGTAGATTTATTTATTATTCTCCTTGTCAGAAGAATCAATTTGTTAACCCTTTTCACCAATGTTATTGAGACTCTTTGAAGTCTACTGTAAATCTCTGAGCGGTTTGTTTCTGTGCTTCTCTCATTAATTGGCCAAGCATGACATGCGGGATGTAATGTGTTAGATAACATTGGAAACTGGGCTTAATTTTAGCTATGGAGGCACATGCCTGAGCAGCTGTATTTATTGGAAACCTAAACCAATGTTTTGCTGCTTTTAAAGAAGCTCTGGATGGCGAAATAGGAAAATTTTATGCAGTAACGCTTTATGTTCTTTTTCAATCCTCAACAGTTTTAATTTTGCAACAACTACAATGGCAGGAAACCCAATAAATGGTTTATTGGATTGTGCAGCCTGTTTATTTTCCTCTGTACGGAGAGAGTGATAATTACAGATCTATGTGTCTTTCCCCCTTTTGGAGAAGGACAATACAACTGGTGTGTGTGTGGAAAGGATGCAAAAATGGTTCATAGCAGCTTCTGAAGAGACAGGCAGATGTGATGGACAGATGGGTGGACTATTAAAACCAACTATATTATTAGCAGCTTTTCTATAGCTTGAATGTCAGCCAACAGAACACGTACTTGCCAAACTAGCCCTGTAAACCACCCCCTGGAGTGTCAGAGATATGAATTGTATGCCATTGTGCCACATGAATCAGTTGGATTTCTGTATACATCTGGAACATCCTCTGATTGTCCTATAGGCTTATTATTTACTGGGAAAATTATTATTAGCATGCTTTTAACAACACTAACAGCCCCAACATACCTTCCATATTATGTGTGCAAAAATACCTTTGCAATATTAAAACAGGAAAGATACATGACTAACCCCTCAGTGACCAGCCTGTTTTGGCCCTTACTGACCAAGTGTTTTTCTTCCTTTTTTTTCTTAGTAACATAGTTTATAAGGCCGAAAAAAGACACCTGTCCATCCAGTTCGGCCTGTCATCCTGCAAGTTGATCCAGAGGAAGGCAAAAAACTCCTGTGAGGTAGAAGCCAATTTTCCTCACTTAAGGGGAAAAAAATTCCTTCCCGACTCCAATCAGGCAATCAGAATAACTCCCTGGATCAACGACCCCTCTCTAGTAGCTATAACCTGTAATATTATTGCACTCCAGAAATACATCCAGGCCCCTCTTGAATTCCTTTATTGTACTCACCATCACCACCTCCTCAGGCAGAGAGTTCCATAGTCTCACTGCTCTTACCGTAAAGAATCCTCTTCTATGTTTGTGTACAAACCTTCTTTCCTCCAGACGCAGAGGATGTCCCCTCGTCACAGTCACAGTCCTGGGGATAAATAGATGATGGGATAGATCTCTGTACTGCCCTCTGATATATTTATACATATTAATTAGATCTCCCCTCAGTCGTATTTTTTCTAATGTGAATAACCCAAATATTGATAATCTTGTACTGTAGTCCACCCATTCCAATTATTACTTTAGTTACCCTCCTCTGAACCCTCTCTAGCTCTGCTATGTCTGCCTTCTTCACAGGAGCCCAGAACTGTACACAGTACTCCATGTGTGGTCTGACTAGCGATTTGTAAAGTGGTAGGACTATGTTCTTATCACGGGCATCTATGCCCCTTTTGATGCAACCCATTATCTTATTGGCCTTGGCAGCAGCTGCCTCACACTGTTTCTTCAGCTTAGGCTACTATCACACTGGCGTTTTGAATTCCGTTTGTGAGATCCATTTCAGGGATCTCACAAACGGTACAAAACGGAGCAGTATAGCCCCAATGCATTCTGAATGGATAAGGATCCGTTCAGAATGCATCAGTTTGGCTCCGTTTCGCCTCCATTCCGCTATGGATGCGGATCATGTGGACACCAAAACGCTGCTTGCAGCGGTTTGGTGTCAGCCTGGCGATACGGAGCCAAACATTGTAAGTCAGGACGGATCCGTTTTCACTGACACAATATGGTGCAATTGAAAACAGATCCGTCCCCCATTGACTTTCAATGTAAGTCAGGATGGATTCGTTTTGACTTAGACTTTTTTTTAAAAGAATAATGCAAACGGATCCGTTCTGAATGGATACAAGCGTTTGCATTATAGGTGCGGATCCGGCTGTGCAGATACCAGACGGATCCGCACCTAACGCAGGTGTGAAAGTGGCCTCAGTTTGCTGTACACTAAAATTCTGAGGTCCTTTTCCATGTCAGTGTTACCGAGTGTTTTATCATTTAGTATGTACGGGTGACTTGCATTATTCCTTCCCATGTGCATAACCTTACATTTGTCAGTGTTAAACCTCATCTGCCACTTATCTGCCCAAGCCTCCAATCTATCCAGATCCCTCTGTAGTAGTATACTGTCCTCTTCAGTGTAAATTACTTTACACAGTTTAGTGTCATTTGCAAAAAATTATATTTTACTGTGCAAGCCTTCTACAAGATCATTAATAAATATATTGAAGAGGATAGGGCCCAATACTGACCCCTGAGGTACCCCACTAGTGACAGTGACCCAATCTGAGTGTGTACTGTTAATAACCACCCTCTGTTTTCTATCACTGAGCAAGTTACTTACCCACATACAGTCATTTTCTCCCAGTCCGAGCATTCTCATTTTATATACTAATCTTATATGCGGTACAGTGTCAAATGCTTTGGAGAAGTCCAGATATACGACATCCAATGATTCACCTCTGTCAAGTTTCGAACTTACCTCCTCATAGAAACTGATTAAATTAGTTTGACATGACCGATCCCTCATGAAGCCATGCTGATATGGCGTTATTTGCTTACTTTCATTGAGGTACTCCAAGATAGCATTTCTTAGAAAACCTTCAAACAGTTTACCCATGACAGATGTTAAAACTTACCGGCCTATAGTTTCCGGGCTCTGTTTTTGGACCCTTTTTGAATATTGGCACCAAATTTGCTATGCACCAATCATGTGGAACACTCCCTGTCAGTACAGAGTCTTTAAATTTTAGAAATAAGGGACTGGCTATGACATTACTTAAAGGGATTCTGTCATGAGATTTGAGCCCTATAAGCTAAACATATGGCCAGGTCCGTACTAATAACATGAATCCTAAACTGCCCTTATTTAACCTGCTTGTGGCTCTATTAGCCCAAAAAACTGTTTTTTATAAGCTGTCACTCACCTAGCTAAGGTGCCCAAGGGGTTTTACGTTAACCCAGGGTGCCCGCCCGCACCCCTCGCAGTCTGGTGCCCAGCGCCGCCTTCCTCACCTCAGCCCCGCCTCTGCAATCCTCCCGTCCCTCTGCTAGATCCGCCGCCTGATGCGCATGCGCACTTCGCTCAACGAAGCCGCTGCCAGGAGTCTGCGCCGCATCAGGCTGAGCCTAGTGCGCAGGCGCCGGATGTAGCAGAGGGACGGGAGGATTGCGGTGGCGGGGCTGAGGTGAGGAAGGCGCCGCTGGGCACCAGACGGCGAGGGGTGCGGGCGGGCACCCTGGGTTAACGTAAAACCACTTGGGCACCTTAGGTAGGTGAGTGACAGCTTATAAAAACCAGTTTTTTGGGCTAATAGAGCCACAAGCAGGTTTAATAAGGGCAGTTTAGGATTCATGTTATTAGTACGGACCTGGCCATATGTTTAGCTTATAGGGCTCAAATCTCATGACAGAATCCCTTTAATTCTCTTAGGATACGGGGGTGTATGCCATCTGGTCCTGGCGATTTGTCTATTTTAATCTTTTTAAGACACCGCTGTACTTCTTCCTGGGTCAGACAGGGCACTTTTAATGGGGAATTTATTTTTACATTCTGCATTTCATATGACAGTTTATTTTCCTCAGTGAATACAGTGGAGAAGTTTTGCTCTTTTTGGCATTTAATCTCTTGGTCTCTAGTTTGGCTGCTTTTATTTGTTTTTTTACATATTCAATTTTTTCCTTATAGTTTTTCAGTGCTTCCTCGCTACCCTCCTGTTTTAGTGATGTAAATGCTTTCTTTTTGTCATTTATTGCTTTCTTTACAGTTCTATTTATCCACATTGTTTTTTTCTTGTTCCTTAACCTTTTATTCCCATAAGGTATGTACCTCTCACAATTAGATTTTAGGATGCTTTTAGAAATATCCCATTTTGTGGTTGTATATTTTTTTTTTTAAGACTTTGTCCCAGTTAGTTAGGCCCATGGCCTCTCTTAGTTGGCTGAATTTAGCTTTTTTGAAGTCTGGTATTTTTGTTCCTCCCTGAAGAAACACTCTTTTGAATGACAATTGGAAGGTTATTACTTTATGGTCACTATTTCCCAGGTGTCCCCTGACCTGCACATCTTTTGTTCTGTCAGGTCTATTGGCTAATATTATGTCCAGTATGGCTGTCCCTCTAGTCGGGTCCTGAACCAGTTGGGAAAGGAAATTGTCTTTGGTTATTGCCACAAACCTGTTTACTTTATGAGATATACAGGTTTCAGTTTCCCAGTCTATATCTGGGTAGTTGAAGTCCCTCATAATAACGACCTCATTATGATTTGCTGCCTTATCTATCTCATTTAGTAGCATATTTTCTGTAGACTATGATATATTAGGTGGTTTATAATAAACTCCTATTAGTATTTTATTATTGTTTTTGCGTCCATGTATTTCTACCCACAGTGACTCCACATGTTGATGCCCCTCACTTATTTCTTTAGACAGGACTTTACATAAAGGCAGACCCCTCCTCCTCTCCGGTTTTGACGATCCTTTCTAAACAGACTGTAACCCTGAACATTAACTGCCCAGTCATAATTATCATCCAGCCATGTCTCAGTTATTCCCACTATGTCATAGTCCTCCTCACACATAACTAATTCCAGTTAACCAGTTTTATTAGTCATGCTTCTGGAATTAGTATTGTTAGACATTGACAGGTCTCACACAGGGTAGAGGCAAGGAAGGGGTGGATAGTGCGATCCACACCCCTATTCCACCACAGGTGAGACCAGCTGGAAGTAATCAGGCTGGCATAAAGCACCTCCCAGGGAGGAGTGTGTTACCTGTGGAGAGAGGCCTGGAGGCTCTGTGTGGTCCAAGCCAGGAGGGCTGAGAGACCACTATTCCCCAAGAGACATTGGATTGGAGGCAGTCGGCGTACTGTGCTCTGTACAGCTAGGAGGCTGTGGGACATTGGCTGAGAAAGCCGCATGTGTTCACAGGGTGTGAACGGTGACTTAAGTGAGTCAGGAAGTTTGTGTTTAGTTCGAGCCTGGACGGGCGAGTGTTTATTATTTTTGTCATTTTTTTTGTGCTGGTGTGCCACAATAAATGCACTGTTTGGACCTGAAACCTGGTGTCCTGAAGCCGTACCTGTGAGGATGATCCCCATTTGTAAAGCTACCCCTCACAGTGTACATACAATAAGAGGTTTATGTGTAATTTTTACTGTACACCTTTCCTTCTGAACTGTTTTAGTCCCTCCTTCCATTCCTCCCCTAGTCCCATTACCTTGCCCCCGGTCTCTATCTGCACTATCTTCACATCCTATAACATAATTACCCTTGCCAGTCCCTAGTTTAAACACTCCTCCATCCTCCAACCTTCTAGCCATCTTCTCCCCCAACACAGCTGTCCCTTCCCCATTGAGGTGCAGCCCAGCCCAGCCCATCCATTGCCCTCCAAAAGCCATAACTTTTATTTTTCCGTCTATATAGCTGTTTTTTGTGGGATAAGTTGTAGTTTAAATAACACCATTTTGGGGTACACAACTTTCTGATTAACTTTTATTAACTCTTTCTGGGGGCAGATGGGAAAAACAGCAATACTGTTTTTTAAGTTACAATTTTTACGGTGTTCACTTTTCGGTATAATTAACATAATATCTTTATTCTCTTTGTCAGTAGGATTACAGCGAGACCAAATATATATATATATATATATATATATATATATATATATATATATATATATATATATATATATATATATATATATATTGTAGGGGGTTAGCTCTTCTCCGGGGGTCATTCACACAAATATCTTTGCCAGACACCAGGTTTCAGGTCCAAACCGTTCATTTATTGTGCACACTCCAACCAATACAGGTTATCATGAAGTCGCAGCTTCACCTAACACATGTGACATCCACATAAAATAATAAACACTTGCCCGGCTAGGCTCTAACTAACACAGAGTTTCCTGACTCACCCAAGTCCTTGTTCACACCCTGTGAACACACGCGGCTTTCTCAGCCAAAGTCCCACAGCCTCCTGGCTGTACAGAGCACAGTACGCCCACTGTCTCCAGTCCAGTGTCTCAGCACACATGGGGAATAGTGGTCTCTCAGCCCTCCTGGCTTGGACCACACAGACAGAGCCTCCAGGCCTCTGTCCACAGGTAACACACTTTCCCCTTCCTGACACTCTGGGAGGTGCCTTATGCCAGGCTGATTATCTCCAGCTTCTCTCACCTGTGGTGGAACAGGGGTGTGGACCACACTATCCACCCCTTCCTTGCCTCTAACCTGAGTGAGACCTGTCACTGTCTCACATATCCCCCCCTTTGTTCAAGCCCGTGAGGGTGAACACCTGCATAACCACGAGAGGCTGGTGATAGGGTATCGACCTGGCCTGGACGTGGGGAACAGCCACCCACCCTGCTCTTTGGCTGCTCCCAATAAGAACCGGCCCAGATTGGCTTTACAGCCACACTAAGTAACCCAGTGTCAGCGAGCACTAGCTGCCGCTGACACAGAAAATTACCGGTTCTTATTTCACCGAGGCCAGGAACCTCGGTGACACGTACCTTCCCTTTGTTCTGCCAGACCCACGCCAGCAGAGCTTGGTTTATCACCAAAACCAACATCTTGCCTAACCGAAACTGCCTAAAGGCCTCATGTGCCCATCTCATGGCCAGATATTCTTTTCCTACTCTTTCCTGAGTGATAATGATGCGCTGTCGTATATTTGGATCTCCCTCTCTTTTTAGATCCTCTGGCTCCTGTACATGCGCCTCACGTCCTTTCTTGGACTGCTGCAGCTCTTGCCTGAACTGTTCCCAGTCATGGTCATATCTCGACACTTTCTCCTTTGCTATGCAGGGCTCCTTCAGCAGAGCATGCTTGCCCCTACTCGCTTCTTTTACGTGGATCTGGGTCACTTCTTCCTTCTTTCCAACAGTAGTTACTCCAGCTACTATGGCAGTTTTAGAGACCTCTGCTTCTTTAGCAGCTTTTTCCACTTCGGCCGCGGCTCCCTTTGGCTTAACTTTGGTCTCTGTAGAACCTGGGGACTTCATGTCAACCAACATATCGGCCTTAACTTTTTCAGTCTTTGTCTTCTTGAAGTCTCCAGTCTCTTTGACCGCCTTCTCATCCTTCTCGGACATGGCACCATAAACTTGCCCTGTTAACCCCTCCCCCTCTTTCTCATCGAGGCAGGAGGCACCAGGGTCTTCAGCAGACTCCTCGTCTTCTGTCATTTTCTCCAGAGGCTCACCCAGGACCCTGTTCTCATTTTGTGGAGGAGTCAGGAGATACAGCCCATTGTAATAACCCGGATCCGAAAACTGATCGTTCACCTCCTCGTACTTCTTCCCCAGCAGGCTGCTGGCTATTTGGAAGGCCTTGTATGCAGAGGGGACGTCTTCCAGGCCTAGGCTATACGCTACCACGGGTCTGTGGTCTTCGACATCCACATCAGCCCCATCATCTGGTTTAGCAGAAACATCTTCCATCTTCTCTGCCACAGCCAGCACCACAGTGCCACCCTCTCCAGTCCCATTTTTAACAGTCTCTGGCTTCTTGACGTCTTCCACAGAACTCTCCTCTTCAGGTTTCTCACCTTCCACCTGCTGCTCGAGAGCACACTTAGATTTCTCCAACTCATCTTTTAAGCTCATGAGATTTTCAGTCTCTGCTCTGAGTTGCTTGTTCAGCCTCTCCAATTCAGCATGCTCCTCAAGCGCTTCTTCCAGGGCTTTAGCCAAGGAGAGGGCCTTGGTCTCCTTTTCCCAAGCATCAGTCTCTGTTTGGTCACTTTTTTCACCATATCGAGCCGAGATGTATTTCTCTTCAGCTAGGAGCCAGTCACACTTCTCCTGTTTCTTCGCTGGATTAGACATAACTTGCTTCTGGTGGTCCAGGTCCACCATCAGATCATCCAATCCTCGCTGAAGTTTGTTCTTGGTTTTCTCCACCTTTTTGTATGTCACACCCTGTTTCTCCAGGCGCTGAACCACCAACTCCATGTTTTTCAGCAGTTTCTTTTCAGCTTTTTGCACAAGCTTGTGGGAAGTGCCCCGCTTTTTGGCCTCCGGTTCCAGCTGCTCCTTGCTCGGCTCTGCTGCAGCAGATGTAGGAGTATCAACATTCTCTTTCTGGCTCTCCTTCTTTGCCCTTTCTGAAGCCTTCTTCAGTTGCTCTGTGAAGACAGCTAGTCCCGTCTCTAACGTTTCTAGGGAGCGTGAGGAGAGAGAGATCATCCTCCTGTTTGCAGCTGTACTGTCGTGTCAGGTCACCTACAACTGTCTGGATATGGGCTTCAGACCCTAGGCTGACATCACCCGACTTAATTCTCATCTCGTCATATATAACTGTCTGGTCGCTACTAGTAACCACCTTTGTTTCACAGGACCTTGACATGGTAGCTTCACTCTCTGGGTTGCTATCGGTCACAGCACATACGTCACCTATACCGCTCGTGTCATTATTAATTCTGACCTCTAGGGGCACTGATGAGCTAATGCCCACCTGGGACACTTCCTTAGTAACCAACCAACATTGTGGAGACTGCATTTCCCCCTCTGGTACGTGCGGTACACCCTCTAGCCCTATCATATTTTCCTGCACCTTCAAACACTGAGCTGGAGCTGGGCTTTGCTCCACACTACTTATATGCATGTCTTCAAACTTTTTGATTACGTCATATATCGCGCTTCATGAAACATAGCAGATGCAGAAAATAAAGTTTTATCATCATTTACATTTTTACCACCAGGGGGCGCTTCTCCCCTGACCACAACCTGCAACGGAAAAGTTAAATCACTGTCACCACATATTTCATATGACATCACATTTTCCTTATGCATTTCCGCACTTTAGTCACCATCACTTTGCACTTGACCAGCACCATTGTTTCCAATGGTCAATATTCTTTCCCCATGCAGGTCAAAGTCCAGCTCCCTTAGATCCTCACTTAAAGGGACAGGTACAGGTTCTGCAGGAGTTTCGTCACTATCTGCAGAAGTGTCTACCTTACCCCACAGCAACAAACTAATATTACGGCCCAACACTCCCTCATGCTTGAACGTATCTGTAACATCAAATTCATCAGTCTCTGTTCTCATTGGAGTCTCACGCTCAGTGAAAATCAGCGTATAGTCCTTATCCGCACGACTGTCCAGCACTTCCAATGTCTCACATTTTAACAGCTCCCATTGCACAGAGCCATAGTCCGTCACAAAGGTCAGTGACACCGTAGTTTTTGTCTCTGGGCCCCTTGTTACAAAGTCCAGAATTTCAGGGAGGACCCGAGACACTTGCTGGCGGGAGTCTAGAATGACCCCCAGCGGGATTCCGCCGATCACTAACTCGCAGGATTTCTCCCACGGGCTATACCATTTTGCAGCCATTTCCACTGCTCAGTCTCTTGTACTGGGCTTCTGGCCCTTTAAATCCTGCACTGTTTGCACCACAGAAAAAAAAAAGGTCCAGTTTAACACCAGCAGTCTCTGCTCTGCAAACTTCCAGCACTTTTACTTATTAGCAGGGACACCTGCCCGCATCAGACACCAATTGTAGGGGGGTAGCTCTTCTCCGGGGGTCATTCACACAAATATCTTTGCCAGACACCAGGTTTCAGGTCCAAACCGTTCATTTATTGTGCACACTCCAACCAATACAGGTTATCATGAAGTCGCAGCTTCACCTAACACATGTGACATCCACATAAAATAATAAACACTTGCCCGGCTAGGCTCTAACTAACACAGAGTTTCCTGACTCACCTAAGTCCTTGTTCACACCCTGTGAACACACGCGGCTTTCTCAGCCAAAGTCCCACAGCCTCTTGGCTGTACAGAGCACAGTACGCCCACTGTCTCCAGTCCAGTGTCTCAGCACACATGGGGAATAGTGGTCTCTCAGCCCTCCTGGCTTGGACCACACAGACAGAGCCTCCAGGCCTCTGTCCACAGGTAACACACTTTCCCCTTCCTGACACTCTGGGAGGTGCCTTATGCCAGGCTGATTACCTCCAGCTTCTCTCACCTGTGGTGGAACAGGGGTGTGGACCACACTATCCACCCCTTCCTTGCCTCTAACCTGAGTGAGACCTGTCACTGTCTCACAATATATATATATATATATATATATATATATATATATATATATATAGGTCAGTCAGCACAACCCAATGCGCAGGTGCAAGCCGATAGAAACACAAAGAAAAAAATACAATGCAACCGCACTCTGCAAACCAAATAAAGTCCAATAATGCCATAGTAATAGAAAATATTCTGGTGCTAATGCTGCACTTATTTTGTAAATTTGAGATTCTTGGTACATACTGTACATTATGTACAAAATTATTTGGACCCGTCTGCCAAACGCCAAGGTGATCTCTGCAAGACGGGAACCTAACACTAAATACTACCTGTTATGTGCCTTAATGGCCACCATAAAATTCAGGGAGTGCAGGTTTCACATGCATGCTGGGTCCACTCTGCTTTTTACAATTTTTGGTGCCATAATGGCCTCCATTAAATCCAGGGATGCAGGTACCAACATGCATGCTGAGCCCACTCTATACCTCTTTTGGTTCCAGGTGGCTTCCATTGAATGCAATGAGAGGACACTCTATACCTCTCCTGGTGCCAAAAGGCTTCCAGTGAGAGCAGGGAGAGCCGGCTACAGCTTTATACTTACACTAACACTTACACTTTTGGCACCAGGAGAGGTATAGTGTGGGCTCAGCATACATGTTGGTATCTGCATCCCTGGATTTAATGGAGGCCGTTATGGCACCAAAAATGGTAAAAAGCAGAGTGGACCCAGCATGCATGTTAAAACTGCACTCCCTGAATTTTATAGTGGCCATTAAGGCACATAACAAGTAGTATTTAGTGTTAGGTTCCCGACTTACAGAGATCGCCTTGATGTTTGGCAGACGGGCCCATATAATTTTGAACAAAATGTATTTGCCAAGAATCTCAAATTTACAAAATAAGCATAACATTAGCACCAGAATATTTTCTATTACTATGGCATTATTGTACTTTATTTGGTTTGCAGAGTGCTGTTGCATTGTATTATATATATATATATATATATATATATATATATATATATATATTAGTCGGGATCAGCTCTGGTAGAAAGGGTAAGCAGGCGCAGTACAGAGGCAAAATACAAGTTCTTAACTCAAAATGTCAGTGTTTATTCACACTTGAGGCAATTGCACAAAACAGCACATAACTTTGCAGTCTTGGTGTTAGTTCATACACAATGGAAAGTTCATATAACACAAGTCACCTTGCTGGCAGTTCTGCCTCCAGTAGTCCACATGGAAACCTGGAGTAAAAACCTGGAGTAAAACTGTGTTTATGGCAGTTAGGATTTGAAGAGAAAGATTTGCAGGCTTGTATTGGCTAATGTGGTTCATTTTTTGGGAATATTTAGGAACTGTACGTCCTAGAGAGCTGGCCCAGTCTAAAACCTTCCCGGACACCTGATGTACCTGTATGCCAAATTTGGTGAAGATCGGTCCAGTCGTTTGGTCGCGCATAAAGAACAGACAGACAGACAGACATATATATACAGGGTGGGCCATTTATATGGATACACCTTAATAAAATGGGAATGGTTGGTGATATTAACTTTCTGTTTGTGGCACATTAGTATATGTGAGGGGGGAAACTTTTCAAGATGGGTGGTGACCATGCCGGCCATTTTGAAGTCGGCCATTTTGAATCCAACTTTTGTTTTTTCAATAGGAAGAGGTTCATGTGACACATCAAACTTATTGGGAATTTCACAAGAAAAACAATGGTGTGCTTGGTTTTAACGTAACTTTATTCTTTCATGAGTTATTTACAAGTTTCTGACCACTTATAAAATGTGTTCAATGTGCTGCCCATTGTGTTGGATTGTCAATGCAACCCTCTTCTCCCACTCTTCACACACTGATAGCAACACTGCAGGAGAAATGCTAGCACAGGCTTCCAGTATCCGTAGTTTCAGGTGCTGCACATCTTGTATCTTCACAGATAGTGAAGATACAAAGATAGTGGGGCCATTCTTCATCAATGGAAACCTCAAGGCCACTGGATATGTGAAATTGCTACATGATGATGTGTTTCCCTCTTTATGCACTGAAGCTGGCACGTTCCCTGAGTTTTTCAAGCAAGATGGTGCACCACCACATTATGGGTGTCAGGTCCGAGCATTCCTAGATGAACAGTTTCCTGGAAAGTGGATTGGTCGTCGTGGGCCAGATGAATGGCCCCCAAGGTCTCCCGATCTGCCCCCCTTAGACTTTTATCTTCGGGGTCATCTGAAGCCAATTGTCTATGCTGTGAAGATACAAGATGTGCAGTACCTGAAACTACAGATACTGGAAGCCTGTGCTAGCATTTCTCCTGCGGTGTTTCTATCAGTGTGTGAAGAGTGGGAGAAGAGGGTTGCATTGACAATCCAACACAATGGGCAGCACATTGAAAACATTTTATAAGTGGTCAGAAACTTGTAAATAACTCATGAAAGAATAAAGTTACGTTAAAACCAAGCACACCATTTTTTTTCTTGTGAAATTCCCAATAAGTTTGATGTGTCACATGACCCTTTTCCTATTGAAAAAAACAAAAGTTGTATTCAAAATGGCTGACTTCAAAATGGCCGCCATGGTCACCACCCATCTTGAAAAGTTTCCCCCCTCACATATGTTCCACAAACAGGAAGTTAATATCACCAACCATTCCCATTTTATTAAGGTGTATCCATATAAATGGCCCACCCTGTATATATATATATATATATATATATATATATAAAAAAGGTATATATATAAGGTATATATATAAGGAAACGGACAGCACTTCCAAATAGAAAACCGTGATTTATTCAGCCACAGTGGCACAGTGAGGCAACGTTTTGGCTCGAACACAGAGCCTTTCTCAAGGTGATTAAGGTGCTCTCTCCCTAAGGATAGTTAGTTCCCCCCTTGCTAGGACACAGGCCTCCTACCCAGTTAAGCCAGTACTCTCTGCTCTGCACTGATGAGGGGCAATCACCCCAAAACAGCTGTCTGCAGATAAGGTGCTGGCTCATTTAATATCCAAGTCGTGTCTCAAGCTTATTTTAAGATCTGAATATTGACTTATAGGATAGCTGCCTTACATCAGGTGGCATTAGGCCTCTTTCACACGGGCGTTGCGGGAAAACGTGCAGGTGCGTTGCGGGAACACCCACGATTTTTCCGTGCGAGTGCAAAACACTGTAATGCGTTTTGCACTCGCGTGAGAAAAATCACGCATGTTTGGTACCCAAACCCGAACTTCTTCACAGAAGTTCGGGCTTGGGATCGGTGTTCTGTAGATTGCATTATTTTCCCTTGGTTGCTAGGAGACGATCGGGATGGAGACCCGATCATTATTATTTTCCCTTATCACATGGTTATAAGGGAAAATAATAGCATTCTGAATACAGAATGCAAAGTAAAATAGCGCTGGAGGGGTTAAAAAAATATAAAAATTTTTTTAACTCACCTTAGTCCACTTGATAGCGCAGCCGGCATCTCCTTCTGTATTCTTTCTTTAGGACCTGGGTAAAGGACCTTTGATGACGTCACTTCGGTCATCACATGATCCATCACCATGGTAAAAGATCATGTGACGTACCATGTGATGACCGGAGTGACGTCATCAAAGGTCCTGTAACTGTATTTAATGCTCACCACAGGTCCTATTGGAGACACAAGGAGATGCCGGGCTACGCGAGCAAGTGGACTAAGGTGAGTTAAATTATTATTATTATTTTTTTAACCCCTCCAGCGCTATTTTACTTTGAATTCTGTATTCAGAATGCTATTATTTTCCCTTATAACCATGTTATAAGGGAAAATAATAATGATCGGGTCTCCATCCCGATCATCTCCTAGCAACCGTGTGTGAAAATCGCACCGCATCCGCACTTGCTTGCGGATGCTTGCGATTTTCACGCAACCCCATTCACTTCTATGGGGCCTGCGTTGCGTGAAAAACGCAGAATATAGAGCATGCTGCGATTTTCACGCAACGCATAAGTGATGCGTGAAAATCACCGCTCATCTGAACAGCCCCATAGAAATTAATGGGTCGGTATTCATTGAGGGTGCAATGCATTCAACTCACGCATCGCATCCGCGCGGAATACTCGCCCGTGTGAAAGGGGCCTTAGAGGCAAAGCTTGTTAAGAGCTCATTTGCATTTCTTCCCTCCCAGAATTCCAGAGGAGCATGTATGGCCTATAAGTCTCCTCACACTGATTAAGGTGCTCTCTTCCTAAGGAGAGTTAGTTCCCCAATAAATCTTTACTTGTAACCATTCCTGAACACTGGCCTAAAAACCAATGACCCTTATTGTGCCTAAATACAGCATATCCCTTTTGAAAACCCTTCCATGCAATACTGACCCTAACACAACTGGGGGGTATGATGGCAAGAAGGATTCAAGGGAACAAAAACTATTTTGCAGCAAGGACTGAACAAGAAACCCCAAGAACAAGACTACACTTGAGAAATGCCAAACTTGGCCAATGAACACAGGTATTATTCACAGATTTGTTGGATACAAATAAACAGAGCTTATGCTATTATAGTAACTTCAATGCATAGACCAGAAATATTTAAAGAAATATCCAATTAGGATGGAGAAGGCATCATATGGAGGTGATTTGCCTAGTCACATGACTTTTCATCAGCAGCCATATTATGGACAGGACCTCTGTGTGGACAGTACAAAATAATTTAACAAGAGGACTTACTTTATGAAATATAGAAAAGAGAGCAGAATTTCAACAAAGGCTATGTTACTAAGTGCTGTATAATCATCTTACATGCACACTGATCAACAGTAACCAGAAAGTAGATTAATTAATTTAAATAACATACCATCTTACTGTATGTCCAAAATTAGACTTTCAATGTTGCTGGAGCACAGCAATGTTTGCTTCTTATGGCCACATAGACTGATATGGGTGTTTTATTATGACTCTGTACAGATCTGTTATTGCAAGGAGCTTTACATGGGTTTACAATATTGATGGCCAATGCTTAGTGTAGGCTATTAATATCAGATTGTTAGTGGTCTGACTCTTATTTTTTTTTATAATTCTCTGTACACGTACAAGCCATATATTTAGTAGCTGCTATGAACTGTAGCCATGTGCCATTCAAGTGAGTGAGACAAATGATAGGCTGTCAACACTGTAATCGTGGAAAACCCCTTTAATATGTCTGTGTTCATGAACCCTACAGCTGACAAAGCGCTAAGAAGATAAACAGATGATTTATGCAGAAAGCTAACTTAAACTTCTATCCATACATTAAAGGGGTGTTCCAATATTTCAATATTGATTGCCAATCCACAGGATGGTCACTGCTATCAGCAGCAAAAATCACTTATGCAATAAGTGTGCCTGTTTCCCCCTGCCTTCTGTGGACAAGCTTGATAAAGGAAAATATACATACAGTACATGGTGCTCAAAAGCTGCAAACATACAATATAGACTCACACATAGTTGATCAAGAATATTCTAATCTCAAATTTTTATCGAGAATGTCGGCACTTTTTGAATTGCAAAGATGTAGAATTTAGTACTATATCTTCGTAATTGTGAATATTCTAGATTTTTTTCATCAGTAACCTCCCTTCTTTTTTGTGGACCAATGAGAAGGCTGCAATATCTTTGTCTGAGCTTAGCAACATCCCTAGCAACCAATAGGAAAGTTGCCTACCCCTTACTATATAAGAACCTCCCCAGCAGCCATTTTCTGCTGTTTTTTGAAGTTCTGAGAGAGAGCAGTGACATTGCTGTGCTCTGTGCTTTCATCTGGATTCTATTCCTTATCCAATGTTAGGTTCCAGTGCAGGGTGTTAGGTAGTGTGATAGGAATTACTGTTTCTCTGCTGTCCATACATACATGCTACAGACACAGTGCTATGATGTCACAACAATACTTAGTACACCAATCATTAGTGATGGACGAACATTAACTGGGACGATTTGTGATCGCGCGAACGCGCGCAAGTTTGCGGCGTGCCCTTCTCAGTTTAATGGAAGGCGAACCTGAAAAACCTTCAGTTCATATTTGCAGCCACCAAATACTTACTAGAAGTGCACAAATAGTCCCACAACTTGGAAAGTGATATACCAGAGGGGGATCAATGGCAAAATTCCCTTAAAAAATATTTAATTTAATCAGGAACAAATTTTGATGCGTCTTAAAAGGGAAACTCTCAAAAATGTGCCCTGCTGGAGCCTAGAAGAATTTTATTTTAGGCCACGGAAGTACAGGCTCCAAACATTAGGCATTCACCGGACAGAAAACATCAAGTGATTATGTGGCTGGAGGTATGTTAGATGGTCATTGGATAACAATTTTACTTCAGGCCAGTGGACTACAGGCCCCAAAAAAATTATTCATTCACCGTACGGAAAAGAACAATTGATTATGTGGCTGGAGGTATATTAGACGGTCATTATATAACAATTTTATTTCAGGCCAGTGGAATACATGCCCCAAAAATTAATTATTCACCGTACAGAAAATATCAAGTGATTATATGGCTGGAGGTATATTAGACGGTCATTGGAAATAAATTTTTCTGCAGGCCAGTGTAGTACAGGCCCCAAACATTAGTCATTCACTGGACAGAAAACACCAAGTGATTATATGGCTGGAGGTATATTAGACGGTCATTGGATAACAATTTTACTGCAGGCGAGTGGAGTACAGGCCCCAAACATTATTAATTCACCGTACAGAAAAGATCAAGTGATTATATGTCTCGAGGTATATTAGACGGTAATTGGATATCAATTTTTCTGCAGGCCAGTGTAGTACAGGCCCCAAACATGAGGCATTCACCGGACAGAAAACATCAAGTGATTATATGACTGGAGGTATATTAGACGGTCATTGAATAACAATTTTACTTCAGGCCAGTGAACTACAGGCCCCAATAATTATTCATTCACCATACAGAAAAGAACAAGTGATTATGTGGCTGGAAGTACATTAGGCGATCACCGTATAACAATTTTACTGTTGGCCAGTTAGATTACAGGCCCCAAAAATTATGCATTCACCATACAGAAAAGATCAAGTATGTATGTGGCTGGAGGTATATTAGACGGTCATTGGATATCAATTTTACTGCAGGCCAGTACAAATACATGCCAACTACATATGTTTAAAAGAACCAAAAAATATATAATTGGATTAAAAACATGGCTAACGAAACCCCCCCTTTTGAAAAACCCCCAAATGATAATAGTTGAAATTCGATAACACATGGTTGTCACAGGTGTTGAATTCCTCTGAGGCCCAAAAATTAGTCATTCACCGGACAGAAAAGACCTTTTATGCCGCTGTATTTACATAAGACAGGGACAATTATTTTTTCTGGGTGGTGGCGGATGTGTGTGGGCTGGCATGAGGAAATTCAATTAAACATTGTCATCAAAGGTGTTGAATTCCTCCGAGATCCATCCCTTATTCATTTTTAGAAATGTCAGGTAGTACAAACTCGTGAGCTAGGAGAGTGTGCTTATCGGTCACTATCCCCCTTGCTGTGCTGAACATCCTTTCAGACAGGACACTAGACGAGGGGCAAACCAAGAGTTCCATGGCAAATTGTGCCAGCTCTGTCCACAGGTCAAGCCTGCACACCCAGTAGTCCAGGGGTTACTTGCTTCTCAGAGCATCCACATCGGCCGTTAACCCGATGTAGTCGGACACCTGTCGGTCTAGGCGTTCCCTGAGGCTGGATCCGGAGGGTGGCTGTCAACGGGTTGGCTGCAAGAATGATCTCATATCCGAAGTGACCAACACATCTTCAAACCGCCCTCTTCTTGCATGCGCGGTAGGATTGGTACCCGCAACTGTTTCTCTGTGGGTGGAAATTCCTCTGCCAGTGCCCGCAACAGCAAAATGCAGCATCTCTCGAAGCAAGCCCTGGAAATGCTGCATTCTGACAGCCCTCTGTGATGCTGATAACATGTCCTCCATTTTGTGTTTGTACCGGGGGTCTAAGTATGTTGCCACCCAGTGCTGGTCCTTGACCTTTATGCTTTTTATACAGGGGTCCCTCTTTAAACACTGGCGCATGAAGGCCCCCATTTGCAATAAATTGGAGGTGGTAGAGTGGCGTGGATCCTGCTCATCGCCCAGGAGAATGTCATCCTCGCTCTCCTCCCCCCATCCACAGACAACACCAGGGATCCCAGAAAAGTTTAAAGCCTGCTTTTCTTGCTCCTCCTCCTCCCCCCAGGCACCATCCTCCTCTGACTCCTCTTCAGACTCCTGCTGACTTGTCTCAGATGAAGTAGCTCCCCCGTGAATTCATTCAGCATTGCGACTTCATCATCTTCCTGCTCCAGCACCTCGACGGCTTGATCAATGACACAACGCAATGCATGCTCCAGAAAGAAGACATAAGGTACAATGTCACTGATGGTGCCCTAGCTGCGACTGACCAGTTTAGTGATCTCATCAAATGGCCACAGAAGTCTGCATGCATCGCTCATGAGCAGCCACTAATGTGGTGAAAAGAAACCAAGCTCCCCAGAACCACCTTTAATGTCATGTTTCTGCTGGAGCAGCCCATCAAGCATATACATGGAGTTCCAGCGCGTCGGGCAGTCACAAATCAGACATCTGATGGGCAGGTGGTGTCACCACTGAATGTCAGCAAGGCGAGCTATGGCTGTGTAAGGCACATGTCACACGTCCTTGCCAAATACCCTGGGGTCCAGGGCGTCTTGCGGCAGGTCAGGAAAATCTCTGGCCATTTTAGAAGATCTTAGCTTGCTGCTTTTCCAAGACTGCTTTACAAAGAGCTGATCTACAAGAGCATTGGAGATATTCAGGAGATACTCAGGAGGTAATCTGGAGGTGGATACAATCTAAACAAGTAAGGTTTGTTTAAAATCTTTCCCCTCTTTACAATGGCAGACCTGGTTCTGTGCAGGAATTGTTGTGCTTTTATTTCAGGTTCCACTCTTCAGAGGTTTGGATACTGTCTGATCTGTAGACAACTCTCCATAATGCAGCAGGAAATTACCTTTTTGAAATATGAGATTTTTTAATTAACCACTAAACAAACTCAGGCTGAGAACATTGCAATGCCACTGCCACAGAGGCCCCCTTGAAATGGAAGATGGGTTACAGTAGGTTATGGTAGACTGAGAGTTGTGGATAGAAGGCATGTCCCACAGTCTGTGGCTCTCCATAATTCATTTGCAGCACTTTCAGAGTACAAGAGCAACATGGAGGATGGCTCAAGCACAGTGGGTGAGAAACAATCGTCTCCCATGCCTAAAGTATGTAAGACTGCAGCCAAAGACAAAAAGGAGAAGGTGAGGATTGATAGTAAGCAGCTGTTGGTGGGCGATTCCATCATGAGAGGTCTGAAGTTTGAGGAGAATGGTGTTGTGAGATGTCTCCCTGGTGCTACCGCTAGCAGGGATAGACGACGGATCTTTAACCCCATAGGGACACAGCCTTATTTCACCTTAAGGACCAGGCCATTTTTTGCAAATCTGACCAGTGTCACTTTAAGTGGTGATAACTTTAAAACGCTTTGACTTAACCAGGCCGTTCTGAGATTGTTTTTTCGTCACATATTGTACTTCATGACACTTGAAAAATGAAGTCAATTATTTATTTTTTTGCATAAAAAAATACCAAATTTACCAAAAATTTGGAAAAATTAGCAAATTTCAAAGTTTCAGTTTCTCTACTTCTGTAATACATAGTAATACCCCCAAAAATTGTAATGACTTTACATTCCCCATATGTCTACTTCATGTTTGAATTATTTTGGGAATGATATTTTATTTTTTGGGGCTGTTACAAGGCTTAGAAGTTTAGAAGCAAATCTTGAAATTTTTCAGAAATCCAATTTTTAGGGACCACTACAGGTCTGAAGTCTCTTTGCAAGGCTTACATAATAGAAACCACCCAAAAATGAACCCATTCTATAAACTACACCCCTCAAGGTATTCAAAACTGATTTTACAAACTTTGTTAACCCTTTAGGTGTTGCACAAGATTTAATGGAAAATAGAGATACAATTTCAAAATTTCACTTTTTTGGCAGATTTTCCATTTTAATATTTTTTTTCCAGTTACAAAGCAAGGGTTAACAGCCAAACAAAACTCATTATTTATTGCCCTGATTCTGTAGTTTACAGAAACACCCCATATGTGGTTGTAAACTGCTGTACGGGCACACGGCAGGGCGCAGAAGGAAAGGAATGCCATGCGGTTTTTGGAAGGCAGATTTTGCTGGACTGTTTTTTTTGACACAATGTCCCATTTTAAGCCCCCCTGATGCACCCCTAGAGTAGAAACTCCAAAACGAAGCGATACCTAATATGTATGCTTTTTTTTTTTTTATGTAAGTTTTACACAATGATTTCATTTTGACAAAGAAAATGTTTTAGTGTCTCCATAGTCTAAGAGCCATAGTTTTTTCAGTTTTTGGGCGATTATCTTAAGTAGGGTCTCATTTTTTGCGAGATGAGATGACGGTTTTATTGGCACTATTTTGGGGTGCATATGACTTTTTGATCGCTTGCTATTACACTTTGGCTTTTTTTACACCTTTTTTATTTTTAATTTTTAACGGTGGTCACCTGAGGGGTTAGATCATGTGATATTTTTATAGAGCCGATCGATACGGACGCGGCGATACCTAATATGTATACTTTTTTTAATTTATGTAAGTTTTACACAATGATTTCATTTTTGAAACAAAAAAAATCATGTTTTAGTGTTTCCATAGTCTAAGAGCCATAGTATTTTCAGTTTTTGGGTGATTATCTTGGGTAGGGTATGATTTTTGTGGGATGAGATGACGGTTTGATTGTTACAATTTTGGCGTACATGCGACTTTTTTGATCACTTTTATTACCTTTTTTTGGGAAGTAAGGTGGGCAAAATTTCAATTTCATCATAGTTTTTTATTTTTATGGCGTTCACCGTTCGGGTAAAGTAACATGACCGTTTTATAGATCAGGTCATTACGGACGCGGTGATACCATACATGTGTAGGGAATTTTTTTTTTTTTCATTTTTAATCAGTGATAAATGTGTTTTTTGATTTTTACTTATTTTTTCACTTTTTTTCACTTTTTTTTTTACCCAGACCCACTTGGTTCTTGAAGATCCAGTGGGTCTGATGTCTGTATAATACAGTACAGTACACCATATAGTGTTTTGTACTGTATTTTACTTACACTTTGTCTGAATACATCTCTGCCTTTAGCACAGATCTGTTCAGCACCATGGACAGCAGGATGCCTGAGACGGCATCCTGTTGCCATGGGAACCTTCCCCGTCTGCTCAGTTGTGGCCACAACTGCGCAGACGGGGAAGGGTAAGGACGAGGCTGTCGGGGGGCTGTCTGGGAGCTCTCTCCCATCGGGGGGCTGCAAAGGCACAGCAGCCCCCCGATCGGAGAGGGAGGGAGCTCCCTGAGCTGTTAACTAGAGTTGAGCGAACACCTGGATGTTCGGGTTCGAGAAGTTCGGCCCGAATTCCCGGAAATGTTCGGGTTCGGGATCCGAACCCGACCCGAACTTCGTCCCAAACCCGAACCCCATTGAAGTCAATGGGGACTCGATCTTTTCGGCACTAAAAAGGCTGTAAAACAGCCCAGGAAAGAGCTAGAGGGTTGCAAAAGGCAGCAACATGTAGGTAAATCCCCTGCAAACAAATGTGGATAGGGAAATTAATTAAAATAAAACTAAAATAAATAAAAATGAACCAATATCAATTGGAGAGAGGTCCCATAGCAGAGAATCTGGCTTCACTTCAGCAGAGAATCAGTCTTCATGCCATAGCAGAGAATCTGGCTTCACGTCACCCACCACTGGAACAGTCCATTGTCATATTTAGGCATCGGCACTCAGGCAGAGGAGAGAGGTCCCGTAACAGAGAATCTGGCTTCATGTCAG
This sequence comes from Bufo bufo, assembly GCF_905171765.1. NCBI lineage: Eukaryota > Metazoa > Chordata > Amphibia > Anura > Bufonidae > Bufo > Bufo bufo. Next base: position 58,613,694 of record NC_053399.1, read on the forward strand.
CAGAGAATCAGTCTGCATGTCATAGCAGAGAATCAGGCTTCACGTCACCCAACACTGGAACAGTCAATTGTCAGATATTTAGGCCCAGGCACCCAGGCAGAGGAGAGAGGTCCTGTGGCGAAACCAACCTCGCCACTGGGCTTTGGAGAGGACTGGCTGCTGGCCTCTTGCCCCAGGATTATGGGCCCTATCATCAGCCCATGCAAAACTTAAGCTCCATGGCAATTGAACTGTATGTGTGTGGTCTGAGCGCCATTCAATAATATGCGCTCAGACCTAAGCTATCTGGGGATATGTTGCATGTCTTTATTTTATGTAGTAAATGTAACCTTGTGTATTTTATTGTATTTTATGTCTTTTTGCAACCATGTGCTCAATGGAGTCTGCCTCTATCCCTGGATATAGTTTGATTATTTTCAGTATGAATACAGACCACTGCTTGACCCTCAAAACGGAGCCTTGTCTCGTTATTGGGGGGATTCACTGTATGCTGTTAGAAGACCGATTGCCAGGATTGTATGCTTTTCCTGTTCGTCTGCTAGCAGCTATTCGTGAGGTTCCAGTTGAGTGCTACTTTGTATCCAGTTCGGGAGTTGGTGTTCTGCAGTAGCTGTGCCTGTCTCTCAGAAAGGGGCATATCGCCTAAACGGATTTTAACCCCTTGTCTGCGGAAACGGACCGTTACATTGGTGGCAGCAGTGGGATCGTTCCTACATCCAGAAGGACAGCTACAGGAGACACCATTTCTGTGGATTCTACAATTTAAGGACAACGCATGTCTCAGTACAGCGACCCTAAAAGCACCAGGATGGAACCAGCAGTGTTATACGAGGAGGAGGACCTGGATGGCCGGGATGCATTAAGGAAAGGCATCTGGTACCAGGCCCTGGATAATCTACAATACCAGCGGGGTGAGAGTCTCCCCAGTGAAGAGCAGCGGTTGCAGAAGCAAGTGGCCCTGTGGATGCCCTTCCTGGGAGAGCAGCCTCTGGAGGAATGGGTGAAGGAACTAGAGCACCGGGTATGGCAGGAGCTATGGCTGGAGGATGCCTACCAGGCGCTTTGGTGGTATATGGCACAGTATATACCCTGGACAGCCGAACATGACAAGCCAGAGGGAGAGGAGTTTTATGGTCCTGGCTTGTTATGGGAGTCCTTTGCAGAGCCTGACTTCGGGAGCCCTGCACAGTCCAGACTTCAGGACATTTTCTATGAGAGGGAGGCTAGGCATGAGTGGGATGACCCCCATGAGGTAGAGCAAGACCTGGCTCACCTAGCAACCCTGGAGTGGGAACTGGAGCAGGACTACCGAGATCTCTTCCACTCCATTGAGAAGGCTCAGCAGGACGGTAAGGTGACAGACCCAGATCCAGACCCATTCAGCTGGGCAGATATTGTAGAATGTTACTGGGAAGGACCCCAGGTGGCCGGTAGAGATGGGACCGAGGTCTCTCCGCCGGTCCTGCAGGGAATTGGGAGCCCAGTCTCCATTCCCCAGCGGCAGTGTGAAGTGCAGGGAGAGGAGAGCAGCGTCCTCCCTCCCCAGCGGCAGGCGGAGTTACAGGGGGCAGAGGTAGTTGTTCCTGCCCCCTAGCAGCAGCATGATTTTTGGGGAATTGGGAGCCCAGTCTCCTTTCCCCAGCAGCAGGCGGAGTTACAGGGGGCAGAGACAGTCGGTCCTGTCCCCCAGCGGCAGAGGGTCCAGCAGGGAATAGAGAGCCCAGTCTCCTTTCCCCAGCAGCAGGACACTGTATTGGGAGCGGAGACGGTCGGTCGCCCTCCCCAGCGGCTAGAAGTATGTATGGGAGAGGAGCTCGTTACCCCCTCTCCCAGCGGCAGCTTAACGCACCAGGGGGAGACAGTAAGCCCCACAACAGTACAGATGGGACCGTTGTCTCTGCACTTACAGCACAGGGGGTAGAGACAGTCGGTCTCCCCCTCCAACAACCAGGCTCCAACCAGGCTTCTTCCGTGGTAGCGCTGGCACCAGGGCAGAGTACCGCTGAAACCTGCCCACAAAGCAACCTCCACTCCAAGCCAGGGAGCAACACAGAGACCAGGAGTACCAGCTTCCAACATAACCTTGGTGGACTCACTGGACAGAGACAGGCTACCAAATGCAACAGGTCCAGTATTGGGTTGAGGGTGGGCTGCCAGACTAACTCAGGTACCGACCGGCGTGAGGTCAGGTACCTGGTTAGTCTTCCCTGGGGGGGGGAGATGTGTGGCGAAACCAACCTCGCCACTGGGCTTTGGAGAGGACTGGCTGCTGGCCTCTTGCCCCAGGATTATGGGCCCTATCATCAGCCCATGCAAAACTTAAGCTCCATGGCAATTGAACTGTATGTGTGTGGTCTGAGCGCCATTCAATAATATGCGCTCAGACCTAAGCTATCTGGGGATATGTTGCATGTCTTTATTTTATGTAGTAAATGTAACCTTGTGTATTTTATTGTATTTTATGTCTTTTTGCAACCATGTGCTCAATGGAGTCTGCCTCTATCCCTGGATATAGTTTGATTATTTTCAGTATGAATACAGACCACTGCTTGACCCTCAAAACGGAGCCTTGTCTCGTTATTGGGGGGATTCACTGTATGCTGTTAGAAGACCGATTGCCAGGATTGTATGCTTTTCCTGTTCGTCTGCTAGCAGCTATTCGTGAGGTTCCAGTTGAGTGCTACTTTGTATCCAGTTCGGGAGTTAGTGTTCTGCAGTAGCTGTGCCTGTCTCTCAGAAAGGGGCATATCGCCTAAACGGATTTTAACCCCTTGTCTGCGGAAACGGACCGTTACAGGTCCCATAACAGAGATTCAGGCTTCATGTCAGCAGAGAATCAGTCTTCATATCATAGCAGAGAATCAGACTTCATGTCACCCACCACTGGAACAGGCCACTGTCAGATATTTTTAGGCCCCGGCACCCAGAGGAGAGAGGTCCCATAACAGAGATTCAGGCTTCATGTCAGCAGAGAATCAGTCTTCATGTCATAGCAGAGAATCAGGCTTCACGTCACCCACCACTGGAACAGTCCATTGTCATATATTTAGGCACCCAGGCAGAGGAGAGAGGTCCCGTAACAGAGAATATGGCTTCATGTCAGCAGAGAATCAGTCTGCATGTCATAGCAGAGAATCAGGCTTCACGTCACCCACCACTGGAACAGGCCACTGTCAGATAATTTTAGGTCCAGGCACCCAGGCAGAGGAGAGAGGTCCCGTAACAGAGAATCTGGCTTCATGTCAGCAGAGAATCAGTCTTCATGTCATAGCAGAGAATCAGGCTTCACGTCACCCAACACTGGAACAGTCCATTTTCAGATATTTAGGCCCAGGCACCCAGGCAGAGGAGAGAGGTCCGTAAGAGAGAATCTGGCTTCATGTCAGCAGAGAATCAGTCTGCATGTCATAGCAGAGAATCAGGCTTTACGTCACCCAACACTGGAAAAGTCCATTGTCACATATTTAGGCCCAGGCAGAGGAGAGAGGTCCCGTAACAGAGAATCTGGCTTCATGTCAGCAGAGAATCAGTCTTCATGTCATAGCAGAGAATCAGGCTTCACGTCACCCACCACTGGAACAGTCCATTGTCACATATTTAGGCCCAGGCACCCAGGCAGAGGAGAGAGGTCCCATAACAGAGATTCAGGCTTCATGTCAGCAGAGAATCAGTCTTCATATCATAGCAGAGAATCAGACTTCATGTCACCCACCACTAGAACAGGCCACTGTCAGATATTTTTAGGCCCCGGCACCCAAACAGAGGAGAGAGGTCCCATAACAGAGATTCAGGCTTCATGTCAGCAGAGAATCAGTCTTCATGTCATAGCAGAGAATCAGGCTTCACGTCACCCACCACTGGAACAGTCCATTGTCATATATTTAGGCACCGGCACCCAGGCAGAGGAGAGAGGTCCCGTAACAGAGAATCTGGCTTCATGTCAGCAGAGAATCAGTCTGCATGTCATAGCAGAGAATCAGGCTTCACGTCACCCAACACTGGAACAGTCCATTTTCAGATATTTAGGCCCAGGCAGAGGAGAGAGGTCCGTAAGAGAGAATCTGGCTTCATGTCAGCAGAGAATCAGTCTGCATGTCATAGCAGAGAATCATGCTTTACGTCACCCAACACTGGAACAGTCCATTGTCAGATATTTAGGCCCAGGCACCCAGGCAGAGGAGAGAGGTCCCGTAACAGCGAATCTGGCTTCATGTCAGCAGAGAATCAGTCTGCATGTCATAGCAGAGAATCAGGCTTCACGTCACCCACCACTGGAACAGTCCATTGTCACATATTTAGGCCCCGGCACCCAGACAGAGGAGAGAGGTCCCATAACAGAGATTCAGGCTTCATGTCAGCAGAGAATCAGTCTTCATGTCATAGCAGAGAATCAGGCTTCACGTCACCCACCACTGGAACAGTCCATTGTCACATATTTAGGCCCAGGCACCCAGGCAGGGGAGAGAGGTCCCATAACAGAGATTCAGGCTTCATGTCAGCAGAGAATCAGTCTTCATGTCATAGCAGAGAATCAGGCTTCACGTCACCCACCACTGGAACAGGCCACTGTCAGATATTTTTAGGCCCCGGCACCCAGACAGAGGAGAGAGGTCCCATAACAGAGATTCAGGCTTCATGTCAGCAGAGAATCAGTCTTCATGTCATAGCAGAGAATCAGGCTTCACGTCACACACCACTGGAACAGGCCACTGTCAGATATTTTTAGGCCCCGGCACCCAGACAGAGGAGAGTTGGATGAATATAATGTGAGGCCTATTTTTTAGGCGCTGGGTGACAGGTATACGTTTAATCACAGAATTAGACTTGGATCTGCAATGTAGCGTGTGTGTGAAGTACTTGAGAATTACCCTATCAGCACCTTGAATCTAATATACCCTTTTAGAGATAGATTTAAAGTAGGCCTGATACAGCAGAAACCACTAATTTTGAGAATTGCAAAATTAGGAATTGTTTTTCAACCCAGAACAAAAACTGTGCTTTGACGGACACTAAAAATAACTTGACCAGCTAAAACAGTAATGACAGATTTGGATGAATATAAATGTGAGGCCTATTTTTTAGGCGCTGGGTGACAGGCTCAACTTGCCCCTAATGTAGTATATGGCCAAAAAATAACCACACTATTGATGGTTAAATGCACTTGATGACAGCTTGACCCTGGTGTAGGATATAGCAAAAAATAACCACACTATTGATGGTTAAATGCACTTGGGTGACCGGCTCAGCTTGCCCCTGATGTAGTATATGGCCAAAAAATAACCACACTATTGATGGTTAAATGCACTTGGTGGTAGCTTGTGCTGGCGCACCACAAGCCACAAAATGGCCGCCGATCACCCCAGAAAAAAGTGACTGAAAGACGCTCTGGGCAGCCTAAAAACAATGAGCAATTGAATAGAAGCAGTTCAATGATCCACAGCTGTAGATCGATCACAGAATGTCTTTTGGAGGAGTTAATCTGCCTAATCTCGCCCTAACGTCACAGCTGCAACCTCTCCCTACGCTTGTATCAGCAGAGTGACGTGCAGCGCTACGTGACCCAAGCTTATATAGAGGCTGGGTCACATGCTGCACTGGCCAATCACAGCCATGCCAATAGTAGGCAAGGCTGTGATGGCCTCTTGGGGCAAGTAGTATGATGCTTGTTGATTGGCTGCTTTGCAGCCTTTCAAAAAGCGCCAAGAAAGCGCCGAACACCGAACTCGAACCCGGACTTTTACGAAAATGTTCGGGTTCGGGTCCGTGTCACGGACACCCCAAAATTCGGTACGAACCCGAACTATACAGTTCGGGTTCGCTCATCCCTACTGTTAACCTTTTTCATACAGTGGTCCGCACAGACCGCGGTATGGAAAAGGGTTTAACAACTGACATCGCATCACCGATGTCAGCCGTTTATACCAGGGTGTCAGCAATGTGCTGGCACCCTGGTATACCCACTAATCACCAACGATCATTCAAGGGGAGGCGGGCGGGGGATCGCGATCCCGCCTGCCGCACCGCCCGCCTCCCGCACCTCCCGCTCCGCCCGCAACCCTCCCCCTGCACCTCCCACTGGGCTAAAATCACTCAGGGGTGAAGGGGGGGGGGGGGGGCGATACAGATATATTTTGGGCATTATAAAGTTTCTGATCCTCGCGGTCAGGAACCGCGGGGATCAGAAACTGCAAAAAGCGCATCAAACCGCAGGTCTGAATTTACCTGCGGTTTGTTGCGATCGCCGACATGGGGGGGTCACGGGACCCCGTCGCGCATTTAGCCTAGGTGCCTGCTCAATTATTTGAGCAGGCACCTTGTTCCGATCACTGCCGGCCGGGCGGCAGTGATCGGAACACCACATGACGTACAGGTACGTCATGTGTCCTTAAGTACCAGGACATCATGACGTACCGGTACGTCATGTGTCCTTAAGAGGTTAATATTGTTAGGCAAGCAAAGCAGGAAAGGGAAGTGGATGTTATTCTCCATCTTGGGACAAACGATCTGGCTTGCAATGAGGTTTCAAAGGTGAAGGAAGCTTTTCACACACTTAGAAAGGATATACGGGAGGTTGCATCAACTGTTTCATTCTCTGCAGTTTTGCCTGTGCATAGCCTTCAGCATGACAGGAAGATGCGCATTAAGGAATTCAATGTATGGCTTGGTGAATGGTGTCTGAACCAAGGGTTTGGCTTTGTGTCTCATGTTAGCTCTTGTTGGAATGGAAAAGAACTGTACAACAAAGATGGTTTGCATCTTTCTCTCAAGGGAACAAATGTCCTCGGTGAACAGTTCCAAGTATTTGCTAAGGAGCATTTAAACTAGGAAAGGGGGGCAAAAGAGTGATAATCCAGCAGTCCAACTGCCCCCTGGAACAATGCCAGAAGAGGCCAGTAGCACAAAGGTTAAGAAATGACAAGCTCAGAGTCTTGTCTACAAATGCTCGCAGTCTAGGGAATAAGATCAATGAACTTGAGACTATAATGGCATCTGAGAATATAGATGTAGTGGCTGTTAGTGAGACGTGGTTCAAGGGGAGTAATGACTGGGATATATCAATACCAGGGTTCTCTCTATACAGTAAAGACAGAGAAGGCAAGAAGGGGGAGGGGTGGCCCTGTATGTGAAAGATAGCATAAAATCTAATTCGATACAAGTTAGCGAGAACAATTTAGAGTCAGTTTGGGTTACCGTGCAGCTCGATAATCATAAGGTAACTCGTGTAGGTGTGATATATAGACCACCTAGCCAAGTCAAAGAATTAGATGATCTACTAGTTGAGGAAATAGCTAAAATGACATTGAAGGGGGAAGTTATCATTATGAGAGACTTCAATCTTCCAGATGTAAACTGGAAAACCAAAATAGCTAGTTCTGCCAGGAGTACAGATATTCTAAATTCCCTACTGGGATTATCTCTACAACAAGTAGTGGAGGAGCCAACCCGGAAGGAGGCCATTTTCAGTTTTTGTATTCACAAATGGGAATTTGGTATCTGATATTACTGTAGGGGAAAGCTTGGGATCTAATGGTCACCAGTCAGTGTGGTTTACTATAAGTACAGTGACTGAGTCACACCACACAAAAACAAAAGTTTTAGATTTTAGAAAAACTGACTTTTCTAAAATTACATTAGTGGTATACGAGTCCCTATCAGACTGGAACAGTTTCATTGGAGTCCAGGAGAAATGGGACTACTTAAAAAATGTGCCACTATTGAAGGCAACAGAAAATTGCATTAGGCTTGTCAGTAAAAGCAAAAAAAGGAAGAGACCACTGTGGTACTCAGTAGAAGTGGCCAAAATCATTAAAAACAAAAAGATAGCATTTAGGAATTATAAAAAAAAAAAAAACAAGGATGACAGACAAATTTATAAGATTAGGCAGAGAGGGGCCAAACAAGTTATAAGAGCTTCTAAAACACAGACAGAAGAGAAATTAGCTCAGTCAGGGAAAAAAGGCGAGAAGGCATTCTTCAGATACATAAATGAAAAAAGGAAACTAAAACAAGGAATTACAAAATTAAAAACTAAAGAAGGAAGGTATATGGAAGAAGATAAAGAACTAGCTGACTGCCTCAATGAATACTTCTGTTCAGTTTTTACAAAGGAAAATGAAGGAGAAGTACCTCAGTTAGGAAAGAAGACTAATGAATCTTTTGATGCATGTGTCTTTACAGAGGAAGAGGTTCTAAGTCAGCTGTCTAAAATTAATACAAATAAGTCACAGGGGCCTGATGGGATACACCCAAAGCTATTAAAAGAGCTCAGCGGTGAACTAGCAAAACAATTAACAGATTTATTTAACCAATCACTGGCAACAGGAGTCGTCCCAGAAGATTGGAAATTAGCAAATGTTGTGCCCATTCACAAGAAAGGTAGTAGGGAGGAATCGGGCAACTATAGGCCAGTAAGCCTGACATCAATAGTGGGGAAATTAATGGAAACCATACTTAAGGAGAGGATTGTGGAACATCTAAAATCCCATGGATTGAAAGATGAAAAACAGCATGGGTTTACTTCAGGGAGATCATGTCAAACTAATCTTATTGATTTTTTTGATTGGGTGACTAAAATAATAGATGGTGCAGTAGACATCGCTTATCTAGACTTTAGTAAGGCTTTTGATACTGTCCCACATAGAAGGCTTATCAATAAAGTGCAGTCTTTGGGCTTGGACTCCCATATTGTTGAATGGATTAGGCAGTGGCTGAGGGACAGGCAACAGAGGGTTGTAGTCAATGGAGTATATTCAGACCAAGGTCTTGTTATCAGTGGGGTACCTCAGGGATCTGTTCTGGGACCCATATTGTATTTAATATCTTTATCAGCAAAATTGCAGAAGGCCTCAATGGTAAGGTGTGTCTTTTTGCTGATGACACAAAGATTTGTAACAGGGTTGATGTTCCTGGAGGGATACACCAAATGGAAAAGGACTTAGGAAAACTAGAGGAATGGTCAAAAATCTGGCAACTAAAATTTAATGTTGATAAGTGCAAGATAATGCACCTGGGACGTAAAAACCCAAGAACAGAATATAAAATCAGTCCTAACCTCAGTATCTGAGGAAAGGGATTTAGGGGTCATTATTTCAGAACACTTAAAGGTAGGCAGACAATGCCATAGAGCAGCAGGAAATGCTAGCAGAATGCTTGGGTGTATAGGGAGAGGAATTACCAGTAGAAAGAGGGAGGTGCTCATGCCGCTCTACAGAGCACTAGTGAGACCTAATTTGGAGTATTGTTCTCAGTACTGGAGACCATATCTCCAGAAGGATATTGATACTCAGAGAAGAGCTACTAAGCTGGTAAATGGATTGCAGGATAAAACTTACCAGGAAAGATTAAAGGACCTTAACATGTATAGCTTGGAAGAAAGACGAGACAGAGGGGATATGATAGAAACTTTTAAATACGTAAAGGGAATCAACAAGGTAAAAGAGGAGAGAATATTTAAAAGAAGAAAAACTGCTACAAGAGGACATAGTTTTAAATTAGAGGGGCAAAGGTTTAAAAGTAATATCAGGAAGTATTACTTTACTGAGAGAGTAGTGGATGCATGGAATAGCCTTCCTGCAGAAGTGGTAGCTGCAAATACAGTGGAGGAGTTTAAGCATGCATGGGATAGGCATAAGGCCATCCTTCATATAAGATAGGGCCAGGGGCTATCCATAGTATCTAGTATATTGGGCAGACTAGATGGGCCAAATGGTTCTTATCTGCCGACACATTCTATGTTTCTATCTATGTTTCTATGTGTGATTTTGCCCTGTTTCAGCGTGCTCAGCAGATTGGCACCGTTGTCGCACACCACTTTACCAACTGTCAAATTGAGCGGGGTTTGCCACTGATCGGCCTGTGACCGCAGAGCTGAAAGCAGTGCAGGACCGGTGTGGCTCTTGGCTTCCAGGAACAACAGCCGCAGCATAGCAACATCTCACCTGGCACGCCGAATAGGTTCTGGGGAGCTTGGGAGGTGCAACGGAAGAGGCGGTAGCATTGGAAAAGGAGGAGTCAGCTGATGAGGAGACGGAGGATGAAGGAGAAGGAGGAGAAGAAGAGGCAGGCCTGCATGCAATTCATGGCAGTTACATCAAATCCACATGGGTGCCACGTGTTGCATGCTTGACAGCTGTCAGAAGGTTCACCCAGTGGGCAGTAAAAGTTATGTACTTTCCCTGCCCACGTTTGCTAGACCACGTGTCTGTGGTCAGATTTATCTTGGCACCGACACTGTGTGCCAAAGATACATTCACTTGATGCTGAACGTGGCCATATAGCTCTGGGATGCCCTTCTGGGAGAAATATTTCCTTCCGGGGACCTTCCATTGCGGGGTTTCTAAAGGCCTCCGACTCCACCAGCTTATATGGCAGTAGTTGGCAGGATAGCAGTACCGACAAGCCAGCGGTCAGCCGTTGGGCAAGAGGGTTATCCGGCATCACCACCTTTTAAGTTCGAACATTTGGGCCATGGAAGCCTGCCTTTTGCCAGGTTAATGCGACGACAGCATGGTGGAAGGTGGAGTGGAGGACAAATGGGAGGAGAGAGGAGAAGGAGAAGAGGCTGGATGTGGAGCGCCGGGAGTGTGTCTTTGTTGTTTCTGACACCGTTGCTCCCCCTGGACCCGGTGATGGAAGTTGAGGTGCCTTCTTAAGGCGGTAATCCCTAGGTGAGTGTTTGGCTAACTGCGACTTATGCGTTGACAGCACAGGTTCCAGATGGCAATGCTATTGTCAGCAGCTGACACGTTAAAAAAAGCCCACACTGTGGAGCCATGTGCCGGCATCCTGTGAGCACCAGATGTGATCGTGCATGGCTCACTCCAGATACATCTGCAGTCTGATTTTTGCTTCCTGTGCACTGCGAGTTCTGCCTGATTCTCCTCCTTCTACCCCCTATCTGCTGCTCCGTCTCTCCCTCTGAACTCCCCTCCTCCTTCTCTTTTGTGGGCACCCACGTGACTTCCATCGACACGTCATCATTGTCTCCTTCACCACCACTGACATTAGAGATCTCGGAGTAGGCAGCAACATCGGGGACCTCTGTCCTTGGGCTGATCTGGGTGGCGGCCATTGCTACCTCCTCTTCCTGATCCGATGCCAAGAATGGCTGCGCATCGGTAAGGTCTGGGAATGGATGGGAAAATAATTCCTCTGACACAAGTGGAGGGGCTATGGTCGTGGTGGTGGTGTCTTTGGGGGTGCACACAGCAGAGAGTGAGGAGGGTGCTGATACAGAGGATAAGGAGGGTGCAGAAACGGAAGGTTGAGTGAGCCACTCAACCAACTCTGGTGTGTCCTTTGACGTAATCTCACGCACCTTCTCCAACTTCCCACTTAGGCTCTGGCCTGGTGCACCTGCCAGACCCCTACCTCCCCTGCGGAATGGCCTGCCTCTTTCTCTGCCTGTCATTTTCAAAATGACCCTTTGACAAAGTCCCCATAGAAGAGCAGTATTTGTTAAAGCAGGTATATCGCAGGCCTCAATCAATATTTAGTGAAAGCCTGTATATCAATCTCCTCTATCAGTATTTTGCGGAAATAGGTATATAGAACCCCTTAAAGAGTATTTGCTGGAAGCTGGTAAATCAAACCCCTTAATCAATATTTAGTGGAAGTCGGTGTATCGCAGGCCTCAATCAATATATGGTGCAAGCCGGTAAATCAATCTATATCAGTATTTTGTGGAAACAGGTATATAGAACCCCTTAATGAGTATTTGCTGGAAGCCGGTAAATCAAACTCCTTAATCAATATTGGTGGAAGCCGGTGTATCGCAGGCCTCAATCAATATTTGGTGGAAGCCGGTATATCAATACACTGTATCAAAATTTTGTGGAAACAGGGATATAGAACCCCTTAATGAGTATTTGCTTTAAGCTGGTTTATCAAACCCCTCAATTAATATTTTGTGGAAGCCGGTATATCAATGCCCTCTATCAGTATTTTGTCAAAACAGGTATATAGAACCCCTTAATGAGTATTTTCTGCAAGATGGCATATCAAACCCCTCAATCAGTATTTTGTGGAAGCAGGTATATCAAACCCTTTAATCAGTATTTTGTGAATGCAGGTATATCGCACCCCTTAATCATTTTTTTTTGGGGCAACAGGAATATCACACCAGTTGCAATTAGTTATTTGAATAGTGTTTGTCCCTCTATATAGCTGCGGTATCTCAGCAGAATCGTACAGAACTGCTGCACAATGCAAATGCACTATAAGATACTTTCCATATTAGAAGGTATATTATAGGTATATTACACCCCTCAATCAGTTCTTTTTTGGGGGGGCAACAGGTATATCACACCAGTTGCAATTAGTTATTCCAATAGCGTTTGTCCCTCTAGCTGCAGTATCGGAGCAGAACCGCACACAACTGCTGCACAATACAAATGCACTATAATATACTTTCTATGTTATAAAGTATATTATAAGTATATCACACCCCTCTGTATGTCACACCTATCGATAGCACACCTATAACAGTACTTAAAAGGACTTTTGTGGCCATATTAGATAGTGTTTGGTGTCCCTAACATTTTGTCCCTGCTCCACATAGCAACCTCTCCCTACACTGGCAAAAAACAGAATGTAAAATAGCTGCCAGATCAGATTTATTTACAGGGTAGGGGGTGTGTCCATGTGCTGAAATGTCTAAATTGGCTGTCCTGTACCACCTGATGGATGTGTCATGAGTCAAAGTTCTGCACAATGCAAAAGAATATGGTGCCGCGAACGAGCAAAGTCCAGCTCTACCAATCAGTAATATCTAATCAGACCTGATAAAATGTGAAGTTGCAAGTATTGCGCAAAAAATATGTGCATCATTAGTGCCGATTGCGCAACCTCGAAAATAATGACTGGAGATCACAAATTCTAGAATCCGCAAATTTATTGCAAATATTATGCGAAAAATTCTTGAAATATCGCGAAAACGAATACTCATCACTACTCGCACATAGGATACATGACGCACACACACTTCTCACATATTGGACACGTGGTGCACGCGCACCACTCAAACGTACCACACATGGCAGACATACACCTGTTACACAAGTCACATGCCGCACACACTCCACTCATACCATGTATAGGGCACAAGATCTCTTACTTTTTCACATACAGACATATGTTAAATCATGTCCTCACTGCCCCCTCCTAGTGGGGCACCTGCTTTTTTTTCCCCTATGAAGAGGCAATAAAATCCCACCATGTGTTATGGAAGATACTTGTGATGGACTGAACCGTCACTGGGGCTGCTGGAGAAGCCTGAGGGCCAGCCTACTTCCTACAGACTATGGACCGAGAACTATGGAGACCCCTAAGACCTTTTGGGGTTACAAGGAACTATGAACCCTGATTCATGTGTGTAATTTATATGCCACATATTTCCTATTGCCCATTAAAAAGGCATGGTGTGGATTCAGCAACACAAAAAGGGTTAACTCTGCACTGAGACTTCCACTGATTGTGTTAGTGATGGGATTAAGATAGTTGATTATAATAGCAGCCAACTCCTAGATGAGTAGATCACCATATGATACACTCAGGAGATAATCCCATCACATGTGTCTCCACTGTCCCTATTTATTCATTATGGAGGGGGTGAAGATGTCTGTTTGCATGTTGTGTTTGTTAATTGCGTCACAGACAATGCCATTGTGTTTGTTGAATGGGGTTTGTGGAAGTTTTCTAATATAAAAATACATAAAAGTTGCAGTGTTTTTTTTTAAACACACTCATTGTTAACACCATTAAACGTGCAGTTACCCACAGCTGTATATGTCAGTGTCACTCTGACATTATTTGCTATTGCTTTCATTGTGTTCAAGAGCTTAAAGGGGTCATCAATATCAGATTAGCTGGGGTCTGACACCCGGCACCCATGCCGATCAGATGTTTGAAGAGAAGGCGTGAGCCATGCCAGCACTGCCTCCTCTTCATTGTTTACCTGCTCGCCGTTGCATCTGCAGCGGTGAGCAGGTGTAATTACACCTAACCGTCCCATTTATTTCAATGGTACGAATCGCTTTTAAAAACAAATATGAGTTCCAGGAGACTAGAGGGTGTTATATACAAATTTTAGGGCAATTGGAGCAACTTTGATTTGTGCTGAATTGATTCAGGAACGAATCGAACTTTCAGAAAAATTTCCCAAATCAAACACGAAGAGAATCTCAGAAGGTTCCATCATCTCTACTCTGTATACATGGCAGAAGTGAGTACATGCCATTCCAGTATCTGCCATCTACAGCCAATGACAAAACCAAACCAGCCAGACGCTGGTTTGGAAAGGGATCTAAAAAAGGTGGGTAATGTCTATTTTGATATTTTAACAGTTATTATTCACACTCTGCCCCAGCTCAAAACAAACTGAAGAAGGAGCAGGGATGCCCCTCCACCTCTTTATCCACCCCCTCACCATTCTAATTTACTGCTTATTCTAGTATCCTGGTGCTGCAATACCAGTGGTGCTTCCATACCATCAGGAGGCATAATCATTATGTTATGCTGCCACCTACAAACTAACTATGTCACCTCTAAAACAAAGGAGAAATTATTATCATTGCCTCTAAATTGCAATCATCATGGCCCCCATTCAGATGAACTGGCTGTAGAGACATTATGTCTGCCACAGATTGGCTTTTAGGGGCTTGTTGTGGTGCCAAAAGTAAGAGCCAGAACTACGCAGCTCCATCCATTGTGCAGTGGAAGGAGCTGGATACTGAAGACCTGCTCCCTTCAAGGGAACCCTTACTGATCTAATATTGATGGCTGATCCTGAAGAAGCATTTATATCAAAATACTAGAAATCACCTTTATTGGTCCATTTATTTGGCCATCCATATTAATAATCTATTGTTACTCTGACAGCAAAAAAAATCATCATATAGCAAGTAGAAAGATCGCAATGGATAATGTATACTATGATAAAATACCAGAATATGCCAAAATAAAAGGTTTGAGTTGCTTCAATCTTGGCGTAAGTGTTTTTCACAGATGCAATGGTATTAATATAACAGGAACTGAAACACTACAAGAATGATATGCCCATTGTTGTCATAGGTGTGTTAGGAATGGGCCGTCACCCAAGTAACATCCAGCCAATGGCAGTCATGGAGTTGGAAACAGATTGAGGAGGAAAAGAGGATAATGGAGGCTGACATGACTTGATCTAAGCAACAGATGGGCATTAAATGGAAAAAAAAAATGTTAAACTAAAAGGCAGATAATGGACCAGGCCATGTCAGTGGAAACAGGAAGATGCAATTAAAGTGCATAAAGTGTTTATTCCATGAATAATGTAAAAAATAAAAATCAAACATTATATAGCACGTGACAATCTCTTTCTAACAAAGCTAGAACGAGCCCTCTACCTCACATGGATCCTAAGATCTTCACATTCATTGCTCTGCTAGATTTATATCAAGCTGGCGGTTCAAGGGGTGTATCTTTTCTTCTGCAGCTAAGGGGGCGTGTCTCAGCTCTCCCTATCACAGCTCAGGGGGCGTGTCTCAGCTCTCCCTATCACAGCTCAGGAGGCAGTTAAAGGAATAAACTGAGCATGTGTGGCCTTCTCAGTGAGCAGGTCAAAGAAATAAGAAAAAAACAAACAGCAGGTGGCGATATCCAGATACATGTTATTGAATAACTCAGTGGCTATACAAAATTTGTAATTACATTCAATTAGATATTCAGATCCAGGTGCCGGTTTGAAAACTGTAGAATATTTTTTGTGGGACAACCCCTTTAATCAACATAAAACATCATTTATTCCTCTGTTTTCTTTGAAGAAAATGTACAACAAACGCTCTATAAAACATGCTGTGGCAATGACAAGTGATGCTATAGGCCATTCTTCTCCATAGCATATTATACCAAAGCAGCCTCATGGGTTCCATTCAGTTCCATTCCATTAATTTTAATCGGAGTGTTTTAGCAGCAAGCATATGGATTTCTACAAGCTCCATTCAGTTGAATGGAACTGATATTCAGTTGTGAAAAATTACTGCAACAAAATCTGCCTTGTGTGAAGGCACACCTATTGTTGCAGTGTTATTAGAAATTAATTATGAGCGGGGTGGGAATGTAATTTTGGTATTGGGTGTAGCCACCTGACAAGAGGTGAAAATATAGTTTCAATAATAACCAGGGTACATAGCATTTTGCCAGAAGACTCACATGGTGGTAAATATCAGAGTCTCCACTTAACAGAAGCTCTGCCTGGAAAGGGCAAGCAAATAGAATGGGCCACAGAACTGCAAATCCATACATGCATGTTAGCATACAGGCATATGTGTATGAATTTTGGGAAGGGGCTCCATACTACATCTTGTGACTTTTTAGTATACAAACTGAAAAGAATGGCGTGGTATTAAACAAGCAGGAAGTGCTCAAACCCACATGCAGTTGTGCATATATATATAGGGGAGCAAATCCTGCACTTGTGGCCGTTGCTAATGACGATCCCCAGCAAAAATGCATACAGTGGAGGATGCCCGCAGCGGACCACAAGTACCACAATAGACATCCTACACAAGATAGTAATTATGTGGATGTGATAATCAATATAGCAATATAACAAAATAATAGCAAAGACAGGTGCACGCTGCAGTCTTACTAAACCCTCAAACTGATTTTAAAATTTTGAGATTAGCCAACATATCCTACGGTGTAGGACATGTCTGAGCCCGAGCACCGCGCCAAGGTTTCTCAAGTAGCTCGGGACCTAACACTCACCTATCTTAGCCGTATGGGCAATACCAGGAGCCAGTGGGCAAATTACAGGAGCATGAGGCAGACTCACAAACAACTCACCAGTTACCTCCAGCATGTAACCATGCTAGCAGTGGGAGGAGGGAGGAGTCTGCGAGTCCCACTCAAGACTGGCTGATATGGCCCAGGCCTCACAGGTGCACCTAAATGTAGCCTGTAGATGGAAAGCAGGCACATTTAAATTGGAGTTTATACACCTCCAGGAATCTATATATACAAACTGAAAAGAAAGGTATTAAACAAGCAGGAAGTGCTTATATATATGCACAACTGCATGTGGGTTTGAGCACTTCCTGCTTGTTTAATACCACACCATTCTTTTCAGTTTGTATTTATAGAGATGCTTGGAGGTGTATAAACTCCAATTTAAATGTGCCTGCTTTCCATCTACAGGCTACATTTAGGTGCACCTGTGAGGCCTGGGCCTTATCAGTCCGGCTTGAGTGGGACTCGCAGACTCCTCCCTCCTCCCATTGCTAGCATGGTTACATGCTGGAGGTAACTGGTGAGTTGTTTGTGAGTCGGCCTCATACTCCTGTAATTTGCCCACTGGCTCCTGGTATAGCCCACACGGCTCAGGTAGGTGAGTGTTAGGTCCCCGAGCTACTTGAGAAACCTTGGCGCGGTGCTCGGGCTCAGACATGTCCTACACCGTAGGATATGTTGGCTAATCTCTCAATTTTTAAATCAGTTTGAGGGTTCAGTAATACCGCAGAGTGCACCTATCTTTGCTATTATTTTGTTATATTTCTTTTAGTATACAGTGCATATCAGTCAGGATTAGTGTTGGGCGCGAATATTAATCGTGAATATCGGCACTTCAAGAATTCACGAATATTTAGAATATAGTGATATATATTCGTAATTTCGAATATTCTAGATTTATTTTTCATCAGTAACCTCCCTTCTTGCTTGTGGGCCAATGAGAAGGCTGCAATGTCTTTGTCTGAGCTTAGCAACATCCCTAGTAACCAATAGGAAAGTTGCCTACCCCTTACTATATAAGAACCTCCCCAGCAGCCATTTTCTACAGTTTTTTAAAGTTCTGAGAGAGAGAGCAGTGTCATTGCTGTGCTCTGTGCTTTCCACACTACATTAGATAGTTAGATAGCTTATATATATATATATATATATATATATATAATACAGACAGTCAGTGTAGGTTATATCCTGATATAGTGTAGATATTGCAGTGCAGTGTGTTAGGTTCTGCTGCCCATACATACATGCAGACCTGCTAAAATGTGAAGTTTCACGTATTGCGGAAAGATATTTGCACCGATTAGCGCAATCACAAATATATTGGAGCACTCTCACTGCATATAAAGCCATTTTTAATGTTCTGCCGTGCCAACCATTTTCTCCAGTCTCAGGAAACTTCTAGCAGCTTGGAAAATGTAGCAAAAGTGACCCACGCCTGTATTTTGCGCGCATTACGCGAATATTATATTGCCGATTTTTCACAATCAAGAAAATAATCTCAAATTCATGAATTCGCGAATGTATAACGAATATTGCCTAAATATTTGTGAAATATTTATCAAGATTTATCAAACTGGTGTAAAGTAAAACTGGCTTGGTTGTCCATAGCAACTAATCAGCCAATCAGATTCTACCTTTCATTTTCCAAATGAACTGTGAAAAGTGAAAGGTGAAATCTGATTGGTTGCCATGGGCAACTAAGCCAGGTTTCTTTGTGTGGTATTGCACATAGACCTTATTCAAGTGAATGGAAATGAGCAGCAAAACCATAGACAGAAAACAGTGGTGCCGTTTCTGAAAGAAAGCAGCCATATTTTACTATTCTAATATAATCCCTTAAATAATGGGCAATTGCATTTCAAACCACAATCTTGCTGTTAAATACCTACAACTCACCTAAAAAATTGCCTATACTGGATCATTTTAAAGGGTACTCTAGATGTCTACTAAAGGAGTTTTAGTCCAAAAACGTTATCATGAAACCCGAGATTTCAGCTGACTTTGATCATTTTTCTTACGTGAACAGAACAGATTACAAATATTATAGAACATAAAAAAAAGTAGATTGTAATCTATTGGCTCTTCTGGTCAGTCACATGTATGGTGAATGAATAACCTCATAAGCATGATATATTTTGTATTTATAGAGTACATTAACTTGGAAATGTATATATTTTTTTGCTTAATCTATAATTCTAGATAGAACTATTTGCTTTGTGATGCTTTTTTATTGTAGATAAGGAATTGTTTTTTTTATATCCTTGTAAGATTTCATTAGAAGGATGCATTAACATCAAAATATTGAGTATTGGAATTTGTCTCTGGCTCCTTAGTTTATTCAAAAGGTTAAAATAGAAAACCCATATATAAATTATTATATCTATATAATATATATAGTTAAGTAATTGGGTTGTATTCCTGTATAGTTATATCAAAATTAAACAATAAATTATTATAAAATATTACTTAATATTATTATTATATTCACATTTAATGCTATTTAACAGATGTGTGAATATTTATATTACTGTATTTTCCAGCTCTAGGTATAGTAATACTGTTGAAACAATAGGCAACACTTAAACTATTCAGTACTTCCGCAGATGCTCCTTAGAATAAGTATTTAATTACATATTGTACGAAGGCAATATTTAGCTGGGCGGTAACAACCCGGGCTTGTAATTGCAAGAAATGCAAACAGACTATAACAAAGTGCAACAAAAGCAATAATTTAATCACTTTTTGTTATATATAAAAAGTTCTTCATTCAACTGATGCCCTTTGTATGTATAGACCTGAGAAATAGGTTTCTTCATTTATGTAATACCTTTGTGGAAAGGCAGAAAAGGATAATCACTACATGTTCTACTAGAGGAACAATTGTGTATAAATCTAAAGATAGTTAAAAAAGCTAGAGTAAATAATAATTGCAGTAAGTATGTCCTTAGGGTTACTTTGTGCACTGTAAGAAGTTTTAAATGCCTTTGTTTAAAAAAAGAAGGCACAGAAGCTGGCCAGTGATAATGTGAAAGGTCTTTTATT
The DNA here is from genome assembly GCF_905171765.1 of Bufo bufo. Lineage (NCBI taxonomy): Eukaryota > Metazoa > Chordata > Amphibia > Anura > Bufonidae > Bufo > Bufo bufo. The sequence goes on from NC_053399.1 coordinate 58,633,497, forward strand.
AAACCTTCAAATAATGTGGTTCAGGGACAATTCCCATCTTCAGATACAATTGGACATATACATAGTATAAATGATGTGCTTTAAATACATACATAAAATCGGTAGGATTTCAGACAGCAAGTTGAGAGGAGTTGAAAATGCAAACATTGGAGGTCTCAGCCAAGTTTTGTCAATGAGGGCATTAAAATAAGGAAATATATATACTGTACATGCTCCCAATCGCTGGTTTTCACACATCTTCCTGTAAAAAAGATACATTGATGACTCGTTCTTGATATGGGATGTGTGACCTACTAGTCTGAATGAATGCAATACATTTTTGAATCATATTTAATGGTGACTCAGGTTTATAAGCACGTCATCTGAAAGACATTTGGGATACCTTGATTTGCTATTTACTGTTGAGAATTAAACAATCAGTACTGAAACATTTATTTATTTAGCTTCCCGGACTATGGGAGCTTGTGTTTGCAGAAACAGAAAAAAAATGTATCATATGGACAATTCCAAAGAATTAGGTGAAACTGTACTAAGGACTCAGTTTTTTTGTCTCAAAGTAAGATCATGAACTGAAGGTTTCATGGAAAAAATAAATATCCGAAAGGAATCTTTGGGGCAGCCTTTAAAAACTCAAAATGAATGCCTCCAACCAAAAGAGTAGACTAATGATGACAGCAATTCAATATTCATAATTCATAATTTTGAAAGGCAGATGAACCCGAATCTTTTCAGGTTAGTTTCGGACAAATCCACTAAAATGGTGCACAGTGCCATTTTAGTGCACATGTCAGCTGGAAAAAAACACTCGGGAGGAAGAAGAAGGGCTCTCACATGGCCCTGAGAGGAAGTGGGGGGCATGGCTTGCCTTGATTGACCCCTAGACTGACAGTATGAGATTGTGAAACAGCTCTCACTGTTCACTGTGTGCATGTAATGAAATATCGGACTGTCATTCTGTGTTTTAGTCACTAGATGCCGCTGTTTCTTAACACAGCTAACATTGTGCAAGTATTTGAATATTTAATTGTAGGTGGAGACTTTCGGTCTGGAGAAGAAGCAGGAAGAAGAGCAGCAGACATCTTAGGAGAGAGGCAGAAGGGCTTGAGAACAGAATCCGGTCACATCCAGGCATCCAGGAGTCATGGAGTAGCCGGAGTTGCAGCTGAAGGAGGCTGATAGCAGTTCAAGTCCCGGAGTCCGTCTGGAGAAAGAAGATCTGTCTGCATCGAGGTCTGGAGAGTTCTTCAGCGATCGGAGCTGCAGATGAGTGGCCTCACGGTTTGTTCCAGAACCAGATTCAGTTCCGAGGAAAGAGCATTGATATCAGGAAGCTGATGAGAATGGAGGAGCAAAGTTACAAACCCTGCAGGATCGCATGTTGTTGCAGAGACTTGTTGTTCGGTCCGGAGCTGCCAGCGGATACACTACAGACCTGGGTCAGTAAATACGTGCACGCACATCATAGAAGTTTTGGCGCCTGGAGACTGAGCTACGGCCTGTAGTTAGAAATTAGGGCCTCTATTTTGTGTCAGGCCGAAAGTGCTGCTATCATTCATCCCAGTACTCCATAACTTAAACGGACACTGCACAACGAACTCCATCCAGTTTAATGTGTTTGCCCAGGAGTGATTCTTAGGCACATGCTACGTTATCGGTTAGGGAAAAGGGGGAATTCTGTGTAGTGTTGTAAGATTGTAAGCTCTTGTGTTGCACCGCAGGCTAACCCATCCTACGCACCCAAACAGTTATTTGCATTTTCTTTCGGATAATAACCAGAATGGCGAGGCAGAGTTAGCTCAAGTGTTTTCCTGCTACCTTCGGAGGGTGCCGTGCTGCACGGCACAGGGGTCTCAGCCTCCAGGCTGAGTGTATGTAATCTAAACTTATGTTCACTGCATTTGGGGTTGTGTTTGATAACCCGTTACAGTAAAACATCTGTTTTACAAAAGCTGGTGTCAGAGTTTCTTTTCTCGTTCATGACTTCGCTGTATCCTAGGGAGCCCACCCCCGTACACAGCTTACAACTGAAAGCCTGGATGAGCCAATCAAAGCTGCAGCAGGCAGGGAGGTTGCCTAGAGGAATGAGCAGAATGTCATTCTGTGCTAGGCTATGAATGAGGGTGGTAAGCAGTGTCTGCCAGAAAAATGATCTTAGGAAGTCAGGGAGAGTGTCAGGGAGAGTGAAAAATCAAGGACAGTCAGAAATCAATCAAGCTTGCATTCTATTGCCAAGGACAGTGAAGGGAAGGGTTGGGATTACAATGAAGAATTGTGTGTGTAGAATAGGGACAATCAGGCAAACTAACAGCCAGGGAAAGAGAAGATAGGAGCTGTAGCTGCTGTGCCTCCCAGCAGAACTGCAGCTGCTGTAGTGCAGACCTCAAAAGCGTCTACCTTCAAGTAAATACTTTCATCTTTCTCTTTAAGAATGGGGACAATTCGATCTGATAATTGGCGGCAGTCCTTGTAATTACTTATCTGTGGTTAACCTGCACCGGAAAGGTCTTTATGGGGGCAGTGAACAACTGTTTTTTGACTTTCCACGATTACTCAATAGAGTGTTGCCTAAGACAGGAGAGAATCGACAAGTCTTCTGGTTATTCGAGAACATGGTTGCAGGGAGAAAGCATTCAAAAAACAATTTCTCTCCACCTGGAGACAAATTCTGTCAAGATTGATGCAAGTGCAGTATCGGCTGCTAATCGAGCCAGATACTTCTGGGGGAACCTGCCTGGCATGAACAGGCCTCTAGTAGCTACAGACAATGAGAAGACAAAGTTTTAGGATTGATTGGAGCCCGGAAGAGTCGCAAAGTTCATCAAGATTCAAACCATAACTACCAGTCCCTGGTCTCTTCGTCAGGGAAAAAAATCACGAGTTCCCAGTCATCATGGATGGGAAGGAGGACATCCTGTGGTGCACAGAGATGGAGAGGATCTTCAAATACCCCCCCCCCCCACACTTTACGGATGTCTCAGAAATGAATGGCTGCTCCCGACAGAAGCTCCTGGGAAGGTCATAGAGCATCCTGGTCATCCGGCATCTATTCGCCCTGCTGAAGGATTATTTTGAAAGTGTGTAGAAGCCACATGGGGCCCCCACGCTGCAGATTTATCATGGCGACACCAGATTATATAATATTATATTATTATATAAAGAAAAATAAATGAAGCCCCTTCATCACCCAGCTCCCAAGTGCGATCAGCTACATCATCATCGAGTACTGTCTGCACATCACTGATGTCCTCCCCAACCGTCTCTGGGTCAGGAGCCTGACCGCTCACAACACCAGCTCCCATGCCACTCTCCTCATCACTACTTGCCCGCCTAGTGGAGGAAGCGGCAGATGTCTCCTCCACATCTTGGCTGGCCAGTAGCTGCTGACTGTCTTCTAGTAGCTTGTCCTCACTGTATAGTAAAGTTGAGCCCACAGCATACAATACTTCTCTGGCTCTGGGAACAGAAAAGGACAGAGGCAGGTTGAGAACAGGTGAGGGCACAGGGCCTGCTAAGGGTTGTGTCTGACAAACCCACTGACTCCTGGCTGGGGGTGTCTGATGTCACTTGCAACGAAGTCGAAGATTGAGTCAACCACTAAAGAACCGCTGGGTTGCTGGTCACGACATGACTGCTAGCTGACACTAGGAGCTCAGGCCTCTCAAAGTGACCCCTGCTGCCATGGCCCCTTACTCTGCTGTGACCTCTGCCTGTGCCAGAAACATTTACGCCTCTGCCACTCCACTGTGCAGGGCCTCTCACTTCTCTGTCTGACATACTATTAGATCAAATAAAAAGAAATAAAAAGAAAATTAAAACACCGCAAAAAAGTGTCATTTTATCACTTCACCACACAACAGCTAATTAGCCCTTTTTGTCACGCTAATACACGCCACAAACGTCTTTATAACCTTTAGCACCTTTCTAAATTGCTGGCCCTGGAAATGTTGCCATTTAGGCTTGTGGACACTGAGGCTTTCCGCTGCCTGATAGCGGCAGCAGTCCCTCGTTACTCAGTCCCCAGCCGCCACTATTTTTCCGGGTGTGCTACCCCACATTTCACCAGCATGTGTCCCTTAACATCTCCCGTGCCCTGACCAACGCAGTTATTTGGAAGAACCACTTAACGACTGACACATTAACAAGTGCCTTTGGCCTTACGGCACACTGGTTAAACATTGTGGAGGCCAGGAGCGAGTCGTAGCCTGCGATGGCACAGCTGCTATCAACGCCAAGGATTGCGGGCCCTACTTCTATTAGGATTACCGCCACCACCTACATTAGTGGCTGCAAATCCCCCTCTTCTCCTCCTCCTCCTCCTCCACTTCCACCTCTGAATTCTTATCTTGCAGCACCAGTCAGCCATCAGTCAGTAGCTGGAAGCAGTGTAGCACTGCAGTGGAGAAGTGGCAACAGGCCGTGCTGAAGCCAATTTGTTTAGGTGACAAACAACACACCACTGCAGAGGTGTGGCAGGGTATCAGTGGTTTCGCAAAACCTACCCCAATTTGCCTCAGCTACTGGTGAAGGTGCGCCGCAGGTGTGCACATTTCCGAAAGTCATCTACAGCTGCCGCTGGTCTGGCAACGCTTCAGCAGCGCTTGCAATTGCCAGCTCACCGAGTTTTGTGCGAAGTGAGCACGCGCTGGAACTCCACGTTCCACATGTTGGCCAAGCTTTGTGAGCAGCAGTGGGCAGTAGTGGAATACCAGCTGCAACATGGTTGTCGCCTTTCCAGTCAGCTTCTGCTCTTCGCAAGTGATGAGTGGGCATGGATGTTTGACCTCTGAGGTTTTACGCAGCTTTGAGGAATCAACACAAATGGTGATCGGCAATGCCGCTATTATTAGCGTATCATCCCACTTCTGTGTCTAAAGAAATGTTTGCTGCTCACAATGAAGGAGGATGCTTTGCATGTGGAAATTAGGGAAGACAGTACACAGGTAGAGATGTAACGAACTATTCGCCGGCGAACATCGCTTGTTCGCGTTGGCTGGGGGCATTAAAACAGATAAGCGCATCCGACTGTCAACTGAAAATGCTGACCGGTTGACTCTTATCTTATCAAAATGAACAAGGCCTGGATTGCCCCTGACTTCTCTACTCCACCAGAGGAAAGCGGCTGAACATAAAGGCACTTTATATGTGGCTTTTATGGTGTATTGAATACACTGTATTCCCATGCACCGCTTCCACCACAAAAAAGGGTATATGGTTCAATCTTCCTTTTCTCGTCCTCATCCTCCTCCTCGATCATATAAACATGCTTATTAGGCTGCCCTCGCTCCTAAAGTTTTAAAGGGTCAGTTCAGCAGCGTGCCCTTACCCCTAATGTTTTAAAGGGTTTCCAGCAGGCCCTTGCCCATAATGTTTTAGATGGTCAGATTAGCAGCAGGTCCTCGCCCCTAATGTTTAAGAGGGTCAGCTCAGCAGCAGACCCTCACCCCTAATATTTTAGAGGCTCAGGTCAGCAGCAGGCTCTCGCCCCTAATGTTTTAAAGGGTCAGCTCAGCAGCAGACCCTCACCACTAATGTTTTAGATGGTCAGATCAGCAGCAGGCCCAAACCCATAATATTTTTGAGGGTCACCAGCAGGCCATCAATCATAATTTTTTAAGGGTGTGTATGATGCCCTCCTTTATGTGTAACAAAGTGTGTATTGGAGTGCTGGTTGCTTGTAATTTTTGGCAGCCCTTTCACCTAGTGCATAGGCTTTATGAGTGTAGGAGTCCCACTATCTGAACAATTGTACCACAATGTGAATGAGGCCCTCCTTTATGTAGGCTGTTATGTAGGCTGTGTCGGAGTGCCTCTGTCGCAAAAGCAAAGTGCCTCTTCCTTGTAATTTTTGGCAGCACTTGCACTTGATATACAAGTAAATATACAGAATGTTTCCTAACAATTTTTCCTCTAAAATCGATTTTATATTCGGTTTTGTGCGTATTATTGTCAGTCTGTAAAAGTGGTGTACTACTCGGACAACATCGTTCCTAGCAGCGACCTGGAAGTCCAAGATGCATCCAGACATCCTCCCCATGCTGTTCCCAAACCATTTCGGTGGTGTTTACATCAATTTCTGAGCTTTTCCTGTGAACCAGACACCATCCCCTCTTCAGAGCAGGGGGTGCCTGGCTTAATGATCGGTTTCTCCCATTGACTTCCATTGTGCTCGGGTGCTCTGTTATAGACGTCTTGGTTAACACTGGTCTCGCGGCTGCGCAGTGCATCGGGGGGGGCGCCAAGACTCCATGCACGCATTGAACCACTAATGGTGAGCTGGATATATGTAAGAAACTTAAGAAGTATATGTAACTAGACACAGCTGTATCTATGTATAGTTAAGGTAGTGGGAAAGGATTTTAACCCTTTTAAGCACTTAGCACTTTATCACTATTTCATCAATTTTAATGGATCTTAAAGAAATAGATTAAAGATTTATATTATACACTTGTACACTGTAAATCAGTCACAGTATTGAAATATGAATCATGAATGTTTCTATGTTATTGGTTTCGCAGTTTATATATGAAATTGGAGAGATTATATGACCACTTGTTAATTAAGATCATGTGACTGAATTAATCATGTGATTAGTTTGTAAGGGTATTTATATTCACTTGTGCCACCATTACTTTGCTAGACAAAGGCCTCATTGTGTGGGCTGAAACGTTGCATTGGGAATAAATTGGGTCACCATTTGTTCACTATTTTGGAGTGCTGCCTCATTTTTTGGAGATTTACAGTCGGGTCCATAAATATTGGGACGTCAACACAATTCTAAAATGTTTGGCTCTATACACCACCACAATGGATTTGAAATGAAACGAACAAGATGTGCTTTAACTGCAGACTGTCAGCTTTAATTGGAGGGTATTTACATCCAAATCAGGTGAACGGTGTAGGAATTACAACAGTTTGCATATGTGCCTCCCACTTGTTAAGGAACCAGAAGTAATGGGACAGAATAATAATCATGAAACAAACTTTCACTTTTTAATACTTGGTTGCAAATCCTTTGCAGTCAATTACAGCCTGAAATCTGGAACGCATAGACATCACCAGACGCTGGGTTTCATCCCTGGTGATGCACTGCCAGGCCTCTACTGAAACTGTCTTCAGTTCCTGCTTGTTCTTGGGGCATTTTCCCTTCAGTTTAGTCTTCAGCAAGTGAAATGTATGCTCAATCAGATTCAGGTCAGGTGATTGACTTGGCCATTGCATAACATTCCACTTCTTTCCCTTAAAAAACTCTTGCTTTTGCAGTATGCTTTGGGTCATTGTCCATCTGCACTGTGAAGCGCTGTCCAATGAGTTCTGAAGCATTTGGCTGAATATGAGCAGATAATATTGCCCGAAACACTTCAGAATTCATCCTGCTGCTTTGGTCAGCAGTCACATCATCAATAAATACAAGAGAACCAGTTCCATTGGCAGCCATACATGCCCACACCATGACACTACCACCAGCATGCTTCACTGATGAGGTGGTACACTTAGGATCATGAGCAGTTCCTTTCCTTCTCCATACTCTTCTCTTCCCATCACTCTGGTACAAGTTGATCTTGGTCTCAATTGTCCATAGGATGTTGTTCCAGAACTGTGAAGGCTTTTTTAGATGTCGTTTGGCAAACTCTAATCTGGCCTTCCTGTTTTTGAGGCTCACCAATGGTTTACATCTTATGGTGAACCCTCTGTATTTACTTTGGTAAAGTCTTCTCTTGATTGTTGACTTTGATGCACATACATCTACCTCCTAGAGAGTGTTCTTGATCTGTTCAACTGTTGTGAAGGGCGTTTCCTTCACCAGGGAAAGCATTCTTTGGTCATCCACCACAGTTGTTTTCCGTGGTCTTCCGGGTCTTTTGGTGTTGTTGAGCTCACCGATGCGTTCCTTCTTTTTAAGAATGTTCCAAACAGTTGTTTTGGCCACGCCTAATGTTTTTGCTATCTCTCTGATGGGTTTGTTTTGTTTTTTCAGCCTAATGATGGCTTGCCTCTCTGATAGTGACAGCTCTTTGGATCTCATCTTGAGAGTTGACAGCAACAGATTCCAGATGCAAATAGCACACTTCAAATGAACTCTGGACCTTTTATCAGCTCATTGAAATTGGGATAATGAGGGAATAACACACACCTGGCCATGGAACAGCTGAGAAGCCAATTGACCCATTACTTTTGGCCCCTTAACAAGTGGGAGGCACATATGCAAACTGTTGTAATTCCTACACCGTTCACCCGATTTGGATGTAAATACCCTCAAATTAAAGCTGACAGTCTACAGTTAAAGTATATTATGTTCGTTTCATCCATTGTGGTGGTGTATAGAGCCAAAAATGCTAGAATTGTGTTGATGTCCCAATATTTATGGACCTGACTGTATATCTATTTGTGTATCTATAGATATGTGATAGATAGATAGATTGTTAGATGAATAAATAGATATAAATATAGAAAGAATGATAGAAAGATTGATAGATATATAATGGAAAGATAGAAAGACAGATAGATAAAAATAGATAGATTGGTAGATAGTTAGATAGATAAATAGATAGTGTTAGATAGATAAAATATTACAGTATTATTTTATCAAGCCGATTTATAGATAGATAATAAATAGACAGATAGATATCATATAGATAGTTATATAAATATATTAGAACATGTCCTGACATGTCTGTGAACAGCTATTCATATATACAGTACAGACCAAAAGTTTGGACACACCTTCTCATTCAAAGAGTTTTCTTTATTTTCTTGACTATGAAGGCATCAAAACTATGAATTAACACATGTGGAATTATATACATAACCTGGCCCTTTTGCCTTCACTCTGCGGTCCAGCTCACCCCAAACCATCTCGATTGGGTTCAGGTCCGGTAACTGTGGAGGCCAGGTCATCTGGCGCAGCACCCCATCTCTCTCCTTCATGGTCAAATAGCCCTTACTTTCAAAGTTTTCCCAATTTTTCGGCTGACTGACTGACCTTCATTTCTTAAAGTAATGATGGCCACTCGTTTTTCTTTACTTAGCTGCTTTTTTCTTGCCATAATACAAATTCTAACTGTCTATTCAGTAGGATTATTAGCTGTGTATCCACCTGACTTCTCCTCAACGCAACTGATGGTCCCAACCCCATTTATAAGGCGAGAAATCCCACTTATTAAACCTGACAGGGCACACCTGTGAAGTGAAAACCATTTCTGGGGACTACCTCTTGAAGCTCATCAAGAGAATGCCAAGAGTGTGCAAAGCAGTAATCAAAGCAAAAGGTGGCTACTTTGAAGAACCTAGAATATGACATATTTTCAGTTGTTTCACACTTGTTTGTTATGTATATAATTCCACATGTGTTAATTCATAGTTTTGATGCCTTCAGTGTGAATCTACAATTTTCATAGTCATGAAAATAAAGAAAACTCTTTGAATGAGAAGGTGTGTCCAAACTTTTGGTCTGTACTATATATATATATATATATATATATATATATATATATATAGAAACATAGAAACATAGAAACATAGAATGTGTCGGCAGATAAGAACCATTTGGCCCATCTAGTCTGCCCAATATATCTGAATCCTATGAATAGTCCCTGGCCCTATCTTATATGAAGGATAGCCTTATGCCTATCCCATGCATGCTTAAACCCCTTCACTGTATTTGCAGCTACCACTTCTGCAGGAAGGCTATTCCATGCATCCACTACTCTCTCAGTAAAGTAATACTTCCTTATATTACTTTTAAACCTTTGCCCCTCTAATTTAAAACTGTGTCCTCTTGTGGTAGTTTTTCTTCTTTTAAATATGCTCTCCTCCTTTACCGAGTTGATTCCCTTTATGTATTTAAAAGTTTCTATCATATCCCCTCTGTCTCTTCTTTCTTCCAAGCTATACATGTTAAGGTCCTTTAACCTTTCCTGGTAAGTTTTATCCTGCAATCCATGTACTAGTTTAGTAGCTCTTCTCTGAACTCTCTCTAGAGTATCTATATCCTTCTGGAGATATGGCCTCCAGTACTGCGCACAATACTCCAAGTGAGGTCTCACCAGTGTTCTGTACAGCGGCATAAGCACTTCACTCTTTCTACTGCTTATACCTCTCCCTATACATCCAAGCATTCTGCTGGCATTTCGTGCTGCTCTATTACATTGTCTTCCCACCTTTAAGTCTTCTGAAATAATTACTCCTAAATCCCTTTCCTCAGATACTGAGGTCAGGACTGTGTCAAATATTCTATATTCTGCCCTTGGGTTTTTACGCCCCAGGTGCATTATCTTGCACTTATCCACATAAAATTTCAGTTGCCAGAGTTCTGACCATTCTTCTAGTTTTCCTAAATCCTTTTCCATTTGGCATTTCCCTCCAGGAACATCAACCCTGTTACATATCTTTGTGTCATCAGCAAAAAGACAAACCTTACCATCGAGGCCTTTTGCAATATCACTTATGAAGATATTAAACAAAATTGGTCCCAGTACAGATCCCTGTGGAACCCCACTGGTAACATGACCTTGTTTTGAATGTTCTCCATTGACTACAACCCTCTGCTGTCTGTCACTCAGCCACTGCCTAATCCACTCAACAATATGGGAGTCCATGCTCAATGACTGCAGTTTATTGATAAGTCTTCTATGTGGGACAGTGTCAAAAGCCTTACTAAAATCTAGATATGCGATGTCTACTGCACCTCCACCGTCTATTATTTTAGTCACCCAGTCAAAAAAATCTATAAGATTTGTTTGACATGATCTCCCTGAAGTAAACCCATGTTGTTTTTCATCTTGCAATCCATGGGATTTTAGATGTTCCACAATCCTATCCTTTAATAGGGTTTCCATTAATTTGCCTACTATTGATGTCAGACTCACTGGTCTATAGTTGCTCGATTCCTCCCTACTACCTTTCTTGTGAATGGGCACGACATTTGCCAATTTCCAATCTTCCGGGACGACTCCTGTTACTAATGATTGGTTAAATAAATCTGTTAGCGGTTTTGCCATCTCACCACTAAGCTCTTTTAATAATTTTGGGTGTATCTCATCAGGCCCCTGTGACTTATTTGTCTTCACCTTAGACAGCAAACTTAGAACATCTTCCTCTGTAAAGATACATGCATCAAATGATTTATTAGTCATCCTTTCTAGTGGAGGTCCTTCTCCTTTTTCTTTTGTAAAAACTGAACAGAAGTATTCATTAAGGCAGTCGGCTAGCCCTTTATTCTCTTCTACATACCTTCCGTCCTTTGTTTTTAATTTAGTTATTCCTTGTTTTAATTTCCTTTTTTCATTTATATATCTGAAGAATGTCTTATCCTCTTTTTTCATAGACTGAGCTAGTTTTTCTTCTGCCTGCGCTTTAGAAGTTCTTATAACTTGCTTGGCCTCTCTCTGCCTAATCTTGTAGATTTCCTTATCTTCATTGCTCTGGGTTTTTTTATAATTACAAAATGCTAGCTTTTTATTTTTAATGATTTGGGCCACTTCTGCTGAGTACCACAGTGGTCTCTTCCTTTTTTTGCTTTTACTGACAAGTCTAATGCAATTTTCTGTTGCCTTCAATAATGCACCTTTTAAGTAGTCCCATTTCTCCTGGACTCCATGTAATCCGTTCCAGTCTGATAAGGACTCATTTATGACTAATTTCATTTTTGAAAAGTCTGTTTTTCTAAAATTTAAAACTTTTGTTTTTGTGTGGTGGGACTCTTTCACAGTTCTTATATTAAACCACACTGACTGATGATCACTAGATCCCAAGGTTTCGCCTACAATGACATCATATACCGAATCCCCATTTGTGAATACCAAATCCAAAATGGCCTCCCTCCGGGTTGGCTCCTCAACCACTTGTTGTAGAGATAACCCCAGTAGGGAATTTAGAATATCTGTACTCCTGGTAGAACTTGCTATTTTGGTTTTCCAGTTTATATCTGGAAGATTGAAATCTCCCATAATGATAACTTCTCCTTTCATTGTCATTTTAGCTATTTCTTCAACTAGTAGATCATCTAGTTCTTTAACTTGACCAGGTGGTCTATATATCACACCTACACGAGTTACTGCATGGTTAGCAAACTGCAACGTAACCCAAACTGACTCTATGTTGGCCTCACCAACTTGTATTAGGTTAGATTTAATGCTATCTTTCACATACAGGGCCACTCCTCCTCCTTTCTTGCCCTCTGTCTCTTCTGTATAAAGAGTACCCTGGTATGGTTATGTCCCAGTCATTTCTTTCATTAAACCATGTCTCCGTAACAGCCACTAAATCTACATTCTCAGATGCCATTATTGACCCAAGTTCATTGATTTTTTTTACCTAAACTGTGAGCATTTGTAGACAGGACTCTGAGCTTATCATTTCTTAACCTCTGTGTTTCTGACCTGTTCTGGCATTGTTTCGGGGGGCAATTGGACTCTTTTATTTTCACTCTTTTGCCCCCCCTTCCTAGTTTAAATACTCTTTCGCAAATTCTTGGAGTTGTTCACTAAGTACATTTGCAAACCATCTTTTTTGTACAGTTCCTTTCTATTCCAAGTAGAGCTATCATGAGAAACAAAGCCAAATCCTTGCTCTTGACACCATTTACCAAGCCATATGTTGAACTCCTTTATGCGCCTCTGCCTATCATTCTGAACATTATGCACAGGCAGAACTTCAGAAAATGAAATGGTGGATGCAAAATCCTGTACGTCATTACCAAGTGTGATAAAAGATTTTTTCACCTCTGACACTTCTTTGCAAGCCAGGTCATTTGTCCCTAGATGGACAAGAACATCCACGTCCCCTTCCTGCTTTGCTTGCTTAACAATATTAATAATACGTCTTCTATCTCTTCTAGCAGTAGCCCCAGGGAGACATCTCACAAAACCATTTTCTTTAAGCTCCACACTTCTTATGATTGAATCACCCAGCAACAGCTGCTTCCTTTGAGACTTCACTTTATCTTTTTTGTTGCATACATTAGACATAGGAGTCAATGGTTTCTCACCCTCTGTGCTTGAGTCCATATCCATGTTGTCCTTACATTCTGAGAGTGCTGCAAATGAATTATGGAGAGCCACCGACTGTGGGACATGTCTTCTATCCACCACTCTAAGTCTTCCAGAACCTACATTAACCCATCTGCCATTTCTGGGGGTCCTCTGTGGCAGTGGCATTGCAGCAGTCCTAGCTGGAGTTTGTTTAACAGATAATTTAAATATTTCAGCTTTCAAAAATGCAATTTCCTGCTGCAGTAAGGAGAACTGTCTACAGATCTGACAGCATCCGAATCTCCAAAGAGTGGAACATGAAATAAATGCACAACAATTCCTGCACTGAACCAAGTCTGCCATTTTAAAGAGGAGAAAAAAAAATAAAAAATTGTAAATTTAAATCAAACAAATCAAACAAATCTTACCTTTTTTTTGTATTGTTTCCACCTTCCAGCTTACCTCCTGACTATCTCCTGCAATATCTCTTTACTGTACTTAATGTAGTACTTGAAGGTAGTACTTGCAGCTAATGAATTAGGCCAGCTAATGAGTCTGTCTCTATATATACACACACTCCTTCCCCAAGCTCCTCCCCCAGCAACAAATGTAACACCTTAGTGAGATAGGCTCATTAGCAAACACACAATAGCAAACACCTGACCAAATTCCTTACCTCTTTTCAAGCAATGGTCAGAAAAAACAACACAGATGAGCCAGTTGCCGCTTCTAAGCCAATCTCTTGCAGTCTCTCTTCAATCTCTTCAGTCTCCTGCAATATCTCTTTACTGTACTTAATGTAGTACTTGAAGGTAGTACTTGCAGCTAATGAATTAGGCCAGCTAATGAGTCTGTCTCTATATATACACACACTCCTTCCAAAGCTCCTCCCCCAGCAACAAATGTAACACCTTAGTGAGATAGGCTCATTAGCAAACGCACAATAGCAAACACCTGACCAAATTCCTTACCTCTTTTCAAGCAATGGTCAGAAAAAACAACACAGATGAGCCAGTTGCAGATTCTAAGCCAATCTCTTGCAGTCTCTCTTCAATCTCTTCAGTCTCCTGCAATATCTCTTTACTGTACTTAATGTAGTACTTGAAGGTAGTACTTGCAGCTAATGAATTAGGCCAGCTAATGAGTCTGTCTCTATATATATACACACACTCCTTCCCCAAGCTCCTCCCCAGCAACAAATGTAACACACGTATATATATATATATATATATATATATATATATATATATATATATAATTATATATACAGATATTGAATATCTGCTATAGATGCGGCTATGAAATAGAACAAAATGGGCAGACAGAATCGGCCCCGGGAAAGTTGGGTGCCACAATTGGCTATTGTTAATATTTATAAATGATACATATCTGTGTTAGATGCAGTGATCAAATAATTTGCTTAAAGGGCTTCTGTCAGCCCACTAAACCGTTTTTTTTTTTTTTTTGCTTAATAATAACCCATACACTGCGATTTATCCATACATAAGTAAAATAAGAATTTTGGTTCAGTAGAATTTGCTAAAACCCCATTTTTATAATATGTAAATTACCTTGCTACCAGCAAGTAGGGCGGCTACTTGCTGGTAGCAGCCGCATCCTCCGATGGTAATGACGCCCCCTCTGCTTGTTGATTGACATCTGGCGCCTGCGCCGCGGCCGTACCTATCTTCACTCGGCCGCTTCATCCTCAATGCGCCTGCGCCGATGACGTCACATCTACACCCGGCGCAGGCGCATTGAGGATGAAGCGGCCGAGTGAGTGGCCGCCTCTCAGTGCGCCTGCGCCGATTGAAGAGAGGTACGGCCGCGGCGCAGGCGCCAGATATTGAATGAAAACAGGCATGGCCAGCGGAGAAAGATCCCGTCCGCTGGCCCTGTCAATCAACAAGCAGAGGGGGCGTCATTACCATCGGAGGATGCGGCTGCTACCAGCAAGTAGCCGCCCTACTTGCTGGTAGCAAGGTAATTTACATACTATAAAAATAGGTTTTTAGCAAATTCTACTGAACCAAAATTCTTATTTTACTTATGTATGGATAAATCGCAGTGTAGGGGTTATTATTAAGCAAAAAAAAAAAAAAAACGGTTTAGTGGGCTGACAGAAGCCCTTTAAATCACGGCAGACTTCGATTTATTAAACACGATCGTATATAATTTGAAGCAAATTTCAAAGATCGCAGGTCCACTAAGAAGGGACTGCTGCCTTGCGGGACCTTCGATGACATCACGATGGGCAGTGCGGGACCGTCGATGACATCACAATGGGTGGGGCTGTGGTCGGAGTGGGCTGGGGTTATGGGCGGAAAATTGGGGCGTTTCGGTGACATCAAAGGTCTTTTAGCTTTTAGGAAGATAGAAGGATCAATTAGCCGCTGCCAATATTTATAATTAGCCACTGCCAATATTTATAATAGCTTAGTAAGATGTTAATACAAGCTTAATATCATTTTATTTTTAAACAATTAAATTACTGACGTGTTGGACTGCATCGTATACCTTGTAGGACCTTCGGTGACATCATCGAAGGTCCTATAGATAGTTAGATAGATGGCTCAAATAACTATTGACAATATTTATAATAGCTTAATAAGAGTTTAATATAAGCTTTAATATCTGTGCACGCCTTGACCAGTAAACTCCCAAAATTCAAAATGCTAATGAACTGATTCCCTGAGTGGGATCAAAGGGATAAAACTTAACATTTAATCAAAGATGCTTTAGAATAAGTGGCACAAAAAAAGACAATCACAAAACACGAATAGACAAGCCCAAGTGGGCCAAGGACAAGTGCACGGAAAAAAACAGTGTAGAAGAGGAACGTTCTCACCCAAGATGAACTTGATGGATGGATGGATAGGTCTTTTCAGACGGTACCAAGACAAGAAGACATGATGGGAATCCTCCAATTCGTTCAGGTGGTGAACACTGGAAACCATGCAAGGGGTGGTCGTACAGTTGGTTGCTGGTTAGTAGGCAAGGTCAGGAACAAAACCCTAATAAGACCCTGAGGTGAGGGAAGGGGCTAATAGACGCTGCCTACCTATAGGAAGTACTTGCCCCGCAAGGAGCGACCTTGTCCTGATACCTATCCCTGGTGGGGGCCGGTATCCCTAGTGTACCCTAAAAAAGTCCCAACGTGTCACGTTTCATTTGACAAAGAAATCATCAGGGGAAGTGAAAATTACAGGGTAACAGGCAAAAGGTAGGCCTGTAGTTATAGCAACAATAGTAGCCAGGTAGGCTAGAAATTAGTACATTTAAAGCCAAGGCTACAGGCTATGAGCTAGGCCGTTATGGCAAAAATGGCTCAAAAATAGGCAAAAAAATGGACCAGTGGGACCAATTCAGCTCAAAGTACGGTGGCCAGGCCAGTGGAACCTGACACACTTGTCATCACAGATAGACCACAGGTGCCGGCGTGCCAGTGGGCTGCCGTAACACAATAGAACACTGCACAGAAGCGCAGCCTGGTTGCTGTGGGGCCCAAATCGTCGGGTATATAGTATGGGGCTGTCGGCGATTACTTACCTTCTAAACGGCTCCTACGTCACGTGCGGCCGGGTAAGCTCTGACACGTGATAGGAGGACCTGCGTGCCGTGGAGCGCAGCGTGAGGCAGCGCGTGCGTCCCAGGTCACGCCCATGGAGCTGTAGAGGTGGAGGTATGCTCAGCGTCGACATGGAATGCAACGCACGCCACCGCCGCGGGGTAACACGCAGGGCCGAAGGAGGGACAAAGGTTAAACAACTGTGGGCGGGCTGGTTCCCTTGGCAACCGGGACGCCGTGAACAGTGCCACGGGAAGTCAGCAGCTGCAGAGGAGACCAGCAGGTCAGCGGTCTCATGTTTACAGCAAAATAAAATTGCTGAGCTCACAGAGCTACAGATGTGCTGGTTAACACAGACAAGACGCTTAAGTTACAGAGACAATAAACTGATGCTAAAGCTCAAAAAGAAAAAGTTAAGACAAGAGCTAAATAAATGGACGAGGGGGACGATCCACATGATCCAAGGAGGGGGGGGGCACAGCTAGGATCAGGGGATCACAAAAAACAGCTGAAATTAAGCTGTTCATTGAGGCCCAATGGAGTCATGGATTTGAGGTAGTAGATCCAGCGATAGATTGGTCTCGAGTGAGTTCATACCGCCTGCACCCTCTGGCTCTGCATGGTTACAGTCCAACATCAAAGGCTGTTACAGATGCAGTGGCTGCATTGCTTGCAGCCACCTGCAAACTGGTAAGACTTTCCGCAGTAATAACACTGGGAAGGTCTATACCATTAACCACTTCATCAATTGCAGGACCCGGGGGGTGATCTACCGTCTTGCCTGCGAATGCGGCAAATAATACGTCGGTAAAACCATCCGTGAGTTTTGCAGGCAGGTGGGCGAGCACTTTAATGACATAGCCAAGGGCAAGGACACACCAGTAGCCAACCACATCCAGAACCATCATAATGGCACTGCCCATGTGTCTGTCATGGGCATTGACAGAGTCTTCCCTCCACGTCGGGGGAAGAGATTGGGACCGGGCGATCCTGCAGCGTGAAACTCGCTGGATCTACTACCTCAAATCCATTACTCCATTGGGCCTCAATGAACAGCTTAATTTCAGCTGTTTTTTGTGATCCCCTGATCCTAGCTGTGCCCCCCCTCCTTGGATCATGTGGATCGTCCCCCTCGTCCATTTATTTAGCTCTTGTCTTAACTTTTTCTTTTTGAGCTTTACCATCAGTTTATTTTCTCTGTAACTTAAGCCTATTGTCTGTGTTAACCAGCAAATATGTAGCTCTGTGAGCTCAGCAATTTTCTTTTGCCGTAAACATGAGACCGCTGACCTGCTGGTCTCCTCTGCAGCCGCTGACTTCCCGTGGCATTGTTCACGGCGTCCCGGTTGCCAAGGGAACCAGCCCGCCCTCAGTTTAACCTTTGTCCCTCCTTCGGCCCTGCGTGTCACCCCGCGGCGGTGGCGTGCGTGTGTTCCATGTCCTTCTAAACACCACTTTTAAAGGTGAACACAGCGCGCCATTGCCCAGGAGGGCGTACCCTGGGCAATGGCTCGCTGTGTTCACCTTTAAAAGTGGTGTTTAGAAGGTAAGTAATCGCGACAGCCCCATACTATATACCCGACGATTTGGGCCCCACAGCGACCAGTATGCGCTTCTGTGCAGTGTTCTATTGTGTTACGGCAGCCCACTGGCACGCCGGCACCTGCGTTCTATCTGTGATGACAATTGTGTCAGGTTCCACTGGCCTGGCCACCGTACTTTGAGCTGAATTGGTCCCACTGGTCCATTTTTTGCCCGTTTTTGAGCCATTTTTGCCATAACGGCCTAGCTCATAGCCTGTAGCCTTGACTTTAAATGTACTAATTTCTAGCCTACCTGGCTACTATTGTTGCTATAACTACAGGCCTACCTTTTGCCTGTTACCCTGTAATTTTCACTTCCCCTGATGATTTTTTGTCAAATGAAACGTGACACGTCGGGACTTTTTTAGGGTACACTAGGGATACCGGCCCCCACCAGGGATAGGTATCCGGACGGGGTCGCTCCTTGCAGGGCAAGTACTCTGTATAGGTAGGCAGCGTCTATTAGCCCCTTCCCTCACCTCAGGGTCTTATTAGGGTTTTGTTCCTGACCTTGCCTACTACCCAGCAACCACCCCTTGCATGGTTTCCAGTGTTCACCACCTGAACGAATTGGAGGATTCCCATCATGTCTTCTTGTCTTGGTACCGTCTGAAAAGACCTATCCATCCATCCATCAAGTTCATCTTGGGTGAGAACGTTCCTCTTCTACACTGGTTTTTTCCGTGCACTTGTCCTTGGCCCACTTGGGCTTGTCTATTCGTGTTTTGTGATTGTCTTTTTTTGTGCCACTTATTCTAAAGCATCTTTGATTAAATGTTAAGTTTTATCCCTTTGATCCCACTCAAGGGATCAGTCCATAAGCTTTAATATCATTTTATTTTTAACATATTAAACTTAATTAAATTGCTGATGCTTTATCGCATCTAAAAGAATAAAAGGGGATTTGAATGGGCGGTATTTTAGGCGTGGTTTGGGTGGGGTTGTGGGTGGGGTTATATGTGAAGTGGGTGGGGTTATGGGCGGAAAGGGCGCGTGGTAACCTGTCACTTTGAGTTTGACGAGAACAGTAGCCCTACACTACTGGTGTGAATCAAATTTTTCTGAATTTCGGATCGAATTCCACTTAGTCAGCTTCGATTTGATTATCTCTAATAGCCATGTGAGCATGTGAAAGAGATGGGACCCGCACCTATCTGACATTAATCGCAAGTCCTAGCGATATGCCATCAATTTCTGACATGGGAATATCCTTTTAAGTGTTCCTACAGTGTAGGATTCACAACTAAACTACCCATTATACCTGTACAATGTTGTCCATGCTGTGCATCTGAATGTGTGAAAGGTAGATAAAGGAGAGATGGATCTCTTCCATGTACATTGTATGGGAGAGATAATAGCAGCTACTCTTTGTCTAGATGCTTGGGAAAAAAACTGGCAAATAGAGATGGTGCCTGCAGAGGGAAGCTGCTGAAAAATGCAGGGTAAAAATATATTGACCAGATATGGTATTGCTCCTTATGTGCTCTGTGGGTATTTGCTCTGGTAGGCAGGGTAAGCGGACGCAGAACAGAAGCAAAAAAACAGTTTGTAAAACAAAACTTCAGTGTTTATTCACACACAAGGCAAAAACCAAGCAACATTTTTTAGTCTAAGTGTTCGTTCACACAAAGGAAAGTCCAAAGAACAAAACAATCACCTTGTTAGCAGGTTTTCGCCAGCGGTCCACAACAGGCTTTAGGGGGCCTGTTTCCCCGCATGCGGGTCTCAGCCCTCTAGCACAGCACCATGACTCAGATCCCAAAAAACAGAGGCAACTTGCTGCTGAGCCCAGCTGTCTTTTAAGGACAGCTAGGTGTTGTCAAAACCCAGACCTGCACCTAAAATCCAGTCCGGTGCTTGACCCCACCTGGCTGAAAATCAGCCCAGCAGCACACACTGGGGCGAAAATACCTGTCCTCCCAGACGATACCCTTCACTGTGTCACAGCGCAAACAATAGTTTATTTCTAAAAGGCACCTAAAACAACAATGATGCTGTCACTGTGCCCACACAAAATGGCCTCTTTCCCGTCTTCCGGCCCCCTTTTAACCTCCTTCACTTCTCCCACCAGCTACTCCCCTCCCAGCGCCGCCCTTAACCCCATGTCTGCCACATTCCCCCACTCCCTTTAAACCCAGTCATGCAGGCCTCCCCCCAGGCTTGCATCCCAGGTCTGTCCTGTCCTTTAAGTGGATGAACACTCTTATTAACAGTTCTGTTCAGATATATATTCGCATGGGAATGAAATCTCTGTTTACCATTGATCACCTGCCCCAACAGTGTCTGACTGAAGTCCTTGGGCCCACCTGAGGGAATTATTCTGAGGGTCCACGCTATGGTATATAGGACCTTAAGAGCCCTGTTTTATTAGGAATCCATTATTGGAAGAGATTGGGACTACGGTTGAGCGAACCCGAACTGTAAATTTCGGGTTCGTACCGAACTTTAGGATTTTTGAACCCCGGACATTTCAGTAAAAGTTCGGGTTCGGTGTTCGGCGATTTCTTAGCGCTTTTTGAAAGGCTGCAGAGCAGCCAATCAACAAGCGTTTAACTGTGTGACCTTAGAAGCCGTCACTGCCATGCCTACTAATGGCATGGCTGTGATTGGCCAGTGCAGCATGTGACCCAGCCTCTATATAAGCTGGAGTTGCGTAGCGCTGCACGTCACTCTGCTGTTATTAGTGTAGGGAGAGGATGATGCTGCTGGTGCTTTCAGGGAGAGAATAGGAAAGAATCTGTGATCAGGACTCCAATTTAACTCAATGATCTACATAGATTTAGTTGTGTGAGTGCAATGCACAATCTTTTTTACCCTGCCCTGAGCCCAGTGACAGAACAAAAATTACTTAACCGTCTGTTAGTTAGGTGGGCGGCGGCCATTTTATGCAAGCTCAGTACACCAGCACTGCATCTGAGCTTTTGCGACATTCAAATCCAAGATTGAAATACTGCACTAATAATCTGGTTTTAAAAAAAACACCCTTTTTTGGCAATATACAACATCTGGTGCATTTGCAGGATTAGTCAGTGTGCAATTTAAGCTAGAAATACAGCCATAATTTTCTGGGTTTTTACAAACACCCTTTATTGGCAAAATACACTATTTTACAGCCCTTGATGCATCTGCACGAGTGAAATTCAAGCGTTATATACAGCTTTCAGATTCTGTTAGCAAAAAAACATACTTTTTTGGCAATATCCAACATCTGGATTAGTCAGTGTGCAATTTAAGCTATAAATACAGCCATAATTTTCAGGGTTATTAAAAAAAACACAGTTTTTGGCAAAATACACAATTTTACAGCCCTTGCAGCATCAGCACGTGTGAAATTCAAGGGTTATATACTGCTGTCATATTCAGTTATTAAAAAAACACCTGTTTTGGGCAAAAAAGTTAATTTTGCAACCTTTGCTGCATATGTCATTGTGAGATACACACTTTAGATACTGTGGTTATATTCAGTTATTTGAAAAACAGCCATTTTGTGCACAAAACTTAAATTGTGGCCTAATCTGGATCAGGACGTGTGAGATACACCCTTTACATAGAAACATAGAATGTGTCAGCAGATAAGAACCATTTGGCCCTTCTAGTCTGCCCAATATACTGAATACTATGAATAGCCCCCGGCCCTATCTTATATGAAGGATGGCCTTATGCCTATCCCATGCATGCTTAAACTCCTTCACTGTATTTGCAGCTACCACTTCTGCAGGAAGGCTATTCCATGCATCCACTACTCTCTCAGTAAAGTAATACTTCCTGATATTACTTTTAAACCTTTGCCCCTCTAATTTAAAACTATGTCCTCTTGTAGCAGTTTTTCTTTTAAATATTCTCTCCTCTTTTACCTTGTTGATTCCCTTTATGTATTTAAAAGTTTCTATCATATCCCCTTTGTCTCGTCTTTCTTCCAAGCTATACATGTTAAGGTCCTTTAATCTTTCCTGGTAAGTTTTATTCTGCAATCCATGTAATAGTTTGGTAGCTCTTCTCTGAACTCTCTCCAAAGTATCAATATCCTTCTGGAGATATGGTCTCCAGTACTGCGCAAAATACTCCAAATGAGGTCTCACTAGTGCTCTGTAGAGCGGCATGAGCACCTCCCTCTTTCTACTGGTAATGCCTCTCTCTATACACCCAAGCATTCTGCTAGCATATCCTGCTGCAATATGACATTGTCTGCCTACCTTTAAGTCTTCTGAAATAATGAACCCTAAATCCCTTTCCTCAGATACTGAGGCTAGGACTGTATCACTGATTTTATATTCTGCTCTTGGGTTTTTACGCCCCAGGTGCATTATCTTGCACTTATCAACATTAAATTTTAGTTGCCAGATATTTGACCATTCCTCTAGTTTTCCTAAATCTTTTTCCATTTGGTGTATCCCTCCAGGAACATCAACCCTGTTACAAATCTTTGTGTCATCAGCAAAAAGACACACCTTACCATCGAGGCCTTCTGCAATTTCGCTGATAAAGATATTAAACAATATGGGTCCCAGAACAGATCCCTGAGGTACCCGACTGGTAACAAGACCATGGTCTGAATATACTCCATTGACTACAACCCTCTGTTGTCTGTCCTTAAGCCACTGCCACAATCCTCTCCTTAAGTATGGTTTCCATTAATTTCCCCACTATTGATGTCAGGCTTACTGGCCTATAGTTGCCCGATTCCTCCCTACTACCTTTCTTGTGAATGGGCACAACATTTGCTAATTTCCAATCTTCTGGGACGACTCCTGTTACCAGTGATTGGTTAAATAAATCTGTTAATGGTTTTGCTAGTTCACCGCTGAGCTCTTTTAATAGCTTTGGGTGTATCCCATTAGGCCCCTGTGACTTATTTGTATTAATTTTAGACAGCTGACTTAGAACCTCTTCCTCTGTAAAGACACATGCATCAAAAGATTCATTTGCCTTCCTTCCTAACTGAGGTCCTTTTCCTTCATTTTCCTTTGTAAAAACTGAACAGAAGTATTCATTGAGGCAGTCAGCTAGTTCTTTATCTTCTTCCATATACCTTCCTTTTGTTTTTAATTTGGTAATTCCTTGTTTTAGTTTCCTTTTTTCATTTATGTATCTGAAGGATGTCTTATTGCCTTTTTTCACTGACTGAGCTAATTTCTCTTCTGCCTGTGCTTTAGAAGCTCTTATAACTTGTTTGGCCTCTCTCTGCCTAATATTATAAATTTGCCTGTCATCCTCGTGTTTTTTTTTTTTTGTTTTTTTACAATTACTAAATGCTATCTTTTTGTTTTTAATGATTTTGGCCAATTCTGCTGAGTACCACAGTGGTCTCCTTTTTTTTTTTGCTTTTACTGACAAGCCTAATGCAATTTTCTGCTATATTCAATAGTGCCACTTTTAAGTAGTCCCATTTCTCCTGGACTCCATTGAAACTGTTCCAATCTGATAGGGACTCGTATAGCACTAATCTAATTTTAGAAAAGTCTGTTTTTCTAAAATCTAAAACTTTTGTTTTTGTGTGGTGTGAATCAGTCACTGTACTTCTAGTAAACGACACTGACTGGTGATCACTAGATCCCAAGCTTTCCCCTACAGTAATATCAGATACCAAATTCCCATTTGTGAATACTAAATCTAAAATGGCCTCCTTTCGGGTTGGCTCCTCAACTACTTGCTGTAGAGATAATCCCATTAGGGAATTTAGAATATCTGTACTCCTGGCAGAACTAGCTATTTTGGTTTTCCAGTTTACATCAGGAAGATTGAAGTCTCCCATAATGATAACTTCCCCCTTCAATGTCATTTTAGCTATTTACTCAACTAGTAGATCATCTAATTCTTTGACTTGGCTAGGTGGTCTATATATCACACCTACACGAGTTCCCTTATGATTATCAAGCTGCAAGGTAACCCAAACTGACTCTAAATTGGTCTCGCTAACTTGTATTAAATTAGATTTTATGCTATCTTTCACATACAGGGCCACCCCTCCCCCTTCTTGCCTTCTCTGTCTTTCCTATATAGAGAGAACCCTGGTATTGTTATATCCCAGTCATTACTCCCATTGAACCACGTCTCAGTAACAGCCACTACATCTATATTCTCAGATGCCATTATAGCCTCAAGTTCATTGATCTTATTCCCTAAACTGCGAGCATTTGTAGACAAGACTCTGAGCTTGTCATTTCTTAACCTATGTGCTACTGGCATCTTCTGGCATTGTTCCAGGGGGCAGTCGGACTGGATTATCACTCTTTTGCCCCCCTTTCCTAGTTTAAATGCTCCTTAGCAAATACTTTGAACTGTTCACTAAGGACATTAGTTCCCTTGAGAGAAAGATGCAAACCATCTTTCTTGTTCAGTTCTTTTCCATTCCAACGAGAGCTAACATGAGACACAAAGCCAAACCCTTGGTTCGGGCACTATTCACCAAGCCATACATTGAATACCTTAATGCGCATCTTCCTGTCATGCTGAATGTTATGCACAGGCTAAACTGCAGAGAATGAAACAGTTGATGCAACCTCTTGTATATCATTTCCAAGTGTGTGAAAAGCTTCCTTCACCTTTGAAACCTCATTGCAAGCCAGATCATTTGTCCCAAGATGGACAATGACATCCACCTCCCTTTCCTACTTTGCTTGCCTAACAATATTAAGGGTACGTTGTCTATCCCTGCTAGCGGTAGCACCAGGGAGACATCTCACAACACCATTTGCCTCAAACTTCACACCTCTTATGATGGAATCGCCCACCAACAGCTGCTTACTATCAGTCCTTACCTTCTCCTTTTTGTCTTTGGCTGCAGTCTTGCATACTTTAGGCAGGGGAGATGATTGTTTCTCACCCACTGTGCTTGAGCCATCCTCCATGTTGCTCTTGCGCTCTGAAAGTGCTGCAAATGAATTATGGAGAGCCACAGACTGTGGGACATGTCTTCTATCAACAACTCTCAGTCTACCAGAACCTGCAGTAACCCATCTTCCATTTCTAGGGGGCCTCTGTGGCAGTGGCATTGGCAACGTTCTCTTCCTGAGTTTGTTTAACGGTTAATTTACAAATCTCAGATTTCAAAAATGAACTTTTCCTGCTGCATTATGGAGAGCTGTCTACAGATCAGACAGCATCCAAACCTCCGAAGAGTTGAACCTGAAATAAAAGCACAACAATTACTGCACAGAACCAGGTCTGCCATTTTAAAGGGATGAAAGATTTTAAACAAACAAATCTTACTTTTTTAGATTGTATCCCCCTCCAGATAACCTCCTGAGTATCTCCTGAATATCTCCAATGCACTTATAAAAAGCAGCACTTGAGAATGTAGCAAGCTATAATTAGGCAGGCTAATACTATATGGCAATATCTATACACACACTCCCACAAAAGCTCCTCCGCCCAACAACAAATTTAACACTTTAATCACCTATGCTCATTTGCAATCAGACAATAGTGATAACCTGTCCAACAAATCCCTTACCTGTTTTGAAACACAGTGTCTGAGTATCCACCAGAAATACAGCTGAAGTTCTGCTACAGTGGAAAATCTCTAAGTTAGTCTAAGTTAGTCTCCTGAATATCTCCAATGCACTTATAAAAAGCAGCACTTTGAAAATGCAGCAAGCTTTACATACTGTGGTTCTATTCAGTTATTTGAAAAGCAGCCATTTTGTGCACAAAACTTAAATTGCGGCCTAGTATGCATCTGTACTTGTGACATACAACCTTTACATACTGTTGTTCTATTCTGCTATTAATTAAACACCCATTTAGGGCAAGATCCTAAATTTGAGAAATATGAGGAGAGCATCAAATAAGGGACGTGGCCCAGGTCGTGGTGCTGCTGGTGGAACTATTGTTGCAGGGAGAGGAGGTGGTCGATTTGTGCCAGCTACACGCACAAGTGAAACCCCTTTCTCAGGTGTGAGTAGGTGACAGAACCTGCAGCGGTATTTGGTCGAGCCTAATGCGGCTCTACGAATGGTGAGGCCAGAACAAGTACAGACGATAGTAGATTGGGTTGCTGACAATGCCTCCAGTTCCTTCACATTGTTTCCCACCCAGTCTCCTGCTGAAAGATCAGAGTTGGCACCTGCAGCTGATGTCCATCAGTATTTCACCTCACCCCCTTGCAAATCAGCCAAGCAGTCTGAGCCCCAAGTCATGCAACAGTCTCTTTTGCTTTTTGATGACTCTGTTAGCAGGGTTTCCCAGGACCATCCACCTATCCCTGCCCCAGAAGTGGAAGAGATTGAGTGCACCAATGCCCAACCACTTATGTTTCAAGATGAGTACATGGGAGGACCATCGCAGTACGTCTTGGATGATGACGAAACACAGGTGCCAACTGCTGGGGCTTTCGAAAGTGTGCAGACTGACAAGGAGGGCAGGGGTGAAGACTGGGTGGAAGATGATGTGGAGGACGATGAGGTCCTCGACCCCACATGGAATCAAGGTCATGCGAATGACCTATGTAGTTCCGAGGAAGAGGTGGTGGTCGCACAGAGCCACCAGCACAGCAGAAGAGGGAGCGAGGTGCAAAAGCGGAGCGGCCGTCCCCTAGACAGTATGCCTGCTACTGCCCACCGCAGCAAAAGATCAAGCACACCAAAGCCAGCTCCAAGGAGTTCCCTGGCATGGCAGTTCTTCAGACAATGTGCTGAAGACAAGACACTAGTGATTTGCACGCTGTGCAATCAGAGCCTGAAGCGAGGCATAAACGTTCTCAACCTGAGCACAACCTGCATGACCAGGCATCTAAGGCAAAAGCACGAGCTGCAGTGGAGTAGACACCTCAAAAACCAAGAAAGGTCACTAGCTCCTCCTGATTCCTCTTCTGCTGCAGTCTCGCACTCTTCATCCACCTCTGGAGTGACAGTGCCACCTGCCACCCCACAAACAGAGGATCTGCCAGCAACAAGACCATCTGGGTCACCAAGCATCTCCACAATGTCCCACGGAAGCGTTAAGCTCTCCATCTGCCAAACACTGGAACGGAAGAGGAAGTACCCCCCTACCCACCCGCGATCCCTGGCACTGAATGCCAGCATTTTTAAATTACTGGCCTTTTGAATGCTGTCATTTCGTCTGGTGGATATGGAGAGTTTTAAAAGCCTTATGGCGGTGGCTGTCCCACAGTACGTCGTGCCCAGCCGCTACTACTTTTCCAGGCGTGCCATTCATTCCCTGCACAACCAAGTGGGGGACAAAATCAAGTGTGCACTGCGCAACGCCATCTGTGGCAAGGTGCACCTCACTATAGATACTTGGACCAGTAAGCACGGTCAGGGACATTATATCTCCATAACAGCACACTGGGTAAATGCAGTGGCGTCTGGGCCTGAGGCAGATAACATTTTGGCGCATGTCCTTCCACCACCGAGGATTGCAGGGCGCTTCAGTTTGCCTCCTGTTGCTTCCTCCTCCTACTCTGCTTCTTCATCCTCTACCGGTTCCTCATCCGGTCAGCATAACACCTTAACCACCAACTTCAGCACAGCCAGGGGTAAACGACAGCAGGCAGTTTTAAAACTTATCTGTTTGGGGGACAAACCCCACACCACGCAGGAGCTGTGGACGGGCCTTGAACCAAAGACTGATGAGTGGTTGGTGCCAGTGAGCCTCATGCCCGGCCTCGTACTGTGCGAAAATGGGCGAAGTCTCGTAGCAACTCTGGGACTAGCCGGTTTGACGCACATCTCTTGCCTGGCTCATGTGCTGATTTTGGTGGTGCAGAGGTTCCTTTAAAATTGACTCAATATGTCAGAGCTGCTGCATAACGTGCGGACCATCTGTGCGCACATTCGGCGTTCTCACCCTGCTGCTGTTTGCCTGTCAGTGCTGCAGCGTAACTTCGGCCTTCCCGCTCACCGCCTCATATGCAACGTGCCCACAAGGTGGAACTCCACCTTGCACATGCTGGCCAGACTGTGCGAGCAGCAGCAGGCCATAGTGGAATTTCAGCTGCAGAACGCACGGGTGAGTCGCTCTGCGGAACAGCACCACTTCACCACCAATGACTGGGCCTCCATGAGAGACCTGTGTTCCTTGTTGCACTGTTTCGAGTACTCTACCAACATGGCCAGTGTCGATAACGCCGTTCTCAGCGTTACTATCCCACTTCTATGCCTCCTTGAAAAAATGCTGCTTCCGTTGATGGAAGAGGATGTGGCACAGGAGGATGAGGAGGAGGAAGAGAGATAATTTCTTTGTGTTTCCGGCCAGTCATTCACAAGTGGCTCCGAGGGTGGGTTCCTGCACCCACAAACGCCAGGTACACAATTGTCCAGCCAGGGCATAGTTCTGGAGGATGACGAGGTGGAGGATGAGGAGGAGGAGATGGAGGAGGAGGAACCATGTTCATAGAAGGGTGGCACCCAGACCAGCTCATGGCCATCACTGGTGCGTGGCTGGGGGGATAAAAAGCACACAGGCGATACACCTCCCACAGAGGATAGCTTTTCGTTGCCTCTGGGCAGCCTGGCACACATGAGTGATTACATGCTGCAGTGTCTCTGCAACGACCGCCAAGTTGCCCACATTAAAACTTGTGCTGATTACTGGGTGGCCACGCTGCTGTATCCCCATTACAAGGACAACGTACCGTCCTTAATTCCGTCACTGGAGCATGATCGTAAGATGCGCAAATACAAGCGCACGCTTGTAGACCCGCTGCTGGTGGCATTCCCACCTGACAGCGGGGGCACAGTGGAAGCACAAGGCGAAGGCAGAGGAAGAGGTCGCCAACGCAACTGGGGCACCACCAGCACCTCAGAAGGCAGGGTTAGCATGGCCGACATGTGGAAAAGCTTTGTCAGCACGCCACAACAACCAGCACCACCAGCTGATATGGAACGTCTTAGCAGGGGGCAGCATTTCACCAACATAGTGGAGCAGTATGTGTGCACACGCCTACACGTACTGAATGATGGGTCTGCCCCCTTCAACTTCTGGGTCTCCAAATTGGGCACATGGCCTGAGCTTGTCCTTTACACCTCGGAGGTGCTTGACTGCCCTGCAGCCAGTGTATTATATGAACGTGTGTTTAGCACGGCAGGGGGCCTCATCACATATAAGTGCAGCCGCCTGTCCACAGCCAATGTGGTCAAGCTCACGTTCATTAAAATGAACCAGGCTTGGATCCAACAGGACTTGTCGGTACCTTGTGCAGAATAGACATGTATACTGGCCTTAACCAGCCATTGTTATACTACAGAGCAAATGCTCATTCTTGTATTTTGGATATTTCTAACTCTTTTGGAGTGTACCCTAATTTAAAATAAATAATTAAAACCAGTGTTGGCTACCTCATCCTCCTCCAACACTGCTTCCTCCTACATCGCTACGTCTACCGCCTCCTCAAACTCTTACTCCATATGGACCTCCACCTCATAAATAAAATTAAAGAAAATATTTGTACGTATTTTATTTATTTTATGTCATTTCACTACTTTTTCTGTTACATTTTCGGGAGGTATTCACCAATTTTTGGGTGTGATGTACCACTGCTATACCTAGTAGACAGGTTAAAAAAATGCAATAATTTGTCTGTTACATTTTCGGGTGAAATTCACCATCATTTGGGTGTAATATACCCCTCCACTACCTAGTTGACAGCTTAATAAATTTCACTATTTTCTCTTTTACATTTTCGGGTGACATTAAACAATTTTTTTCTGTCATAGACCTCTGCTCTACCTAGTAGACAGGTTAATAAATTTCACTAATTCTTTTTTAATTGATGCACACCGCCTCTGTTCATTCAATGCTTAAACTTTAATAAGTTGTCCCACATTTGCGCTTCAATAACTTTTCCCATATTTTCGCTCGATCCCAATTTTTTTTTATCCATTCATCTCTTTTAGATGTGGTCTCTCTTTCTCACGCTCCCTCTCCGGCGTGGAACCCTGATTCGCCGATAACCGTGATCAACATGGTAGGCTCAGAAAAGAACATCGAAAGTTGATAGAGAAGATATCCAAATGGATCGTGGATGTCACGGGGGCATCTCTGCATAGGTGACAGGAACATAAATTTAAAAAAACCGTCTGTTACATTGTAAGGTAGAGAAGATATGCAAATGGATGGTGGACATCACAGGGATGTGCGATCAGGCAGAAGTTATCTAGCATCAACAAAGTGGCAGCAGGGCCTCTCCTGTCTAACGTTTCCAAATCCAAAATATCACAGTGATATTCCCTATAATTTTTTATTAATCATTTCAATAACAGGGCATCTTAAGAGTCCTGTATTGTTATTTATCATCACTACCTCCCCGAGTCGCAAGTGGGTAATTGCCGCGCGCCCCCTCCTTAACTTGAAAGCTTATGCTTCAATACTTTGTCCCACATTTCCACTTGATTACATTTAATTTCATCCATTGACCTCACTTGGATGTGGTATCCCTTTCTCAGGCTCCCTCTCCGGCCTGGAACCCTGAATCCCCGCCACCAGTGATCACCATGGTAGGCGCATAAAAGAACATCAAAAGTTGATAGAGAAGATATCCAATTGGATCGTGGACATCACGAGGACGTGCGACATGGTGGGGCAGTATGTATGCACACGCCTACACGTACTAAATGATGGGTCTGCCCCCTACAACTTCTGGGTCTCCAAATTGGGCACATGGCCTGACCTTGCCCTTTACACCTTGGAGGTGATCGCCTGCCCTGCAGTCAGTGTATTGTCTGAACATGTGTTTAGCACGACTGGAGGGGGTTATCACAGGTTATATTTCCTAATGTTTTGGGGTGTACCCTAATTTAAAAATAAATTTCAAACCAAAAAAAACTGTGTAGGCTACCTCCTCCTCCTCCTCCACCGCTGCTTCCACCTACAAAGCCACATCCACCGCCTCTTTAACCTCCTACTCCATATGGACCTCGTCCTCCTAGATCACGGTTTATTTTTATTTTTTTACATATTTTATGTTATTTAAAGTCATTTCCCTATCCACTTTTGTTTGCAGAGCACTTGCCATTCTCTTAACCACATTTTGCTGCCCTCTAGCCCTCTAGCCCTTTCCATGCCATTTTTAGAGCCATTTTAGTGCTCAAAAGTTCGGGTCCCCATTGACTTCAATTGCGTTCGGGGTCAAGTTTTTTGTGAAGTAGGGCCGAATCCGAACATCCAGGTGTCCGCTCAACTCTAATTGGGACCTCCGGGGTATCCTCTGGTTTTCTGGTGGGCCAGCCAGACCCTGTGCCCCTATATAAATGAATACAAAACAAAACTATAAACTTTGTAAAAATCACCAGCACACATGATTGTATTTCTAAAACCAACGGTCTTTCATATAATAGTAAGGATGAATTGACTTTTCATGTATCAATGGCCACCAAGGCAAGCAGACAACAGAACAATAATAATTTTACATCTAATCACAAAGTCAATAGGACAATTTCTTTTGCAAGCTTAATGGATAGACAGGATGACATATCACAAAATACAGTGTATATTTTATGAATAAATAATGTTTGAAAAATTAAGGTATGAATTTAGGTTTTATACATGGCACATTTATTTAATGAGATCCCTAAGGAAAAATATTCAGGACTACAAACATACCATTTTATGAGAAAAAAAATCTGTGCTTTAAAGATATGCTTCGAAATGTTTCCAAATACAAGGGAGCTGTGAAACTCATTTAGATATAGAGAAAAGATAACTTAAAAAGAACTCCAGGAAGTGTGAGATTCCATTTTACTGTATCTGCTGTTACTCAAAGGACACAACAAGGCTAGTTGTTAAGCAAAGTTTTATGGTTTACTGAGTGGTAAACGCTATAGTTGTAGTTAGTTTCCACGGATGCTATATTCTGCCTATAAAGTATATATCTAACACATACAGTACAGACCAAAAGTTTGGACACACCTTCTCATTCAAAGAGTTTTCTTTATTTTCATGACTATGAAAATTGTAGATTCACACTGAAGGCATCAAAACTATGAATTAACACATCTTATACTTAACAAACAAGTGTGAAACAACTGAAAATATGTCATATTCTAGGTTCTTCAAAGTAGCCACCTTTTGCTTTGATTACTGCTTTGCACACTCTTGGCATTCTCTTGATGAGCTTCAAGAGGTAGTCCCCTGAAATGGTTTTCACTTCACAGGTGTGCCCTGTCAGGTTTAATAAGTGGGATTTCTTGCCTTATAAATGGGGTTGGGAACATCAGTTGCATTGAGGAGAAGTCAGGTGAATACACAGCTGATAGTCCTACTGAATAGACTGTTAGAATTTGTATTATGGCAAGAAAAAAGCAGCTAAGTAAAGAAAAACGAGTGGCCATCATTACTTTAAGAAATAAAAGGTCAGTCAGTCAGCGGAAAAATTGGGAAAACTTTGAAAGTAAGGGCTATTTGACCATGAAGGAGAGTGATGGGGTGCTGCGCCAGATGACCTGGCCTCCACAGTCACCGGACCTGAACCCAATCGAGATGGTTTGGGGTGAGCTGGACCGCAGAGTGAAGGCAAAAGGGCCAACAAGTGCTAAGCATCTCTGGGAACTCCTTCAAGACTGTTGGAAGACCATTTCAGGGGACTACCTCTTGAAGCTCATCAAGAGAATGCCAAGAGTGTGCAAAGCAGTAATCAAAGCAAAAGGTGGCTACTTTGAAGAACCTAGAATATGACATATTTTCAGTTGTTTCACACTTGTTTGTTATGTATATAATTCCACATGTGTTAATTCATAGTTTTAATGCCTTCAGTGTGAATCTACAATTTTTATAGTCATGAAAATAAAGAAAACTCTTTAAAAGAGAAGGTGTGTCCAAACTTTTGGTCTGTACTGTACAATAAATCCATAAGTATCATTTACTTATTGAGGCCCAGGAGACAATGGACCAAGATCTGAATGATTTCATGCCCTTTGCTACTGGATGACAATCAATGTTTTAGACTGGAAAAAAACTTCATTTTAATATGGTTACACTGTGGACAATCCCTTCTTGTTAGAAAGCTTCCTTGACGATAAGTTGAACATTAAGTGTCCAAGTGTTCCCAAAGTGATCAGCTGTTAACTGTGGGAAAATATTGTGTAAACGGGGCAGAGAATGTGAATCCACTGTGCCAACTAACCAGTTTGACTTTAGGCTGACCCTAATGCCATTATTCTAGCGCTCCACTGATATTTACCTTTTAACCACTGTACAGGCATATGGACCTAGAAGGGGAGCCACCAGAAAGAAGCTGAGATGTCAGAGACTCCAGTATAAGCACCTGGAAATCAGAGATAACACAGGGATAATGGAAAAAAGGAGCCTATACAGGAACCAAGACTTGGAACAAGTTTTGAGAACCAGGTAGCCATACAGATAATGTAGACAAGTGTAGACACAGGATGGGTGGCCAGGCAGGGTACAAGCAGAGGCATGTATCCTGGCAGACTGGGTACTTGACAGTAGCATGGACAGGGTCAACAGACTGAGTACTGAACTAAAACATGGACTGAACTGAACTGGGAGGTCAAGAGCACACAAGCAGGGTGGATATAAGGCTGGAGCAAAAACAGGACCATGGGCAGCACTAAACTTCCTAACACGTTTGCTGGTCACCAGGGAACCTAAAGCTCAGGCACCCTCTGGCTGGAGAGGGTGCCTTAAATGCCCAGGGATCCCCATCCATTGGCTCTGGAAGGATTTGGAAATGGGCATGCTATCCCTTTAAAAGGCCAGATGTGAGCCCATGTGCATGCCCTAAGAGGACAGAGACTGGAAGACTAAGAAAGAGCATGCAGGCCGCAACTTAAAGAGGACACTGACAACCAGGAAGCTGGATGACATGATGAGTGATGTGCAATCCTCACCCCCACAGGGGACAGCAGGGCAGCGGTAGGCAGGGCCTGCTAACACCTGGCAGTAGGTATTCATTTTCCTTGCAGCATCACGAGCATTACAGAGTACCCTATGAATTCTGTGCAAGACCTTATTCACATAATTTGTATATGTGTCAGTATGGGGTCCGTGTCCCCACCGCAGGGTGGCAGATCGCTCTCTGCACATCGCAGCACCATGTGTCCCAGTACTGGCTTACCTTGTAGGAGACACAGGCGCCTGCCAGCATACCGCCGCATCCGTCCTCACTGCCAGGTGTCATCTGATGCACTATAGCGCGCACCTCTCCCTTTATTATATGAGCAGGCAGCTGGTTCCTGATTACCGGTCCCACCCAGAGGCGGGACTATTTGTATTTAAGGCAGCTTCACTCATCATGAAGTGCCCAAGCGTGGTTGTTGTACCTCTTGACTCCCGCTGAAGCGTCCCACTGTGTCTGTTTATTGGATTTCCTGGATTCTGACCTCTGCTTCGTTTGACTACGCATCTGCCCATCGCATCTGTCTGACTACGCATCTACCCATCGCCTCCTGTAAGTCTGCCTGGATCCAGACCCTGCACTGCCTGACAACGAGACCGCTTATATCTGCACGCTATATTGCTCTGAACTTTGTGTTGCCTGTATCTGTCAAGTGACTTTTCAATACTGTCTGCCAGTAAAGACCATCTGTTCCTTTACTCTGCCTTTGTTGGACTCTGTTCACACTACTGCTAGTAGCTGCATTCAAGGTAACAGGTGCAGACACCAGGGTCCTGTCTCTGAGAGTCAGCAGTCAGCAATATTGGGCTAATTCCCAGTCCTCTATTAGCTGACACAGAGGATCCGCATCCTCTGGTCGTAACAATACGTCTATTTGCTGTCTATGTATACAAGCTTCAAATGGACAGCACACAAACCCAAATGGTGCTATTCACACCTCCATTTTTTCTTACTTAAAATAAGGGTCTGAGCTTTACGGCATGCACTTTTATGGTTACTGACTCACTGAATGTGGACATGTTGACCTTTGGAGACAATTGTGTCAGATGGTTGCAAGGTCCATGTCCTACATACAGACCAACATGAGTGATTTTTAATACGGATGTCTGAATAAGTCCTAATGTAATACAAACTGGTCCTCTAGAATAAGAAACTCTAGGGATCCTGATTAGGGGTTCCCTCTATTAAGAATTCCCTAACAGAGGAGACGAATATGGGTTTTCTAACTTAAAAAAACTACTTTCTCAAACAATTCACAAATAAACTCATTCCAATTACAACACATTTCTTTTTATTCTTAAGATGTGTAAACCTTTGCAAATTGTCGTACATTACATCTTTTGTTAAAATTGTGTTAAGGGATTACTATTTTACAGCTTTAAATTATAACTCCTGTATGCTGGAAAATGCAAACACATAGAATCAATAGTGGCTCCCTAATGGATGGATCTCCAATATAGACCAGTAGGCACACATAGATACAATTCAGTCCCACTGCTGACCTGCAGAGTGCGCCTCTCTATCCTCCCTGCTAACACCACAAAGTACACAGTACAGGGTTATGGGTTATCTTATGCCTTAATCCTGATCTTTCGATAGCAAAGAGGGCTTGCTGTTATATAGCCACCACTTAGCAGATCCGATGGAGAGGCACACTCTGATCAGGAACTGTCGGTCAATAGAGGGCTGAATTGTATCTGTGTGCCTACTGGTTTACATTGAATATTTATCTATTAGGGATTGTTAGCCATTATTGATCTATTTGTCTACAGCACAAGTGTGTACATCAACGGGCTGCACCGAATTCTAGATGTTAACTGTGTCGGCACCAATATGTTTATTCTCTAAAACTTCTATATGCTAATACATTATGCCATGTGTCTCTATGGCACTGTTAGGGAAGCGGCAGGATTACTGGATATACAGCTCTTGCTTTCTAGGTCCCCAGGGATGACTGCAGAGAGGTTCTCCAACATCCAATCAGAGTACTGAGAAAGCCTGTGACCCACAGGAAGAGTCCTTTTTATTCATGCTACAATCATGGACAGCGACAGTCAAATTCCCGGCTGTAGGGCAAAAGGTATTGTCGGTCTAAAAAGCGTATGTGTTATTTACAGCTTAGGCTGGGTTCACATTTTAACCCTATGTTTAATGTTTGGAAAAAAAGGATACAAATGTGCAGTACACTAAGTTTTCCCATCTCGTAGAGTTCAGTAAAAAAAAAAAAAAAAAGTTTTTACATATGAACTGTAGATAGCACTGTATGATATCTTTCCTGAGGCATCCATTTAACGTATACATTTTAGTAAACGTTACACGTTAGACTGAAGCGTGATGTGAACCTAGTCTTATTCTTAGATCAGGAGACAGCAGGTGGTCATAAATTAGTTCAAAATGTTATTTTGATAAAGAAAAACAAAAAAGTATAACAAATCAGCTTGGATATTTACCTATATTTTACGTTTCCATCAATATGAGTTCTGTGTGTTATCTAAATGAAATATTAACCCCTTCCCGACTATTTGCACATGCCCCGTGCAGCATGTACGTATATAAACATGCTGGCAGTGCTTTAATAGATTAAAGCTCCTGCAATCTAGCAGGAGTAGTTCCGGTCCCGGCTGACAGACGCAGCAGGGACCCTGAGGAGAAGACAGGAGCGGTTTATTACCACTTCTGTCTTCTCCTGTGTCGGCAGGAGGACAGTGCTCTACGAGCACAGGGGGGAGGAAGCAGGAAGAAGTGCAGCCACTTCCTCTGTTAGTACCAGCGGTCACGTGGGGCAGGATCTAAGGAGACCCTGATCAGCTCTGCCTGTGTGTCATTCCCCCTCAGGGGGCTGTTTTCCCCTGTAACTGGGGCTCTTGTGGATGTTTTTTAATGACCTCCTGGGGGACAGATTATGTGCCACAAAAAAAGTAAAATATAAGTAAAAAAAAAAAAAAATCATAAAAAAATACAAATAATATATTTTTAAAAAAATATGAAACATACCGTTGCTAACAGAAACCGTCACCATAGTTGCCCCGTTCTCTCAAACCTATACATGTTGTATATGAAAACAATCGTCACAAAATAGGTAACCCATTGCAATAATTAATTTGTGTCAGTTTTAATATTTAAGAAATAAAAAGCCATTTTTTAAATTAAAAAAACTCTAAAAAAAAACATTCTAATAAAAAGTCCTAAGTGTCAAGTAAAAAAATAAATAATAAATCTCTAAAATTATTTTTGTAGTCAAACAAATAAAAAAGCTACGGTCACTAAACCAGGTGCACAAAATCACAAAAAGTTGCCTGGACATTCAGGCCTTTTTGGGCCCATTCATGAAAGGGTTAAACACAAGCTCAAATCAATGTATTGCTACTTGAATGAAATTCAATAGACCAGCAGCGTGAAATTGCAGATTAATTGATGATGTCATGGTAGAATGTGCCTATGTATGTACTGCATATAGGGTCTTAATGCTCAGATAAATATCACTCAAATGAGTTGTACTGTCAGGCCAGCACCTGTCTGTATGCCTCATTACGTCATTTCAACACCATAGATTGGGATCCCTTGGAAACAACCTAATTAAAGAACAAAGATATTATTATTTTTTTGCCTCTCCACATTCTATTAGCCGTAATTTTCTATTTTTATCACTGACAGCCATGCTACAGACTATTGTCACTATAACAGGGCGCAGAAGCCCCACTTACAGTGGGTAACCAGGCTGTAAAAAACGGGAAAATTTAATTCTATGAAAACATAAATTAAATTAAAAAAAAACATTGCACCTCATCAAAAAACTGCCTTCACATCAGTCACTAGAAGGGGACAGTGAAGACAGAGATGATGCAAGTGAGTGATATTAAAGTGGATAAGTGGTATATAAATGCTGTTATTGCAGCACAATATGCTCAGTAATAATGTGTGGGATGCATTACAATTCGCTAACAGTAATTGGTAGATATATGCTGTTACTGCAGCACAATGGGAGTCATTTATTAACCTAAAACTGCAGATTGGTTAGTTGCGCTGCAATCTGCAACTTTTCCCTGCCCATGCCAAAAGGAGATGGGGAAGGGTCGACAGGCCCATCTCATTCATCATTTTCTGGTTTAGGCATAGAAAATGGTCTAAAGGTAAGCCAGCGCCTCTACATAACTTAGGTGATCCACAGCAAGAGCAGGGGCTTTATTAAGACTGGCATCTAAAACGCAAGTCTTAATAAATGACCCCCAATGTGTTTAGTAGTAATTCATGGTATGTTGATGCAATACCATTGTAAGGGATCGCCTCTTATTCGGGGGTCATTCTCACACCTGCCCGGCTGGGCTCTAACTAAACATGAGGACTCCCTACCTCACTGAAAGCCCCCTTCACACACGGGAAGAACATGTGGATTTTCCCAGCCTAACAATCCAGCACTTCCAGGCTGTAACAAAGTCCAGTATCTTTTGGGGGATTGTGGCCCAGAAGTCCTCCTGACTCTGGCCTAGCGACCGTCGATTCCAAGACCTCGTGGAGTCCCCAAAGTTCAGGCGAACACCTAGCCCGGTGGCCCCTCAGCCAGCTCGGCTGAGCCCACTTGTACAGAGCCTTCCCAGGCCTCTGATTCACAAGACACTCCAGAGTGAGACACACCCAAGATCCAGTAGCAGGATTAAATAGGATCCCTGGACATGAGCGTGCCCTAAGTCCCGGACTGGAACCTGGGGAAACAACACCTCAATGTTCACATTGCCACACGTTCACTGGTATATAAATGAGGTTATTGCAGCATGGTGCACATTCACTAAAAAATCATGGTATAGATTTTAGAAAAAAAGGGGCAATTGATTAGCGTTTGCAGCTGAATGTATGCTATTGGGGTGCTGGCAATAAGCCTGTAAGCTGTAGAAACTTTTTTTTTTACAGTTTTACGTGGCAGATGGATAATTATTAATGATACCTTATATCATAGGTTCATGGAATACTACTATTTTTTTATAATGCCTGAAAAACCCCTATAAACAAAGCCCTGACTGACCCTGACAATATGACTGACCCTCCGCAGCCATTCTGAAATGTCACCTATGCTTCTGTACCTAGCATTCCATCTGGCAAAAGTCTTCCAGCCTGTGCTATTTTTGCCTTCTCTGTCCCTTAATGGGGACAGCTTTTTGGAAATAACCATTATGACTGGCAGCTGGTAGAAACAGGTGCAAGAGGTTTTATTTGACACAGATAATTCATCCTGCTTTGTATGAGCAGTTTATTCTTCTGCTTTTCACTTTCACCTCCAGTAAAAAAGAAGTGTTTGGAGGCGCATAGTATCTCTTGGTAAGGTGGCAGTCATAGCCATCCTTTGTCACGTGGATATTAATAACAGCCCATGTTTGCCACCTTTCTGACAGCTCTAGATAGGAAAAAGAAATTGCACATATATTCAAGGTGACAGAAAGCAGTATTATTCTACCCGTGTTATCATACAAAGAACAAGTCAACACAATATTTCATGTTTTAACATTAGAAAGCCAAAGGCGCTAGATGCAGTCAGTTATTTCGCTGTATAATTGCATTTCTGCCTCCTGGAAATATTAGTGTTTAGAGGATAGTAGTTATCAGTATACACATTTCAGTAGATGCTGTAAAACAACATAAAACTGGTCTAAGCAATTCTCAGCAGTAAAATTGTTTACCATGAAATTATATTTTAGAAATAAATAAACAATTAAACATAGAGTGACCGCCAACATTATAAAAGAATATGTGAAGGCATGACCTAAAGAAAAGAACAATTATGCAATAAAATAGGCAATGGCATCTATTACCAATCCACTAGTGCTGCACAAATATTTATGCAACACATACTTAAAGGAGTTTTCCAGTGTTTTACCTTCATTTTCTCTTTCAGGTAACCTGTGGAAGGAAAAAAGTTTTAGCAGTACTTAGGCCTCATTCTTAGGCCTAGTTTACACGAACGTATGGCTTTTATTGTTTTTTGCAGTCCGTTTTTCACGGATCCGTTTTTGGGTTCCATTGTGCTTCCATTTCCATTCAGTTTCTCCATATGGCATATACAGTATACAGTAATTACATAGAAAAAATTGGGCTGGGCATAACATTTTCAATAGATGGTTCCGCAAAAACGGAACGGATACGGAAGACATACGGATGCATTTCCGTATGTGTTCCGTTTTTTTTTGCAGACCCAATGACTTGGATGGAGCCACGGAACATGATTTGCGGGCAATAATAGGACATGTTCTATCTTTCAACGAAACGGAAAAATGGAAATTCGGAACACATTCTGTTTTTAATGCGGAACCATTGAAATGAATGATTCCGTATACGGACCGTATACGGAACACAAAAAAACAGCCCGTACACCCGCAAAAAAAACGATTGTGTGAACTAGGCCTTAGGAAAGTGAAAAACAAATACAGGGGACATTCTATAATACTGGGGGCACAAAGGGCATTTATCTATACAGGGGGCAATATTCTATACAGGGGGCACTATGAGGGCCATTATCCATACTGGGGGCACTATAGGGCCATGATTTTTACTGAGGGGCACTATGGGACCATTATACTGGGGGCATTATAGGGCTATTATTTATACTGGGGGGGCACTATGGGGGGTCATTATCTATAATGCATTTGTTAACTGTCATTTTTTTTTTACTGTTGTCTGAATGTACAGTCGTGGCCAAAAGTTTTGAGAATTACATAAATATTGGAAATTGGAAAAGTTGCTGCTTAAGTTTTTATAATAGCAATTTGCATATACTCCAGAATGTTATGAAGAGTGATCAGATGAATTGCATAGTCCTTCTTTGCCATGAAAATTTACTTAATCCCAAAAAAAACTTTCCACTGCATTTCATTGCTGTCATTAAAGGATCTGCTGTGATTTCAGTAATCGTCTTGTTAACTCAGGTGAGAATGTTGACGAGCACAAGGCTGGAGATCATTATGGCAGGCTGATTGGGTAAAATGGCAGACTTGACATGTTAAAAGGAGGGTGATGCTTGAAATCATTGTTCTTCCATTGTTAACCATGGTGACCTGCAAAGAAACGCGTGCAGCCATCATTGCGTTGCATAAAAATGGCTTCACAGGCAAGGATATTGTGGCTACTAAGATTGCACCTCAGTCAACAATTTATAGGATCATCAAGAACTTCAAGGAAAGAGGTTCAATTCTTGTTAAGAAGGCTTCAGGGCGTCCAAGAAAGTCCAGCAAGCGCCAGGATCGTCTCCTAAAGAGGATTCAGCTGCGGGATCGGAGTGCCACCAGTGCAGAGCTTGCTCAGGAATGGCAGCAGGCAGGTGTGAGCGCATCTGCACGCACAGTGAGGCGAAGACTTTTGGAAGATGGCCTGGTGTCAAGAAGGGCAGCAAAGAAGCCAAAAAAACCATGAGGGACAGATTGATC
Source organism: Bufo bufo (assembly GCF_905171765.1). NCBI lineage: Eukaryota > Metazoa > Chordata > Amphibia > Anura > Bufonidae > Bufo > Bufo bufo. Next base: position 58,674,821 of record NC_053399.1, read on the forward strand.
TTCTGCAGAAAGTATGGTAAATGGACTGCTGAGGACTGGGGCAAAGTCATATTCTCTGATGAAGCCTCTTTCCGATTGTTTGGGGCATCTGGAAAAAGGCTTGTCCGGAGAAGAAAAGGTGAGCGCTATCATCAGTCCTGTGTCATGCCAACAGTAAAGCATCCTGAGACCATTCATGTGTGGGGTTGCTCCTCATCCAAGGGAGTGGGCTCACTCACAAAAGTGATAACTAAGTAGCTCGGGGACCAAAACGTTGACATTTTGGGTCCATGGCCTGGAAACTCCCCAGATCTTAATCCCATTGAGAACTAGTGGTCAATCCTCAAGAGGCGGGCGGACAAACAAAAACCCACTACTTCTGACAAACTCCAAGAAGTGATTATGAAAGAATGGGTTGCTATCAGTCAGGAATTGGGCCAGAAGTTGATTGAGAGCATGCCCAGTCGAATTGCAGAGGTCCTGAAAAAGAAGGGCCAACACTGCAAATACTGACTCTTTGCATAAATGTCATGTAATTGTCGATAAAAGCCTTTGAAACGTATGAAGTGCGTGTAATTATATTTCACTACATCACAGAAACAACTGAAACAAAGATTTAAAAGCAGTTTAGCAGCAAACTTTGTGAAAACTAATATTTGTGTCAGTCTCAAAACTTTTGGCCACGACTGTAGTCTAAGGATACGTCTACACGACGACATTTGTTGCGCGACATTTTGTTGCACTAATGTCACGCGACAATTTTTATAATGGCAGTCTATGGTGTCACAATGAAACATGCTGCGACTGCTACGCAACAGTCAGAAAATCCATTTGAGATGGATTTTTCTGCGACTGTTGCGTCGCAGTTGCAGCATGTTGCATGTTGCATTGTGACACCATAGACTGCCATTATAAAAATTGTCGCGCGACATTAGTGTAGTTGTGCCCTATCTGTCGCGCGACTTATTGTCACGCGACAAATGTCGTCGTGTAGATGTAGATGTAGCCTTACTCTTTCATTGCACTTTGCAATTTGGTGATCCTGGCTGTGATCAAGTGACTACCCAACTGGCTGTGGGCTCTTCTACTGAGGTCTTGACCAGATGTGCTCCTGTTTTTACCTATTCAATCAGCTGCATAATGTAGATGCAGCTGTATGGGAATACACATTAGATAATGGGTTGCATTAAAAGGGGCATAGATGCCCGTGATGAGAACATAGTCCTGCCACTTTACAAATCGCTAGTCAGACCACACATGGAGTACTGTGTACAGTTCTGGGCTCCTGTGAACAAGGCAGACATAGCAGAGCTGGAGAGGGTTCAGAGGAGGGCAACTCAAGTGATAACTGGAATGGGGCAACTACAGTACCATGAAAGATTTTCAAAATTAGGGTTATTCACTTTAGAAAAAAGACGACTGAGGGGAGATCTAATTAATATGTATAAATATATCAGGGGTCAGTACAGAGATCTATCACATCATCTATTTATCCCCAGGACTGTGACTGTAACGAGGGGACATCCTCTGCGTCTGGAGGAAAGAAGGTTTGTACACAAACATAGAAAAGGATTCTTTACGGTAAGAGCAGTGAGACTATAGAACTCTCTGCCTGAGGAGGTGGTGATGGTGAGTACAATAAAGGAATTCAAGAGGGGCCTGGATGTATTTCTGGAGCGTAATAATATTACAGGCTATAGCTACTAGAGAGGGGTCGGTGATCCAGGGAGTTATTCTGATTGCCTGATTGGAGTCAGATAGGAATTTATTTCCTCTAATATGAGTAAAATTGCCTTGTACCCCACTTTTTTTTTTTGCCTTTCTCTGGATCAACTTGCAGGATAACAGGCTGAAGTGGATGAACAGATGTTTTTTTTTCAGCCTTATAAACTATGTTACTATGTTCATCGCCAAGATCGCCAATTCGGCAGAGTGACAGAAGGGTAAATACTGCTGAAACTCTCTTCTTTCCAAGGGTAAGCTAAAAGAGATATTTTAGGTAAAGCCATGGAGGGCCCCTTTAAGGTACTTCTACAAAGGGGGCATACATTTGGTGGGGAAAATAAGAAGCCAAATTGCAGCAAAATCCGCATTTCACCATACACATTGCAAAGGGTGAAATGCTGTGGCTTTGTGACTTTAATATCCCCACTACAACTTTTTTATGGATTCTGCAGTGATTTTTTTGAGCAGCAAGACCCCCATAATGAAGAGAAATGGGAGCCAGTACCGCCCGAATGTAGCTCTAGTCAAGCAAGTGCGCTACAAATCCATTTATTTTTATCCAGCTATCTTTTACAGTTCCATAGACTTTGAATGGTGGTGTGCACGCTTTATCAGCAATCAATTGAAACAAGGGATATAATTCCCCCATTCTTGTGGTAGGTCCTAGCCTAGAGATCTAAAAGTTATCCCCTATCAACTGAACTGATAACTTGCTCTAACCGGAACACCACTTTAACCTTTTCACTACCAGCGCCGTATGTGGCGCTGGAGCGATGTGCGAACATGGCACCCACTCGCACGTCATGGCCGGCAAGTCGAACCGCAGAGACCTGCGGCTAATTACCGTGACCGTCAATAATGTAATTAAAGGCTTTAGATGCCGTGATCAAGTGAGGCCAATGGAGGCATCAGTAGTTTCACTGAACACTAGATGGCAGGCCAGAATGAGCAAAATTCTATCTAAACCCCCTTTTAAAAATCCCTGATAGTATATAGTGAAAAATTACAAAATTTAATTTATAGGCTCATATATGAGCTTCAAAATCATCACAAAAATAAAAAAAGGAAAAAAAATATATATAAAAAAAGTTCAAATCACCCCCCTATTTCCATTTAATTAAAAAAGAAATACCAAAATAATAAATATAAACATAATGGGTATCACCGCGACCAAAAGTGCCCATATTATTAAAATATATTTTAAAAATTTCCAATGCGGTAAATGTTGTAACTAAAAAAAAAAGGGTCAAAATGGCCGGTATGCCATTTTTTCATCGCTTCTCTTACTCTCATCGCTTCTCTTAATGTCATAAAATGTGATCAAAAAGTCACGCACACTCCAAAATTGTATCAATAAAAACTACGGATTGTCCCGCAAAAAATTAGCCCCTAAACAGCTCAGTAAACATAAGTATAACAAAGTTATGGTGGTCAGAATATGGTGATGTAAAAAAAAATTATAGAAATATCAAAATTAAAAAAAATTTTTGCACTACTTAACCTATACATATGGGGTATCGTTGTAATCGTACAGACCCAGAGAGTGGAGGGCATGGGTCAGTTTTGCCACAAACGAAACACCGTGGAAATAAAACCCGTAAAATGGTGGAAGAATTGCGTTTTTTTTCCAATTCCACCCCTTTTGGAATTTTTTACCGCTTCCCACTACATTTTAGGCCATAATTAATGGTGGAATTAGAAAGTACAACTTGTCCCACAAAAAATAATCCCTCATACAGCTATGTGAACGGAAATATAAAAAAGTTATCGCTCAAGGAATATAGGGGAAAAAAAAAAAAAACTCCTGTAGTGAAAGGGTTAAATCTCATCCACTTTGATGCTGGATCTTTTGTGTTTGCAAAATCCTGATGGAAAATCTGCATTGTATCTGACCCGTGTTTAAATACACTATAGAGGGTTTCCTGAATTTTGCAGATCTCTCATGAATGAAGGGGTTGGGGGACTAGAATAAAATTGAGCTGAAGTACCAAGTATAGAAGCATAAATGATTGAGCTACTTTGCTCTGTTTACTATTGAAGGGGCTGCTCTGGTCACTTGGACTCTACAGCCCATTCAGGCATTTACTGTATGTAGACCACCATGAAGACTTCTTGTAGCTATTACTCATCTCTGCACCCCCCTCCATCTAGCTGCTACCTCCATTTCCCACTCTGTGCCCTACAATATTAATTGTGCCCCCTTTTGTGCTCAACAAAGTAATAGCACTCCCACATTATTATTCCCTTTGTTGCCACCATAAAGTAATAATGCCTTCTTTGTGTCCCACACAGTAGTTATGTCTCTTTTGTGTCCCCAAAAATAATAGTGGCCTTCTTTGTGCCCGACACAGAAAAAATACCCATTTATGCCCCCTACAAAATGTTTCTCCCCCACAAACTGACAAGTTTCCCTTTGTCTCACTCCCTTTTGTTAGCCACTAAATAAGAAAAAGCCCAATGACATCATGGCATCACACTCCCTATACCCAATCCTGCAATGGCTCATACATGGCTCCTGAGTCCCACAGGCTGCAGGCCTAAAGTGGCCTGTGGTCTGCTGCAGTAATTGATGGGGCAGGAATCAACACGTCAATATCCTGAGGATATCCAGGGCACCGGGTCAAAACTCAAGGGCACTCATCCCAGGATGCTAACGATGCTGATGCCTTTAATGTCATTATATTTTTTTTTTTTAAATGATGCTAATATATTAATAGATTTCCTCTAAAATGTTTTAAAGATTTACAGATGATTCAGACATTTGATGTTTTTCCCCTAGAAACTCATTAATTACAGTGACTTTATTTGCAATGAACTTTGCTCTTATTTCCATAGCTACCAACTACTAGTAGGATAAAGGGCTTTTTTAAGGAACATCTAATCGTTCCTCAGATATATTACCTTCTTCTTTGTAAAACATTATACAAATTCAACAAATGTATCAATTGAGCAACCTAAACTTTTAGTAAAAAGATTAATTTGTGAAACTTAGGCTCTGTGCAAGTCATATGTGAGCCTTCTATTGGAGCTATAGGTGGCCACCGTATGTCACCGATGGTCACTAGAGATGTCCCGAATAGTTCGCCGGCGAATAGTTCCCGGTGAACATAGCTTGTTCGGTCCGCCCCCTATTCGTCATCATTGAGTAAACTTTGACCCTGTACCTCACAGTCAGCAGACAAATTCCAGCCAATCAGCAGCGTACCCTCCCTCCCAGACCCTCCCACCTCCTGGACAGCATCCATTTTAGATTCATTCGGAAGCTGCATTCTTAGTGAGAGGAGGGACAGTGTAGCTGCTGCTGATTTAATAGGGAAATCGATAGCTAGGCTAGTGTATTCAGTGTCCACTGCAGTCCTGAAAGACTCATCTGATCTCTGCTGTAAGGACAGCACCCCAAAAAGCCCTTTTTAGGGCTAGAACATCAGTCTGCTTTTTTTCCCCTTGTGTAATCGAATTGCAGTTTCCTGCCAGCGTCTGTGTCAGGCTCACAGCGTATACTGTGCCCACTTGCCCAGTGCCACCACTCATATCTGGTGTCACAATAGCTTGCATTTAAAAAAAAACAACACTTTTTGGACTGAAATAATAGCAGTCATTTTCCTTCACAAGTGTGCGTTTCAGGGCCTGCAAGGGCACAGTGTCACAACAGTGCAACTCATATCTGGTGTAACAGTAGTGCACATTTAAAAAAAATATACAATTTTGACTGTAATAGATTGAATAGCAGTTAGTTGTCTGCAAGCGTGTGTGTCAGGCCTACAGCGTCTACTCTGCCAACTTCTGTCAGTGCACAGTGCCACTCATATTTGGTGTCACAGTAGATTGCACGCATAGTACAACTTAACTAATCTAAAAAAAAATGACAGGCAGAGGCAGGCCACCCCGCAAGGGCCGTCGTGGTGCTGTGATTCCCTTTGGCCCTAGAATAATGCCCAGTGTTCAGAGGCCACGTACCCTGAACTCGAAAAGTTCTGAGGACATAGTTGACTGGCTAACACAGGACACCCAATCTTCTACAGCTTCCGCTCGGAACCTTGACGCACCATCCACCTCCAGCTTAGCTTCGGGCACCTCTCAAGTTACCACTCGCCCGCCTGCCGCCACCACCAACACTAGCACCACAGCCGCTTCACTTGATCTGTCAGAGGAGTTATTTACACATCAGTTGGAAGAAATGAGTGATGCACAACCATTATTGCCAGAGGATGTAGATAACAGGGATATGTCTCAGTCAGGCAGCATTACACACATGGACGTACGGTGTGATGATGATGATGTTCTACCCGCTGCTGCTTCCTTTGCTGAGTTGTCAGATACAAGTGAAGTGGTTGATGATGACGATGTGTCCGTGGATGTCACGTGGGTGCCCGCTCGAAGAGAAGAAGAACAGGTGGAAAGTTCTGATGGATAGACAGAGAGGAGGAGGAGACGAGTTGTAAGCAGGGGAGGTCGTCGCAAGGAGCTAGTGGCACAGTCAGACAGCATGCATCGGCACCCGGGGTCAGCCAGACAGCACGCCAATCAACGCATGCTATTGCCACCACCAGAATGCCGTCATTGCAGAGATGAGCAGTGTGGCATTTTTTTTGTGTGTCTGCCTCTGACAACAGCTATGCCATTTGCAACCTGTGCCAAAAGAAACCGAGTCGTGGGAAGTCCAACACCCACCTAGGTACAACTGCTTTGCAAAGGCACATGATCGCACATCACAAACGCCTATGGGATCAACACATGAGTACAAGCAGCACACAAACTCAAAGCCGCCATCCTCCTCCTGGTCCAGCATCTTCAGTCACGTCAATCACTGCTGTCCTCCTGTCACAATGTCACAAAGTCACCCCCTTGCTCGGCGTCTGACAGCTGGTTTGTCTGAACTCTTAGCCCGCCAGCTTTTACCATACAAGCTGGTGGAGTCTGAGGCGTTCCAAAAATTTGTAGCTATTGGGACACCGCAGTGGAAGGTACCCGGCCGAAATTTCTTTGCACAAAAGGCAATCCCCAACCTGTACTCGATTGTGCAAAAGGAAGTAATGGCATGTCTGTCACACAGTTTTGGAGCTGCTGCGTCTTGCTCCACATCAACGGCACCCCCCCAGCTCCCCAGGGGCTATTCCACATCCCGGATACGGCAGTGTCACGCCGTCTTAGGGGTTGACTTGCCTGAAAGCTGATAGGGGACATAACAGGGATTAAACTGATAAGAATAGAACAACATAACACACCACAACTATCTTGCGGCACATTAGATTGCACGCACAGTGCCCCAAATTTGAAGTAGGAGGACCGACCAAGCATCTTTTTCCATCTCCCCGTTCCTAAAATTGATGCCATATACACGTCCCCTGATAGGGGACGTAACAGGGATTAAACTGATAAGAATAGAACAACATAACACACCACAACTATCTGGCGGCACATTAGATTGCACGCGCAGTGCCCCAAATTTGAAGTAGGAGGACCGACCAAGCATCTTTTTCCATCTCCCCGTTCCTAAAATCAATGCCATATACACGTCCCCTGATAGGGGACGTAACAGGGATTAAACTGATAGGAATAGTACTACTTAGCACACCTTATAATAACGCAGAGAGAGGCAACGCAGAGAGAGGAGTCTGAAGAAGAGGAGTCAGAGGAGGAAGGTGGCTTTGAGGAGGTGGAAGACTAACCACAGCAGGCGTCCCAGGGGGCTTGTTGTCACCTTTCGGGGACTCTTGGTGTTGTACGTGGCTGGGTGACATCATTGAGGACAAGGAACGGGACATGGCTAGCTTGGTATCCAACCTTGTGCAAATGGGGAGTTTGCGGTTGTGCAAATGGACTGTTTGCGGTGCGTTAAAAGGGGAGCTTGGTCTGTCAATGTGAAGCGGGCGTAACCGTTACACTACCTGATCGATACAACATCATTCCTGATGTTTTAAAGCACGTTATTCCAAACAATTTAGGAATGTTAGGTGATTTATGCCCTTTATGGATTAAAACCCGACTCTGAATCAACTACGTAATTTTCCATGGGAGTTTTGCCATGGATCCCCCTCCGGCATGCCACAGTCCAGGTGTTAGTCCCCTTGAAACAACTTTTCCATCACTATTGTGGCCAGAAAGAGTCCCTGTGGGTTTTAAAATTCGCCTGCCTATTAAAGTCTATGGCGGTTCGCCCAGTTCGCGAACATTTGCGAAAATTCGCGTTCGCCGTTCGCAAACGGAAAATTTGATGTTCGCAACATCTCTAATGGTCACACAGCAGCATAAAGATAGGTTCTCATGATAAGAGAAAAAAGAACTATACCAAATTGTATATAAATATTTTTTTTCTTGTATGCTTCTCAGTAAGATATGTTGCAGGAAAAAAAAAGTATGCCAATGTCTATATTTCCCAGTGCATGCTTATATGGTACTCTTTTTGCATTTACTGCAGGTCATTTATTAAGACCGGTGTTTTAGACACCGGTCTTAATAAGCCCCTGCGCTGGTGGTGGATCGCAAAAGTTATGTGGAAACACATTGGGAGACATTTATTAACCTGAAATATGCCTATATTAGGTGTATTTCAGGCGCAGATTATGGCATAACACTTAGTTGTGCCGCAATCTGCGACTGCTACCCGCTCACGCCAGGTCTAAAAAAGTGGGCATGGCATGGGTGCAGAAGGGGACGGGCCAGCAGGCCCATCTCATTCATTATTTTATACGCCTGTTTTAGACTTAGAAAATGGTCTTACATTTAGAAATGGCGCTGGATGCGCCAAAGTTATGTAGAGGCCGGCTCCTCTTCATAACAATGGCAATCCACCATCAGCGCAGGGGCTTTAATAAGACAAGTGTCTAAAATGCCGGTCTTAATAAATGACCCCCATTGTTTAAATCAAGATACATTGTTCCTGATAAAGTTCAAGATTAATTGCTCCTGTGACAGTGCCAAGATCAAGGTCCTATTCTTCTTTATACTTACCTGGCTGAATACTTCCGGTAATCTGCTTTCTCAGTGCAACTGACATAGGATGTAGGCAGCAGCCAGAAGCATCTTCCCGAACGTGGCTCCTGCATATCACACCAGCAAAGTCAAATCTGAGCAAATCCCTTAAAGTCTATGGACACCTTTGGGGAAATTTTTTTTATTATTATTATTATTATTATTATTATTATTATTATTATTATTAATATTGCATTCCACTAATTTTGAGCTAAAAATAATTTTTACAACTGGTCTTTATAAAAAAAAATTCCAGCAGTTATTGTACCACAAGGGTTAATTGAGAGTATATCTGCCGACTGTCAGTTTCTATTTTCCTCCAGTCCTGTCATCCAGCAGAGCTGTCTGCTCAATCTGTAGCCCTGTTCTGTGAATCATACAGTACAGTAAATACAAAAGGAAAGAAGGCTCCAGCACCAAGTGTGGACGTACAAAAATCCCAGTCTTTATTCAGCAATATTCCAAAGGTATACAGCAATCAGTGGCACCAGCTCCCGCTTAATCCCAGGAAATCAACGCGTTTCGAACAGTAGTGTTCTTACTCGTGATCTGAGGTGTCTGACATGACGGACATTAAAATAGGGTCCAACTCCCATTGCTCCACCCTAAAGGAGGGATTTTGGAGAAATGGGTTGGACACATAGGTGATCAAGTCCATGTGAGACACCTGTACACATATATTCACCCGTGTCATACAACATAAAATAACATATATAAAACAACTAATATTAAACAGACTTATAATTAGACGATTTAAAAACTTATGGTCCATCCCCTCAATATATATAGAGACAGCATCAACCCCACATATTAGATGATATCCATATCCACAAAGCGATCTAATAATCATAAATAAAAATATGAAAAGCAAATATTTGACAGACAGTAGGATATAGGCTGCAAAAAAATGCACAAAAAGATCATATGAGAAAGATCAGGTATGTGTGCACTCCATTGCATGTCCGGCCATAACATATTTGAACAGGATAAAGCAACACAGCTCCTCCGTTTCTGAATCCGGATCCATATTTCCTGGTGGTCATGATTCTAAACAGTTGAAAGTCTCTAAGTAAGGAGGAGATACTACATATAAAGAGAATGGTATTAGTAAAAGATCACAATCCAAAACGGCATCATATATTCCTAGGAATCGCTTAATGTGAATTCCTACCCTAATCAGCGCTTATCCAGCGGTCAGAGGGCTGTGGCCAGTATAAGTCTAATTAGCTACCACACCTCATAGTGTTTCTCTTCTCTCTCGCTACATAGGGTGAAGGTTGCATAAAGCAATCACCTTGGTTTATGTAAAGAAGATATGATGTGAATAGGGCCCGAAATTCTGAATGAATGAGAGAGAACAGAAGGGCCGAGGGATTAATAACACAAGATCATACCTCCATATGTATCGTATTTATAATTAATAAGTAGGGTTTCATCCCTCACAATCTGTTACTTGATAATAATTTCTATCTTTAATTGTGATATTAATTTCTCCTTTTGTTCTTATTATGGAAAAACAATAATAAATTCCATTGTGTCAGGGCATATATTCCATCCGTATAGTGATGGGAAGTTATTGATCACCTCATCGCTGTATAATATAGTTGTAAATAGGCAGGAATGCCCAATATATACCAGCTGGATAGAACACCATCACTATAGGGGGATCTCAAAGTGGATAAGTAAGTAGAGGGGGAAGAGACCAAATATCTAAAAAGAAAATTATTCTAGATGACTAAGCATGAAAGCAGAAGTCTGCCTGCATAGATATAAAATAATGTTATATTAAAAACAAGGTGGTAATGGCTTGACTGCATAATGCCTTTAGTATAAATACATTAGTTCCTTTCTAAGGTTGAGGCCCTGTGGGTATCTTGTGTTTAGCCTCCAGATCCAATATGCTTCTCGTAAGAGGGTCTTTTGTTTGATGTTGCCACCCCTTTGTGGTGGTGTGATACGCTCAAATGCGAAGGTAGAAAAGGTATCTATATTACGGTTGTGGATATTTATAAAGTGACTAGCCGCATTAGAGATCCCTGTTGTTAAAGGGTTGGCAATATAATTCAGATGTTCCCGTAACCTGTCCTTAAACTTCCTAGTGGTACATCCTACATATATCAAATCGCATGAGGTACATGCGATGATATATATGACCCCACTTGTATTGCAATTCATATAGCTTTTAATAGGAAATGTTTCAGAATGTGTGGAATTATAAAATTCCTTGGTGGTTTTAGAGACCTTGCATGTTTTGCATCTCTGACTACCGCATTTGGAGAATCCTGTATATTTGAGCCAGGTAGGTTGATTTTTATTTGTTGTTTGTATTGGGGTAAACATAGAAGGTGATAATGTTTTGCCCAAAGTATTAGGTCTTTTAGAGACAATACGGCAGCCATCCTTAAGTACACCTCTCAGAATATCATCCTCATATAGAATCGGTAAGCAGTTTTGGATAATCTTCTTAATCTTGGGAAATTGTCTGCTGTAGGTTAAGACTATAGTGGGTATAAATTCACACCTTTTGTCTTTATTTTGCCCAGCATTGTTTTTTCTTCTATTTTTATTGCTGTTTTTATTATTGTTATTTTTGGTGTCATGATAGCCTGTATTTTCTCTGATCGGTGGTTGATTCTGTATTTTGGGCATCAAACCAAGTAACTCAAGTCTGTTTTTATTGTTAGCTATTTTGAGGCCCCTGGACAACATCCAATGCGGGTATCCTCTAGCTTTGAGGCGTGTCCATATATTTAGACATTCTTCATCAAAAGCCTCGCTAGTACTAGAGTTTCTTTTCGCTCTTATGAATTCTCCTACAGGGATGCTTTTTATGGTGTGAGGTGGGTGGTGGCTGTTAGCCTTAAGAATGGTATTGCCCGAAATCTCCTTGCGGTAGGTTTCCGTCAGTACCACCTGGTCCGGGATCCCAGTTAATTTTAGATCCAAGAAATTAATTGTTTGGGGATGTTGGACGCATGTAAATCTCAAGTTATACGTGTTTGCATTGACATAGGTAACAAACTCTGGTATGGCAGATACATCTCCCCCCCAGACGAGGAGCAGGTCGTCGATGTATCTGCCATACCAGACGAGTGCTCCAGAAAAAGGGTTGTCCACAGAAAAAATATATTTCTCTTCCCAGAAGGCCATGGATAGATTTGCCAGGGATGGAGAAAATTTGGCCCCCATGGAAACTCCTGATATCTGAACATAAAATATCTCATTGAAAATGAAATAGTTATGTGTAAGGAGATAGGAGGTAATCTCCAAGACAAAATCAATGAATAAATCTGAGAACTTACTATATCTGTGCAGATTGTATTCCAATGCCAAAAGGGCAAATGAGTGAGGAATGGAAGGATACAGGGCCACAACGTCTAGTGTTATCCATACATAATTTTCTGCCCATTTGCAGTTGTACATATATCTGAGAACATCACTCGTATCCCTGATGTACCCCGGTAATCTTTTCACCAGAGGTTGTAGGACTGAATCCAACCATTCACTCAATTTTTCGGTTAAGGAACCTATGCCCGACACAATCGGTCTCAATGGTGGAGGATTAACTCCCTTGTGAATTTTTGGGAGGGCATGAATTATAGGGGTTACGGGAAAATCCACATTTAAAAACTCAAATTGCCTCTGACTGATATGACCCTTCTCCAGGCCCTTATCCAAAATGTGGACCAAATCCCTCTTATATACATCAAGAGGGTTATGTTTTAAACTTTTGTACGTGGTGGTGTCTGACAAGACCTCCAGCATCTGTGCATAATAGCACGTCTTGTCCAGCACCACCACTGAGCCCCCTTTGTCTGCCATATTAAATATAAGATCCTTTTTAGCTTCTAGCTGTTTCAATGCAGACCTTTGTGTCGTATTAAGATTATATTCTCTGGTGTTATGGGCTAAATCACGTATCTTTAGAAGTTCCTTTTCAACCACCTCCTGAAAGACATCCATGCTACTTGTACGGAATTTGGTAGGATAATATTGTTTGTTCGAAACTGCAAAATCATGTTGGGTATTTTGTGTGTTTGATTGTTCATTATCCAACTGAAGACCCGCTAGGCAGAACAGGGATTGTTGTTCTTTGAATGTTAGGTTATTATAAATATTATTATTACTGTTAGTCTCTCCCTCGTCTGTCTGCGGGTCCCCAGTTGGAGAAGGAGAATCAAAGAAACATCTTCTCAATGTGAGATTTCGAACAAATCTATTCACCTGTATTATGGTTGAAAAGGGATCAAAATTTGTACAGGGCACAAAATTCAAACCTAAAGACAAAACACATCTCTGATCATCGGTTAATTCATAGCTAGATAAATTGACTATATCCAATGTCGCAGGATTTTTGTCACATTTGGACATTATTTGTTCTGTAAGCGAGTCGACATCTGATGCGGTCTTTTTGTGCTTACGACCGCCGACAATTTCCCAAGATTAAGAAGATTATCCAAAACTGCTTACCGATTCTATATGAGGATGATATTCTGAGAGGTGTACTTAAGGATGGCTGCCGTATTGTCTCTAAAAGACCTAATACTTTGGGCAAAACATTATCACCTTCTATGTTTACCCCAATACAAACAACAAATAAAAATCAACCTACCTGGCTCAAATATACAGGATTCTCCAAATGCGGTAGTCAGAGATGCAAAACATGCAAGGTCTCTAAAACCACCAAGGAATTTTATAATTCCACACATTCTGAAACATTTCCTATTAAAAGCTATATGAATTGCAATACAAGTGGGGTCATATATATCATCGCATGTACCTCATGCGATTTGATATATGTAGGATGTACCACTAGGAAGTTTAAGGACAGGTTACGGGAACATCTGAATTATATTGCCAACCCTTTAACAACAGGGATCTCTAATGCGGCTAGTCACTTTATAAATATCCACAACCGTAATATAGATACCTTTTCTACCTTCGCATTTGAGCGTATCACACCACCACAAAGGGGTGGCAACATCAAACAAAAGACCCTCTTACGAGAAGCATATTGGATCTGGAGGCTAAACACAAGATACCCACAGGGCCTCAACCTTAGAAAGGAACTAATGTATTTATACTAAAGGCATTATGCAGTCAAGCCATTACCACCTTGTTTTTAATATAACATTATTTTATATCTATGCAGGCAGACTTCTGCTTTCATGCTTAGTCATCTAGAATAATTTTCTTTTTAGATATTTGGTCTCTTCCCCCTCTACTTACTTATCCACTTTGAGATCCCCCTATAGTGATGGTGTTCTATCCAGCTGGTATATATTGGGCATTCCTGCCTATTTACAACTATATTATACAGCGATGAGGTGATCAATAACTTCCCATCACTATACGGATGGAATATATGCCCTGACACAATGGAATTTATTATTGTTTTTCCATAATAAGAACAAAAGGAGAAATTAATATCACAATTAAAGATAGAAATTATTATCAAGTAACAGATTGTGAGGGATGAAACCCTACTTATTAATTATAAATACGATACATATGGAGGTATGATCTTGTGTTATTAATCCCTCGGCCCTTCTGTTCTCTCTCATTCATTCAGAATTTCGGGCCCTATTCACATCATATCTTCTTTACATAAACCAAGGTGATTGCTTTATGCAACCTTCACCCTATGTAGCGAGAGAGAAGAGAAACACTATGAGGTGTGGTAGCTAATTAGACTTATACTGGCCACAGCCCTCTGACCGCTGGATAAGCGCTGATTAGGGTAGGAATTCACATTAAGCGATTCCTAGGAATATATGATGCCGTTTTGGATTGTGATCTTTTACTAATACCATTCTCTTTATATGTAGTATCTCCTCCTTACTTAGAGACTTTCAACTGTTTAGAATCATGACCACCAGGAAATATGGATCCGGATTCAGAAACGGAGGAGCTGTGTTGCTTTATCCTGTTCAAATATGTTATGGCCGGACATGCAATGGAGTGCACACATACCTGATCTTTCTCATATGATCTTTTTGTGCATTTTTTTGCAGCCTATATCCTACTGTCTGTCAAATATTTGCTTTTCATATTTTTATTTATGATTATTAGATCGCTTTGTGGATATGGATATCATCTAATATGTGGGGTTGATGCTGTCTCTATATATATTGAGGGGATGGACCATAAGTTTTTAAATCGTCTAATTATAAGTCTGTTTAATATTAGTTGTTTTATATATGTTATTTTATGTTGTATGACACGGGTGAATATATGTGTACAGGTGTCTCACATGGACTTGATCACCTATGTGTCCAACCCATTTCTCCAAAATCCCTCCTTTAGGGTGGAGCAATGGGAGTTGGACCCTATTTCAATGTCCGTCATGTCAGACACCTCAGATCATGAGTAAGAACACTACTGTTCGAAACGCGTTGATTTCCTGGGATTAAGCGGGAGCTGGTGCCACTGATTGCTGTATACCTTTGGAATATTGCTGAATAAAGACTGGGATTTTTGTACGTCCACACTTGGTGCTGGAGCCTTCTTTCCTTTTGAATTTATCACATGGACTGACTTGGGTCCGCCCCGTGCACCGCTATATTGGACATCGGAGGTGAGCTGGCTATCTTTCTCTTTTTTCTTATACATAGTACAGTAAATACTCATTACAGCTCAATTCTTGTCACACTGATAAGAATATGACTTAAGTGCTTATGAGCTTCAGGAGATCACAGAATAGGTATTCACATGAGCTGTCCGATGATGGGATTCAATGTAGAACCCTGCTGCTCTGCAAATACATAGATTAAACTGTTATACTGGGAAAGTGGTATAAAAGTTTTGATAGGGCTAATTGAAAAAAAATATTTTTTATCCCAAAATAAGTATAATTAACAATAATAGTAATAATAATGATAACAAAACCCTAAAGTGTACACAGCCTTTAACCCCTTCTCGACCACCGCCGTACTAGTTCTGCGCTGGCCGGGTCTTTAAAGATGTTTCATACAGCATACACCCGTGGCTAATGTCCGTGACTTGTGGTAATACTGACTGCGGCATCTGAGTGTGCGAAATACAGGAAGCGCGCGCTTCCGGTGATGCTCCCTCATGCGTCGATCGGAGGAGCCAGGGATTGTGTGCAGCAACCCCTGTCTTAGTGAATGACAGGAGGCTGCTGCACAGTGTTTCCTTTGGAGCCCTTGTCTAATAAGGCTCCATAGGAAACTAGTAATTTTCCCATAGACTCCAATGCTCGTGCATTGGGGTCTATGAGAATAGCAATCTAATGATTGCTTGTTATAGGTCCCTATGGGAAGTACAAAAAAGTGTAACAAAAATAAATTAATAAAGTTTTAAAAAATAAAAAAAAATGAAAAAAGTGTCGAAATGGCTGATTTGCAGTTTTTGGTCACTTCATTTGCTACATAAAATTAAATAAGAAGTAATCAAAAAGTCATACACACCCCAAAGTGCCATTAATGAAAGGTAAAGATCACCCTGCAAAAAGCAAACCTCCACTCAGCTCAATGCACATAATTACAATAAAGTTATAGGGGTCAAAATATGTAGACAGATTTTTTTTCCAATCAAAATGCAAGAAAAACTAGACATATAAGGTATCGCCGGATTTGTACTGGCCCGTAGAACGAAAGTAACTGGTCATTTTTATCGAACATCGTAAATAAAAAAAACACTACATTATATGCAATGATAAAAGGTGAAATTGGAAGGTACAACTTGTCCCACAAAAAACAAGCCCTCGTACGGCTATGTGAATGGAAAAATAAAAACGTTATGGCTCTGGGAAGGCAGGGAGTGCAAAACGCAAAAAAAAAAAAAAAAAACTCTGGGTAAAAGGGGTTAAATGCATGTTGAGGTTGTTATTATCCAAGAAAGTTTGGCTTTGTGCTATTTCAGTAGGGAGGAGGGTGTTCAGTTATTCATCCCCTCCCATGGGCACATATTTAATAAATACTGCTAATCTCTACATGAGGGGGAACCAATATGTTTCTGAGTAGGAGAATCATGGCAGGATAAACATTATTTGGACAGATGCATGCAACATTACACGTTCCTGTTGGAGAAGATTCCTTTCTAGTTTGGAACACTGTTATTGCTCAATTGGATGTGATGTGACTCCAGATGGTGCATTATGTATACATCATCTGATTTATCTGTCATGGGTAGTGGGGCTTTTATGCCCTAAATTAAAAAGGGGAAGGAAGAGTAGAATGTCTTACTATGAGTAAAGACTGACTGTACATTGAACCTAAGCACAATCACAAAGCAACCCCAAGTGATCCGCAGAAGAAGTATTTTCTGTCTGCATTTTGATGACGGTTGTAGGATTTATCGCCTTATGAATAATACATAAATGTAATGTAAAGCGTATACAGCTCTTGCTTAAAATTTAACTCTGATAAATAATTTAGCTTCTATAAAGATGGCAGCTATTTAAATTCATTTCTTTTCTCCTAGGAAAATGAGAAATAATTCTGTGTTTTAAGTATACAGACTTCGTACAGGTTAAATTTTTTTTTCCATAAGCAAACAAAATTGCTCAACCTCTTAAATTGCTTCAGTAAATGAAGGAAAAGATTGAGATGGCTGGGAGGTTTCACAACATGAAGTAGGTCAAAATGAAGATATTTGGGGTTATAGTCAAGATCGCTGAAATAAAATGCCAAGATAAATTTACTATGAATATTTATTACTATTTATGTCCTGGAAATTAAAGCAGCATCACACTGGAAATGAGTACAGTGTAATGGCACTGTAGGGAACTGCCTGTCTAGCAATTGCACTTCCATAACTTTCACGCCTACCTTTCTGGTGAGCAGAGTTTAAGGCTAGGGTTACACCGTGACAGTTGCGCGACTTCTTGTCGCACCAATCTTGCATAATTTTTATACCGATAGTCTATGGTGTCATACTGCGACTTGCGACATGCTGTGACGGTGACACAACAGTCGCAATAAATCCATCCAAGATGGATTTACTACGACTGTCGTGTCAGTCGGAGCATGTCGCATGTAGAAGTGCAACACCATAGACTATCATTATAAAAATTGTTGCCCAACATCAATGTCGCGCGACACATGTTGCAGTGTAGTTGTACCCTACGTTTTGTGTGACTTATTGTCGCTTGACACATGGTCGTGTAGCCCTAGCCTTAGGGGCCACAAGTATTCACCCCAAGAAGGGTGGAGTTGGTGGCTGCAAATTCCCAGGTTGCATAACTGACTAGTAGAGCAGGCAAGTGTAAGAAAGTAATACAAGACAAGGGTCAATGTAGGAAAATCACAAAGGGATAGCACAACCATTAGGAAGCCAGAGACAGAGTCAGGGTCTAGGCCAGATCGGAGAACTAAGATGAATGGGAAGTCAGACAGTCCAAGGTAAAATCCAAGTCAGAACAGCAGAGGTTACTGCATAGGAGTAGTGACACAAGACAGATTAGATAAGTAGAAGTAAAACCAACAATCAAGCTTCCCCAAAAGAAGAGACAAAAATTGACATTGACTGAACAGCAGAGCAGATTCAAATATGGAGCTAATGTTTCACATTGGTTGCACTAACCTTCTCCTTGATTAGTTAGCTGACTGAGCCTCCTGACTGACCGATCAGCCTGTCTTCTGGATGGACTAGAGCTCCCTGACTGGCAGGCAGCTTGCACCTCTGAGCATTTGTCTCCCAAGCATACTGCCAGTAGAGAGGTGGATGGAAGTAGGCATTGCAGGACCATGGACAGGTAAGTTTATTACATACCTACATCCCAACCAGTCCTGATCTGGTGGCACAGTCCTAGATTGCAGTGAATTTCCCGTCCTTAGGAAGCAGACACAGTTGACTGCAATGGTGAAACAAGGACCTGTCTGTTCACTGTTCAACTGCCGGCACTCCCCAGCAGGCATGATGCGATCACACATAAGTGTGACTCGTGCTTGTCTGTGGTACAAGCTGGGGTCTCAGTAGAATCTAATATATTACCCACGGTCATTAGTGAATATTCTGATGTGTTCTCATCACCTACCCCGGAGGTTCTACCACCCCATAGACCTTATGATTGCGCCATAGAGTTAGTAGAAGGTGCCAGGTTTCCTATTGGGCATACTTATAATCTCTCTGAGCCCGAACGCAAGGCCATGGAGGATTATATTAAGGAAAGCCTCGGTAAGGGGCACATTAGACCTTCTGTCTCTCCTATGGGAGCAGGGTTTTTCTTCATTAAGAAGAATGATGGTGGTCTTAGGCCTTGTATCGATTACCGGAAATTGAATAAGATCACTATCCAGAATAGATACTCTCTCCCATTGATTCCGGATTTATTAAACCAGGTTCTGGGGGCAACTTGGTTTTCTAAGATTGACCTGAAAGGGGCATATAATCTAATCCGAATCAAGGAGGGAGACGAATAGAAGACGGCGTTCAATACTCCGGCAGGACACTTTGAATATCAGGTTATGCCTTTTGGACTCAGCAATGCCCCAGCTGTGTTCCAAAACTTTATGAATGATATTCTTAGAGAGTTTTTAGGTAAATTTGTCATTGTCTATCTTGACGACATTTTGATATTTTCTCCTAAATTTCAAATCTCATTTGTCTCATATTAGACAAGTATTAGAGGTGTTGAGGGAGAATCAGTTGTCCGCTAAACAAGAGAAATGTGTCTTTGGTGTACAGGAGATACTGTTTCTAGGGCATGTCCTGACCCGTCACGCATTCAAGATGGATCCTGGTAAGGTACTAGCTATTAAGGAATGGGTAAGGCCTTCATCCTTAAAGGCCTTACAACGGTTCTTAGGTTTTGCCAATTACTACCGTAAATTTATTAAGAATTTTTCAGTAATTGCTAAACCGTTGACCGACTTTACTAAGAAAGGGGCGGATTTGGAGAACTGGTCTACTGAGGCCATTACTTCATTTGAAACACAAAAAAAGGCATTCAGTAGCGCTCTTATTCTGATCCAACCAGATCAGGAGAGACCTTTTATTGTGGAGGTGGATGCATCTGAGGACGGCGCAGGAGCAGTCCTTTCACAAGGTCCTGCTAGTCTAACTAACCTGAGACCGTGTGCATTCTTTTCCAGAAAATTTTCTTCCACCGAGAGAAACTACGACATAGGGAATCGGGAGTTGCTGGCCATTAAGTGGGCATTTGAGGAGTGGAGGCATTTTCTGGAGGGGGCAAGGCATTGTGTAACTGTTGTCACTGACCATAAGAACCTTATGTTTCTCAAATCTGCTAAGAGGTTGAATCCCCATCAGGCTAGATGGGCACTGTTTTTTACTCGTTTTGAATTCTCCATTACTTTCAGGCCTGGAAGTAAAAACGTGAAGGCTGATGCATTATCTCGGAGCTTCCTTGCTTTTCAGCCTACAGAGGCACCGCCAGAATCCATCCTACCAGCAAATATCTTCGTAGCAGCCTTAACCCAAGATATCTCGGCTCTCATTAAGGCTGAACAACATCTGGCACCAGCAACCACCCCAACAGATAAGTTGTTTGTCCCCATACAATTTCGTCTCCAGCTGTTGGGTGAGTGTCATGATTCTGCCTTTTGTGGACATCCTGGTTTTGAGGGCACTAGAGAGCTGGTTTCTAGATCTTATTGGTGGCCCACTCTATTTAGGGATGTCAAGTCCTACGTGTCAGCCTGTGAGGTTTGTGCTAGGTCTAAGATACCTAGGACTCGCCCTGCTGGTAACCTATGATCCCTACCCATTCCCAGTAGACCCTGGTCCCATATCTCGATTTATTACTGACCTGCCGCCGGCGGAGGGTAAGACTGTGGTTTGGGTAGTGGTCGATAGGTTTAGCAAGATGGTTCATTTCATTCCTCTGTCTAAACTCCCGAATGCCAAGACCCTGGTGTCTATTTTTGTGAAAGAAATTGTACGGTTACATGGTATCCCGGAAAATATTGTATCTGACAGGGGTGTGCAGTTTGTGTCCAAATTTTGGAGGGCTTTCTGTCAAAGATGTCAGATTTTGTTGTCTTTTTCCTCCGCCTACCACCCTGAGAGTAATGGAAAGACTGAACGCCTTAATCAGTCTGTGGAACAATTCCTGAGGTCGTATGTTGCTGATGACCAGCAATTATGGGTTAAATACCTTCCGTTGGCTGAATTTGCTTTGAATAACCGTGTTAATTCTTCTGCTGGGGTCTCCCCTTTCATTTGTAACCATGGTTTTCATCCCCGTTTTCATTCTAGGTCGTCCGTCTCCTCCTCTAACCCTGAAGCGGATAAACTCTCCTCCGAACTGTGCACAGTTTGGGCCCGGGTTCAATCGAACCTAGAAAAGGCTCAAAGTTCTCAAAAACTCAAGGCCAATAGGAGACGTTCCAAGGGGGTGAACTTTCAGGTTGGGGATAAAGTATGGTTGTCCTCCAAGAATCTATATCTCAAGGTAGCTTCTAGAAAATTTGCTCCTCGTTTTATTGGACCGTATAAGATCACGGAGGTGATTAATCCGGTATCGTTTAAGTTGGAGCTGCCAGAGTCGTTCCACATTCATAATGTATTTCATAAATCTCTACTTAAAAAGTATTTTTAAAGTGTTGTACCGTTGAAAGCCTCGCCTCCGACGGTTCTTGTTAGTGATGCTGTCGAGTATGTGGTGTCTAAGATAGTAGATGTCAGGAGAGTGCGTAATTCCTTACAGTACCTGATTCACTGGAAGGGGTATGGACCCGAAGAGAGATCTTGGGTACCCGCCAGGGAGGTTCATGCTTCAATACTTGTTCGAAAATTTCATTTAGAACACCCTGAAAGGCCATCGCCTGAAGTCTTGGGTCCGGTGGTCCCTCGTAAAAGGGGGGGTACTGTCACGGGGCGCCAAAGGCACACTCAGTCTCCCATCAGCCGCAGACCTGCTGCTTAGCTTCGGGAGCGAGGATCTGTGTTTGGCCTCGTTCCCAGAGCGGCTTTGCTAGCTGGGAGGCTCCCTGCTCCTAGGTCTCGACTTGTCTGTCTGTCGGTCATGTGACGCTGGCCACGTCATATGACCCTCAGACCCCACTATAAATACAGTGTCACGGCCATGGCTATGTCCGTGACTCCTTACCGCATGGGGTTGCCTGCGGTTTTTAGTTTGTGTGTTCAACCACAGGTGAGGGTCGCTGTTTGTGGTCTCACTTGTGGTTGCCGCGGGCAACTAGTTGTGTTCAGCATTGTCAGCTAGCAGCCTGAGCGGTGCTAGGCAGCTTGCTGCTTTGGCATGCTGTCACACCTAGCAACCTTTATGTTAGGTGTGTGTGTGTATGTTATGCACGTTGTATGTATTATGTGCACTTCCCTGTTAAGTGGTGTTTTTCCCTTCTGTGGTGCTGGAAGGGTTAACTCCCTTCCCAGTGTGTCTGTGTGTCACTGGGTGTGTCCGACTGTGGGGTGTGGCTTCTTGGCCTATAAAGCCTCTCACTTTTGCATGGCTCAGTAGGTTGCTTCAGTCATGCTGGCTGGAGCAGCCTCCTGTGTTTCTACCTGCCTGTGAGAGCCACCCCTGTGGTCACAAAGAAAATGTCACTTTATGTTTTATGTCATGTTGTGTGAGATGTCCATCTGATGTTCTGTTGGGTCCTTCCTTCATTTGGTTTGTGCAGCTAATGGTTCTGGATTCTGTGTGTTCTCAGGGATCCAGTCAGCAAGGCTGTGGCAGGTTGGTTGAACTACTTAGTTCACCTGCCATTTCCGTTAGTCTGTTTTGGTTCCCCTTTTCCCAACAGTTTGGCCAGTGAGACTCCTGCTCCTCCGTGCCTAGGAGGAGTAGGTCGTCTTACCCTGACTCCTAGCGCAGGGACCGGACGGAGGGTGAGTTAGGGATCCGAGGTTCCTGCGCATGGGTCCTCCTACCTTTAAGGTCGGCCCATGCAGTTAGGAGTTAGGGTCAGGGTAGGGACGCTGTTAGGAGGTGACCTGCTCCCTATCCTGTTCTCCTGGCCAAGTAGGCCAACAGCATCTGGCATCGCACGGCTGAGGATTTCCCCCATCCTCAGCCGTGACAGTATGACCACAGAGGCTTCTCGCGTGGCGCTCCCTCGAAAGAGGGTAAAGCATGCACCGCTATCTGCGGATGGGGTGCATGCGCGTTCTCCGGAGGGAGAGCGTTATGGGGCTTTCACCCTTTACGGCGCGGTGAGTGGCATTCCCTGCCATTCCTTGCTCACCGTTGTCCGTGTTGGTGTCCCCTTTTGTTTGTCTTTCCCCTCCCCCCCTCCCATTGTTTCTTATGCCTCACCAACTTTCCCCTTTTTGTTGTTGGGAGGGGCTTTGAGGGGTGGGAGTATGTATCCCTCGAAAGAGGGTGAAGCATGTACCGCCGTCTACGTAGGCGTACATGCGCGCTCTTCGGAGGGAGAGTGTTCTGGGGGTTTCGCCTCTGACGGCGCGGTGAGTGGCATTCCCCGCCATTCCTTCACCGTGCTCTGTCTTGGCGTCCCCTGATATTTTTATAGCACGTGGTGTTTGTTTGGTGTGCGTTTTGCATACCTTCGCAAGAGGGTGCAGCATGCAGTGCCATCCCTTTGTTGCCTGCATGCGCATTCTCCGGAGGGAGAGCGTCCCGGGGGGATCACCGTTAACGACACGGTTGGTGGCTTATTCCCCGCCACCTTACCTTCCGTGTCCGTGTTGGTGATCCCTCATCCCTCTCCATGTCCCCATCTCTGGTCGTTTGCTGGCAGCACTCTGTAGTGGTCCGGCTGCGTGCTGGTTGGGAGTGTCTGCTGGCAGCGACTGGAGTGGGGACGTGAGTGGAGAGTCCCCTCGTCCACTCTCAGTGGTTCCATTTCCGTGTCGCTGTGTCGGGCTGCAGGCCTCGCTGGACTGGCTGAGTGAGTGCTGGGAGAGGATGCAGCTGCCAGCGACTTCCTGGGAACCATGTCCTGAGAGTGGACGTTCCCTTCTTCTATCCCCTTGTGCGAGTCTCTCACCAGTTTCCTTTTTTTTGGTGGGGGGGCTTTGAGGGGTGGGAGTGTCACGGCCATGGCTATGTCCGTGACTCCTTACCGCATGGGGTTGCCTGCGGTTTTTAGTTTGTGTGTTCAACCACAGGTGAGGGTCGCTGTTTGTGGTCTCACTTGTGGTTGCCGCGGGCAACTAGTTGTGTTCAGCATTGTCAGCTAGCAGCCTGAGCGGTGCTAGGCAGCTTGCTGCTTTGGCATGCGGTCACACCTAGCAACCTTTATGTTAGGTGTGTGTGTGTATGTTATGCACGTTGTATGTATTATGTGCACTTCCCTGTTAAGTGGTGTTTTTCCCTTCTGTGGTGCTGGAAGGGTTAACTCCCTTCCCAGTGTGTCTGTGTGTCACTGGGTGTGTCCGACTGTGGGGTGTGGCTTCTTGGCCTATAAAGCCTCTCACTTTTGCATGGCTCAGTAGGTTGCTTCAGTCATTCTGGCTGGAGCAGCCTCCTGTGTTTCTACCTGCCTGTGAGAGCCACCCCTGTGGTCACAAAGAAAATGTCACTTTATGTTTTATGTCATGTTGTGTGAGATGTCCATCTGATGTTCTGTTGGGTCCTTCCTTCATTTGGTTTGTGCAGCTAATGGTTCTGGATTCTGTGTGTTCTCAGGGATCCAGTCAGCAAGGCTGTGGCAGGTTGGTTGAACTACTTAGTTCACCTGCCATTTCCGTTAGTCTGTTTTGGTTCCCCTTTTCCCAACAGTTTGGCCAGTGAGACTCCTGCTCCTTCGTGCCTAGGAGGAGTAGGTCGTCTTACCCTGACTCCTAGCGCAGGGATCGGACGGAGGGTGAGTTAGGGATCCGAGGTTCCTGCGCATGGGTCCTCCTACCTTTAAGGTCGGCTCATGCAGTTAGGAGTTAGGGTCAGGGTAGGGACGCTGTTAGGAGGTGACCTGCTCCCTATCCTGTTCTCCTGGCCGAGTAGGCCAACAGCATCTGGCATCGCACGGCTGAGGATTTCCCCCATCCTCAGCCGTGACATACAGGCAGCCTGCTGGCCACAGGTTGCCTGTTAATTCTAGGTTCCTGGCTATTTGTTGGACTATTGAATACTCACCTGATCCTGTTCCCTGACGATCCTTTGCCTGCTCCTCCTGTACTGCGCATCTCTCCTGGTATCCTGACCCCGGCTTCCACCTGACGATTCTTTGCGGACTCCTGTTGTACTTCGTTTCTCTTCTGGTATTTGACCTCGACTTTTCCTGACAATTCTCTGCTCATTCCTTAGTACTGCGTAGCTCTCTAGGTATTGACCCGGTCCGTTCATGTTCCGTTATTTGTCTTGTCTGTCTTCCCAGCACGTATCCTAGGTTAGGGACTGCCGTCTAGTTGTCCCCTGTCATTAGGACTTGCAAGGCAAGTAGGCAGGGCCAGGGGTGAGGGTGGAGCGCAGTGAAGGGGGCACAATGAGGGCATAACTATTGTGTTGTCATAACTAATGTGAGGTGGCACAATGTGGGCATATTTACTGTGAAGTGGATACAATGTGGGCATAAGTACTATGCTGGCATAACTACTATGAGAAGGCTCAATGTGGCATTATTGTGAAGGGGGCACAATGAGGGCATAACTATTGTGTTGTCGTAACTAATGTGAGGTGGCACAATGTGGCCATATTTACTGTGAAGGGGATACAATGTGGTCATAATTACTGTGCTGGCATAACTACTGTGTGGAGACACAATGTGGACATAACTTATGTAAGGGAACACAATGCGGGCATACCTACTGTGAAGGGAACACAATGTAGGTATAACTTCTGTGTGGGGTCACTAGGGGGACTGGGCAGGATGGGGTGTGTATAGATAGCCAAGAAAATTTGACAAAAATATGTCTCTAAGAAAATTGCAACACAAACTTATTAGTTATTTTTATAAGTAAAACTTTAAAAAAATAAAAATAGGCATATTTGGTATCCCCACGTCCGTAAAAATTGGCTCTACAAAAATATCACCTGATCTTCCCCATTAAGTGAGCGGCGCAAAAAAAAGCTAATAAAAATTACGACAAAACAGCTTTTTAGTCACCTCACCTCCCAAAAAACATAAAATCAATCAATCATACAATCAATCAAAAAGGTCACATGTAACCCAAAATGGTATCAATAAAAACATCACCTCATCCCACAAAAAACAAGCCCTCACACAAGACCATAGCCAGAAAAATAAACCATAGCCAAAAAATGTAAAAAGAAAAAGGCTCTAAGAAAGTGGCAACACAAAAACATGATCTTTTTTCTAAAAATTTTCTTATTGTGTAAAATGTGAAAAAATAAATAAACTATACATATTTGGTATCATTGCGTCCATAACGACTGGATCTATAAAAATGATCTACCCCATTAAGTCAACGGTGTAAAATAAAAATATAGAAAAAAATTACACCAAACAATTTTTTTTTGTGTCTTCACCTCCCAAAAATTAACATAAAAGCGATCAGAAATCTAAATGTACCTACAAACGGTGTCAATAAAAAATACAGCTTGTCCCACAAAAAATAAGCCCTAAACCCTACAATTGGGATATTACTGTG
Organism: Bufo bufo; assembly: GCF_905171765.1. NCBI lineage: Eukaryota > Metazoa > Chordata > Amphibia > Anura > Bufonidae > Bufo > Bufo bufo. The sequence continues at coordinate 58,700,960 of NC_053399.1, forward strand.
TTCTGGATAAAATGGGTAGCAAATTGTGGAGTGATATTCTTCTGTTATCCCTTGTGAAAAAGAAAGTTTAGGCTTAAAGCCCCATTTTCTTGTAAAAAAAAAATTCATTTTCACAGCCAAGTATTATAAATTCTATGAAACATCTGTTGGGTCAAGTGCTCACTGCACCCCTTACAAAATCCTTGGGTGGTGTAGTCTACAAAACGTGGTCACTTTTTGGTGGTTTTCACTGTAGGGATACCTCAGAGTCTCTTCAAATGCAACATGGCAACTTAAGACCATTCCAGCAAGCTCTGCCCTCCAAAAACCATATGGCGCTCCTTGCCTTCAGAACCCTGTCGTGTGCCCATACAGCAGCTTAAGACCACACATAGGGTGTTTATGTAAATTGTAGAATTCATGTAATAAACATTCAGGTTGTTTTTTTTGTTAACCCTTGATAAAGAAAACTCTTTGAATGAGAAGGTGTGTCCAAACTTTTGGTCTGTACTGTATATATATATATATATATATATATATACAGTGCAGACCAAAAGTTTGGACACACCTTCTCATTCAAAGAGTTTTTTTTATTTTCATGACTATGAAGGCATCAAAACTATGAATTAACACATGTGGAATTATATACATAACAAACAAGTGTGAAACAACTGAAAATATGTTATATTCTAGGTTCTTCAAAGTAGCCACCTTTTGCTTTGATTACTGCTTTGCACACTCTTGGCATTCTCTTGATGAGCTTCAAGAGGTAGTCCCCTGAAATGGTTTTCACTTCACAGGTGTGCCCTGACAGGTTTGATAAGTGGGATTTCTTGCATTATAAATAGAGTTGGGACCATCAGTTGCGTTGAGGAGAAGTCAGGAGGATACACAGCTGATAGTCCTACTGAATAGACTGTTAGAATTTGTATTATGGCAAGAAAAAAGCAGATAGTAAAGAAAAACGAGTGGCCATCATTACTTTAAGAAATGAAGGTCAGTCAGTCAGCCGAAAAATTGGGAAAACTTTGAAAGTAAGGGCTATTTGACCATAAAGGAGAGTGATGGGGTGCTGCGCCAGATGACCTGGCCTCCACAGTCACTGGACCTGAACCCAATCGAGATGGTTTGGGGTGAGCTGGACCGCAGAGTGAAGTCAAAAGGGCCAACATGTGCTAAGCATCTCTGGGAACTCCTTCAAGACTGTTGGAAGACAATTTCAGGGGACTACCTCTTGAAGCTCATCAGGAGAATGCCAAGAGTGTGCAAAGCAGTAATCAAAGCAAAAGGTGGCTACTTTGAAGAACCTAGAATAGGACATATTTTCAGTTGTTTCACACTTGTTTGTTATGTATATAATTCCACATGTGCTAATTCATAGTTTTGATGCCTTCATAGTCATGAAAATAAAGAAAACTCTTTGAATGAGAAGGTGTGTCCAAACTTTTGGTCTGTACTGTATATATACACACACACACACACACACAGACCTGTTCACAGCTTATTCACCTCACAGCAGCTTCCCATACACTTCAAAACTCCCATAGACATATTCTTGAAATTCTGAAGGGGGGGTTGAGTCCATGCCCCTCATTGCCCTATTACTATTTCTAATTCCCCTCAGAATTCAAAGTATATGTCTATGTATGTATTATTATTAGTGTTGAGCGAACTTGTGTTTTAAAGTTCGACGTACAAGGCTTAGGTTATCTAAGTTATGATTCCTGGTAGCGTAATCCATAAAGGAATTCTTAGATAACCCAAACTCGAACCTTGTACGCCGAACTTGAAAACACAAGTTTGCTCATCCCTAATTATTATGTGTGTGTATATAATTTTATATATATATATATATATATATATATATATATATATTGTGACACAGTGAGGGGTTGTGTCTGGCAAAGCAGGAATTTTCCTCCCAGCATATGTGGCTGGGCTGGTTTCCAGCCAGGCAAGGTCAAATACCGGACCTGAATTTAAATGCCGGTCCGGGTTTTGACAGCACCTGGCTGTTCTTAAATAGGCAGCTGGGCTCAGTAGAGAGGTCTCTGTTTTTGGGATCTGAGGCTTTGTGCCGTGCTGGAGGGCTGAGAGCCGCATGCTGGCGAAACAGGCCCCCTAAAGCCTGCTGTGATCTACTGGAGGCAGAACTGCCAGCAAGGTGACTTTTGTTTTATGAACTTTCCATTGTGTGTGAATTAGCACCAAGACTTCAAAGTTACGTGCTGTTTTGTGCAATTGCCTCAAGTGTGAAAAAGCACTGACGTTTTGAGTTAAGAACTTGTCTGTTGCGTCTGTACTGCGCCCGCTTACCCTATCTACCAGAGCGAAACCCCACAATTGGTGGAGGATGCAGGCAAGAGCAGTGAGGCTGGCGTGAATGTCGATATTTTTGGTTTCTGCATTTTTTAGGCACAGTTGTATATCGTACATTAAACCAGCTGTATTACAACCAGTGCCCCACAACAAAATGGAGGCTGTTGTGAAGGTCCTCATGGAGGTTAATCTGCAGCAGGGAGAGACAAACCTGCAGCAACACGATGCTAATAAGCAGCAGCAGGAGCCTAACCAGTTGCTGCTAAAACTTGTGATGGCTTTGCAGACAGCAGGAGCAACCCTGAGCATCCACGATGCCTGGAATGCAGTCTGTGCCACGATTCCTAAGATGAACCCCGCAGACAACATCAAAATCTACCTGGCAATGTACAAAAAAGCCATCAGGGAAAAGCTACACCGTGACCAGTGGGCTGAGGTCGTCGCTCCATTCCTGGCATCCGATTCCCAGGGGGTGTATTTCGACTTGCCGGACGATCAAGCAGCCGACTACCAAAAAGTAAAGGGTTAGATTTTGGCAAGACTGGGGGTTAATGTGTTGGTCCAGGCCCAGCGGGTACATCAGTGGGGGTTTAAGCCGGCTGATCCTGCGAGGACCCAGTATTATGACTTACTCCACCTTTTGCAAAAGTGGCTACAGCCTGATGTGCTGATTCCCACGGCTATGCTGGATAGATTATTGGCTGATATGTTCTGGAGGGCTCTGCCACACCTCTCCAGCCCTGGATCGGCCAGGTGTCTCCTGGCTTTTCCCTAGAAATGGTGTACCTGGTGGAGCACTACGAGGCTACTAAGACTGTTACAGGGGGTTCTTTTGGGGAGGGAGGTAGTCAAACCCCGTAAATCTCTGTCCCAGACCTGGCGACTTGTACCAACCAAACCCACCCGGGGTGTACACTCTACGGTCCTGGCTCCGATAGTCTGCTGGCGGTGTCAGGAGTCGGGCGATGTAAGAGCTGACTGTCACCATCAGGCGGAACCCATGGATACTAACTATGGTTACCGTCAGTCGCTATATGGCAGAAAGCTGTGTGCAACAGGTACCCCAAAAACTCTAAACCATCTGTGCCAGGTAGATGTAGGAGACACTCCAGCGGAGTCTGATGTCCCTAGTAATGCCTCCCCTGGTACAGTCAGCAGAGTATACTGGCCGGAAAGTCGGGGTCATGTGCATCCATGGAAACATAAAAGATTATCCCACCGCCCTGGTGTCTCTAACCTCAGGGGCTGGCAGATGGACTCACGAAGTGGCAGTTGCCCCTATATCTCTCCGGGGATAATTTTGGTACCGCCCAACCTCGGGACCCAACCCTATCCCGCACCTGGGAAAATGTGTTAATAGTAGATGGTGAACCACAACAATCTGGGGCAGAGTCAGTGTTTCCCAGTTTTGTGGTTCATCAGGATATGTTGTATCGGGTAAACCAAATGCGGGGTGAGCCTATTGAACAGCTGGTGGTTCCCAAGGCTTATCGCAAGCTTGTGTAAGATCTAGCCCACCAACACGTTCTCAGGGGTCACCTGGGGCTGCCCGATTTGCCAGATAACTAGCCCCCAGCCAGATTTCCGTAGTCCCCTAGTACCTCTCCAGATTATCGAAGTACCGTTTGACCAAATAGATATGGACCTCATAGGCCCAGTACCGAAGTCCGCCAGAGGGCATCACCACATCTTAGTCATTCTAGACTACACCACTTGGTACCCGGAGGCGGTGCCACTGTGACATACCTTGGCCACACTCTCCAAACTAAGGAGTTAATGGAGATATTTTCTCGAGTAGGACTAACTGAAGAGGTTTTGATCGACCAAGGGACCCCTTTTATGTCCAAGGTGATGAGAGAACTCTGTAAGTTGCTGCACATAAAACAACTACGGACATCCGTTTACCATCCGCAAATGGATGGTCTGATAGAACGGTTTAACCAAACATTAAAAAATATGTTGAAAAAAGTAGTGTCTAACGATGGGAAGGACTGGGACCTCCTTCTGCCCTATCTCATGTTCGCAGTGCAAGAGGTACCCCAGGCCTCTACTGGGTTCTAGCCCTCCAAACTGCTATATGGCAGACACCCTCGCGGTCTCTTGGACGTGGCCAAAGAGGAGTAGGAACAACAACCCACTCCACATAAAAGTGTCATTGAGTACGTTACCTAGATGCAGGATCGGATAGAGACAGTGTTGCCTCTTGTTAGGGAGCATATGGAGGTAGCTCAGCATGCCCAGAGTCGGGTCTATAATCGGCAGGTTCCGGTCTGGCCCCCTAAAGCCTGCTGTGGACTACTGGAGGCAGAACTGCCAGCAAGGTGACTTTTGTTATATGAACTTTCCATTGTGTGTGAATTAACACCAAGACTGCAAAGTTACGTGCTGTTTTGTGCAATTGCCTCAAGTGTGAATAAACACTGACATTTTAAGTTAAGAACTTGTATGTTGCCTCTGTATGGCGCCCGCTTACCCTATCTACCATAGCAAAATTCCACAATATATACAATGGATATACAAAGTCTACACACCCCTGTTAAAATGAGACAAAGATAAATCAAACTGAAATCTTTTAGGTTGTTGAATCAATGCCAAGTAGAATTAAGGCAGTTCTGAAGGCAAAAGGGGGTCCAACACCGTATTAGTATGGTGTTCCTAATAATTCTTTAGGTGAGTGTATAAATACACTGCCCATCCAAAAAAAAAAGTCGCCACCAAAAATATTTAGTTGGACCGCCTTTAGCTTTGATTACGGCACTCATTCGCTGTGGCATTGTTTCGATAAGCTTCTGCAATGTCACAAGATTTATTTCCATCCAGTGTTGCATTAATTTTTCACCAAGATCTTGCATTGATGATGGTAGAGTCTGACTGCTGCGCAAAGCCTTCTCCAGCACATCCCAAAGATTCTCAATAGGGTTAAGGTCTGGACGCTGTGGTGGCCAATCCATGTGTGAAAATGATGTCTCATGCTCCCTGAACCACTCTTTCGCAATTTGAGCCCGATGAATCCTGGCATTGTCATCTTGGAATATGTCAGTGCCATCAGGGAAGAAAAAATCCATTGATGGAATAACCTGGTCATTCAGTATGTTGAGGTAGTCAGCTGGCCTTATTCTTGGAGCACATACTGTTGCCGAACCTAGATCTGAACAACGGCAGCAACCCCAGATCATAGCACTGCCCCCACAGTCTTGTACAGTAGGCACTAGGCATGATGGGTGCATCACTTCATCTGCCTCTCTTCTTACCCTGATGCGCCCATCACTATGGAACAGGGTAAATCTTGACTCATCAGACCACATGACCTTCTTCCATTGCTCCAGAGTTCAATCTTTATGCTCCCTAGCAAAGTGAAGCCTTTTTTTCTGGTTTGCCTCACTGATTAGTGGTTTTCTTACAGCTACACAGCTGTTCAGTCCCAATCCAGCGAGTTCCCTTTGCATTGTGCATGTGGAAATTCTTTTACTTTCACTATTAAACATAGCCCTGAGTTCTACTGTCGATTTTATTTTATTTTTTCCCGCCACATTTCTTCCTCAAATACTATGGGTCCCTACTATCCTTCCAGTTTTTAATAATGCGTTGGACAGTTCTTAACCCAATTTTAGTAGTTTCCTCAATCTACTTCGATGTTTTCTCTGCTTGATGCATGCCAATGATTTGACCCTTCTCAAACAGACTAACATCTTTTCCACGACCATGAGATGTGTCTTTCGACATGGTTGTTTGAGAAATGAGAACTCATTGCACCAGTTGGGGTTAAATAACTTGTGCCAGCTGAAAGATAATCGCCCATGCAGTAATTATGCAATAGGAGGCTCATAACTATTTGCGTAGTTAAATCCAGGTGGCGACTTTTTTTTTAGACAGGCAGTATATATATATATATATATATACAGTACAGACCAAAAGTTTGGACACACCTTCTCATTCAAAGAGTTTTCTTTATTTTGAAGACTATGAAAATTGTAGATTCACACTGAAGGCATCAAAACTATGAATTAACACATGTGGAATTATATACATAACAAACAAGTGTGAAACAACTGAAAATATGTCATATTCTAGGTTCTTCAAAGTAGCCACCTTTTGCTTTGATTACTGCTTTGCACACTCTTGGTATTCTCTTGATGAGCTTCAAGAGGTAGTCCCCTGAAATGGTTTTCACTTCACAGGTGTGTCCTGTCAGGTTTAATAAGTGGGATTTCTTGCCTTATAAATGGGGTTGGGACCATCAGTGCCGTTGAGGAGAAGTCAGGTGGATACACAGCTGATAGTCCTACTGAATAGACTGTTAGAATTTGTTTTATGGCAGGAAAAAAGCAGCTAAGTAAAGAAAAACGAGTGGCCATCATTACTTTAAGAAATGAAGGTCAGTCAGTCAGCCGAAAAATTGGGAAAACTTTGAAAGTAAGGGCTATTTGACCATGAAGGAGAGTGATGGGGTGCTGCGCCAGATGACCTGGCCTCCACAGTCACCGGACCTGAACCCAATCGAGATGGTTTGGGGTGAGCTGGACCGCAGAGTGAAGGCAAAAGGGCCAACAAGTGCTAAGCATCTCTGGGAACTCCTTCAAGACTGTTGGAAGACCATTTCAGGGGACTACCTCTTGAAGCTCATCAAGAGAATGCCAAGAGTGTGCAAAGCAGTAATCAAAGCAAAAGGTGGCTACTTTGAAGAACCTAGAATATGACATATTTTCAGTTGTTTCACACTTGTTTGTTATGTATATAATTCCACATGTGTTAATTCATAGTTTTGATGCCTTCATAGTCATGAAAATAAAGAAAACTCTTTGAATGAGAAGGTGTGTCCAAACTTTTGGTCTGTACTGTATATATATATAAAAATTAAAAACGGGCAGCACTCCAAAGGATAAAAATAGAAAAAATACTTTATTTACCCACAGGAAACATGCGACGTTTCAGCTCCATGCAGGAGCCTTCCTCAAGCAGTGTGTACAGACAAAATGCTGAGCATATATAGCGTTGTGCCAAATCATAGCAATTTACATGCCAGGTGAACTCACTTCATTACAATTAATATATAATCAAATATAAAATACATTACAAATATGTAGGTGAACTATAACCCAATCAAACAGTGCTGCATAATCGTGATACACATAATTTATAACACAAGATATATTCATAATTACATAGTGTAGCAAAATACATACAAAAACATATAATTGATATCAATAACAGTGCCAGCTGTAATCAATTTTACAAAGTGTCAAGTGCTTACTAAGTAGGTAATGCGGACGGAGGATGAAAGAGGAAAACCAGCCGCCATCCATGTTGACCCGTGCGGTCCGGCGTGCCTGAATCGTCACTGCGCATGTCTGAGTGACGTGTACTTCCTGCTTCTAAGTTTCGTTATCGTCGTCATATTGCGCATGCGCTTTTCAGTCATCAAATCGAATCGCCCATCTTGGATAAGGGTAAAATCCACTCATTGACCAGCGCAAGCTCACAGGACATCAGTTCAGTCCGGTGCATTACAGGATCAGGGTGGTAATGGCACATAAACGTGCCCTATGTTTACCAGGGTGGCTAAGTGGGATCGGGAGAAAGCTACCACAACACTATGGAGGTGGAGCCTCAAACCCCGACCACAGAACAACTGCGCATTCGCACGTAAGTGCAGGGTCGCATTGCATCAGTGATCAAAACCCACCTGTCACCACCCTTATAAGAGGGTTCTCCTCATGACCACTCGCCCTGCATATATTAGACTCAAACTTAAAAGACACTAGAATTAAAAAAAGTATATTTAATAAACAGACAACTTCAGCACGCCGTGATCGCACTCCATACATGAATGCAGCCTCGACCCTCCTCTCCCAAAACTCTGTGGCATACCATCTAAAGGAAAAAATAATAAAAAAGAACAATTATTAAAAACTTAGAGAATCATCAAGAATATGTGTTTTGTCCAATACACACAATTCACATATTTTACACAGGAACAGTTGACATTGAGATACGCGTACGGAGGGCAAGTCACAGTCCTAGCCAACCCCAATTTTGTAGTCCACATTCAGACCATGCAGTTTTAGGGAATTTAATATGTAGATCCATTTTAGCTCCCTTTTTGTTTAAAAGACTAATCCTGTTGCCACCTCTCCTAGGCATTGGTACGAAATCAATAATGCAACATTTAAGATCTTTTTCTGTATGCTTAGAATTGACAAAATGTTTTGACACTGGTCGGTCAAGTCGTTTTTTCCTGATGCTAAGTCGGTGATTATTAAAACGTGACTTAAAGTCAGTTGTTGTTTCACCAACATAGACCAGGTTGCAAGGACATACAATTACGTAAATAACATAACTGGAGTCGCAGGTCAGATAATGCCGTATCTGATGTACGACCCCAGTTTGAGGGTGCGTGAAGGTCCTACCCTTAAGGATATATTTACAGTTTACACATGACAAACAGGGGAAACAGCCAAAACTATTGCCTGTTAATGTCATCTCCACCTCCATAGTGTTGTGGTAGCTTTCTCCCGATCCCACTTAGCCACCCTGGTAAACATAGGGCAGGTTTATGTGCCATTACCACCCTGATCCTGTAATGCACCGGACTGAACTGATGTCCTGTGAGCCTGCGCTGGTCAATGAGTGGATTTTACCCTTATCCAAGATGGGCGATTCGATTTCATGACTGAAAAGCGCATGCGCAATATGACGACGATAACGAAACTTAGAAGCAGGAAGTACACGTCACTCAGACATGCGCAGTGACGATTCAGGCACGCCGGACCGCACGGGTCAACATGGATGGCGGCTGGTTTTCCTCTTTCATCCTCCGTCCGCATTACCTACTTAGTAAGCACTTGACACTTTGTAAAATTGATTACAGCTGGCACTGTTATTGATATCAACTATATGTTTTTGTATGTATTTTGCTACACTATGTAATTATGAATATATTTTGTGTTATAAATTATGTGTATCACGATTATGCAGCACTGTTTGATTGGGTTATATTTCACCTACATATTTGTCATGTATTTTATATTTGATTATATATTTATTGTAATGAAGTGAGTTCACCTGGCATGTAAATTGCTATGATTTGGCACAACGCTATATATGCTCAGCATTTTGTCTGTACACACTGCTTGAGGAAGGCTCCTGTATGGAGCCGAAACGTCGCATGTTTCCTGTGGGTAAATAAAGTATTTTTTCTATTTTTATCCTTTGGAGTGCTGCCCGTTTTTAATTTTTATATATAAATATATATATACTGCCTGTCTAAAAAAAAAGTCGCCACCTGGATTTAACTACGCAAATAGTTATGAGCCTCCTATTGCATAATTACTGCATGGGCGATTATCTTTCAGCTGGCACAAGTTATTTAACCCCAACTGGTGCAATGAGTTCTCATTTCTCAAACAACCATGTCGAAAGACACATCTCATGGTCGTGGAAAAGATGTTAGTCTGTTTGAGAAGGGTCAAATCATTGGCATGCATCAAGCAGAGAAAACATCTAAGTAGATTGAAGAAACTACTAAAATTGGGTTAAGAACTGTCCAACGCATTATTAAAAACTGGAAGGATAGTAGGGACCCATCGTATTTGAGGAAGAAATGTGGCGGGAAATTTTTTTTAAAAAAATGACAGTAGAACTCAGGGCTATGTTTAATAGTGAAAGTAAAAGAATTTCCACATGCACAATGCGAAGGGAACTCACTGGATTGGGACTGAACAGCTGTGTAGCTGTAAGAAAACCACTAATCAGTGAGGCAAACCAGAAAAAAAGGCTTCACTTTGCTAGGGAGCAAAAAAATTGGACTCTGGAGCAATGGAAGAAGGTCATCAGGTCTGGATAGTGTGGTCTGATAGTAGATAGTGATGGGCGCATCAGGGTAAGAAGAGAGGCAGATGAAGTGATGCACCCATCATGCCTAGTGCCTACTGTACAAGCCTGTGGGGGCAGTGCTAGGATCTGGGGTTGCTGCCGTTGGTCAGGTCTAGGTTCGGCAACAGTATGTGCTCCAAGAATCAGGCCAGCTGACTACCTCAACATACTGAATGACCAGGTTATTCCATCAATGGATTTTTTCTTCCCTGATGGCACTGACATATTCCAAGATGACAATGCCAGGATTCATCGGGCTCAAATTGTGAAAGAGTGGTTCAGGGAGCATGAGACATCATTTTCACACATGGATTGGCCACCACAGAGTCCAGACTTTAACCCTATTGAGAATCTTTGGGATGTGCTAGAGAAGGCTTTGTGCAGCGGTCAGACTCTACCATCATCAATGCAAGATCTTGGTGAAAACTGGTTTTCCTCTTTCATCCTCCGTCCGCATTACCTACTTAGTAAGCACTTGACACTTTGTAAAATTGATTACAGCTGGCACTGTTATTGATATCAATTATATGTTTTTGTATGTATTTTGCTACACTATGTAATTATGAATATATTTTGTGTTATAAATTATGTGTATCACGATTATGCAGCACTGTTTAATTGGGTTATATTTCACCTACATATTTGTCATGTATTTTATATTTGATTATATATTAATTGTAATGAAGTGAGTTCACCTGGCATGTAAATTGCTATGATTTGGCACAACGCTATATATGCTCAGCATTTTGTCTGTACACACTGCTTGAGGAAGGCTCCTGTATAGAGCCGAAACGTCGCATGTTCCCTGTGGGTAAATAAAGTATTTTTTTTCTATTTTTATCCTTTGGAGTGCTGCCCATTTTTACATTTTTTGTGTATCTGGATTGGCTTATATCCATATTGGGCTGGTGCACCCTTCATCTGTTTTCATCAAGGACGGTGCTGCCATACTTTATATATATAAACACACTGTATATATTATATATAGACACACACATATACTACCAATGACAACATCTGCATGTACCCAATTCTGAGTTTTGCTATGGGGCCCCACGATTTCTATGTAAGTCCCTGGGCAGGGTAAGTTATTAGTAGTGTCCAAGGCATAGGTTGTTAATTGCACCCTGAAAAATTCTATAATCTGTGCCATAATTAAATGGCTTCCAATTCTACCCACCCCTTGTTCCAGTCTTGATTAGATTCAATAATAAATAAAGAGGTAGTGGAAGTAGGAAGATGACACATGCTATCATTGCCTGCTTGTGTGAATCTGTCTGTAAATGATAGCCACTGTCTGGCTGAAGAATGTTCCCAACCCAGGATGGACTACTCTCCTCAAGATGTTGCCACTTTTTTCCATGGTAATACTTCACCAAATAATTCAATTATTACTTTAAAGGGCCCCTGGGAAGTAACTATATGATGTGGAAAAGTTGTATGCCCTAGTGACCGACGGTGGCCAGAGGTCTATGCTCCATTTTAGAATAATCGTTCTATGAATGCACATACTGTATATAGGGGCTCCTACAGACTTTGCATTGGAGCTCCAAGGAACATTGAAGGCACAGTAGCCATATTGGTATGATTACACCCTGAATCATAATATGTGATTGCGCAACTTAATTATAGAAAAAACCTGTCCAGTATTGTCATTATAGCAGCATACCATGCTATTCCTTATTGGCATTTTATATGTAAATGTATACGCCTTGTGATGTACTGTATATTTGCTGCATGCTATAAAAAAGATTACCAATAGATTTAAGTGTATAGACAGCCCAGGTTTAACATGCTCTCTAAATAAACCTTGTGTTTTTAGAAAATTAATAGAAGACTAAGCTTTCCCTGAAATTGCCAGAGAAGGCTTGAAAAATAAAAGAAAGAGCAATTTTGCTTGAAAGAGCAAAGCAAATGTGCTGCAGAGTACTATAGATGTCAAGAGGTAAAAAATATAGAAGAGAAGAGATAACAGTTCTGCCTCGAAATGAAAGACCAAGCTCATTCAGGGGTGTTTAAAATTCTGAGCTCATACTCTTTCTCCGGCAGATGCAGACAGTGGCAAGGGCCAGAGATTTACAAACCGGAGCTGTGTAGATCAGAAACACAGTATATGATTATACCTAATTATCTTTAATGCCAAAATGAATTTAGATTGCTGCATTATACAGTAAGATGTTTATATGTTTCTCCTTTTTTTCGTTTTTCTATCTGCTGTCACATTTAATACAATAATTGCCTGACCTTTTGTCACGCTTCGGTGTGGGAGAGAAACACCACACCGAGCATAGGAGGGAAGGGGGGAACAGGGAATCAGACCTGAGAGCTAGGGAAGGAAAATGGATACCTCCTAGTAAAACCCTAACCAAAATCCTGACTGACTACCAGTATGAACAGACCCCAGAGGTAGGTGAGTTTATACACGAATACCTAGAGTTCTATCTAGCCCTATAGGACCCTGGTACTAATGGCCGGGACGAGACTATCTGTTCCTTCAAAAGTAAGGACGAACAGGAGTCTTCTTCAGGCCTAATACAAACAATAGGGAAATGCAACACATAACCCAAACAAAGGAGCAATGGAAGCAACAGGAACTCCGCCGAGATCCACACACCAGCTCACACAACTGAAACTGAAGCTATAAACCGCAGAGCATTGTGGGAGAAGCAACAATAAATAATGAAGGTTAAATGACCACATCAGCAACATCTGAGGCAAGGAGTGTGGCCCTTAACAGAAACACAGACGCCTATTGATCCACAAGGAAAACCTATCGAAATCAGGAAAGTAAATATTAACTGCAGATTCGAAGAAATGATAGCAAACAGTAATAATACATCTGCCAAATACTATAAAACTTGGGCGCCATGGAGGTCTACAGTCTACGCCACTCTATTAGATCCATAAGATCAACTGAACTAAAACTCCAACTTTTATCAATATAGGTGGAACTATAACTCTGTTCTTTTCTTTTCTTTTTTATCTTTATATATATTTTCTTTTTTCGCTGTCATACTGTATTTTCCTTTTGGGAATTTTATCATCCCTCATGGCTGTTTGTCTCATGCTGTAAAGACAAACATAGAGTTTCTTCCATCTGCAATGTTTAGCAGGTGGAACTGCATTTTATTGTCCTCTATTATCTTTATTGATACTAAACCAATAAAAAACTATTGAAATAGGAAAACCTATCGGATCAAACCACGTGTTGCCAGACTCACCGATCTCCTGCCACCTGTCACGGGAACATCCGTGACACCTTTCTTAGCTGACTGTCTCTCAGTTAAAATACAGTTGCATCAGTCTACGATACCATATAATTTAGTGTGTATTAGAATATTGTACATATGCTTGTACGGTTTCAGTTATATACTAAACTGCCATAACATTAAAGGGCTGTCTCACTTCAGTGAATAGCATTTATCATGTAGACAAAGTTAGGCTATTTTCACACCTGTGGTGTGAATTTAAGCAGGCTATTCCAGCAGAGAGCAGCCTTCCGGAATTCTCCGGATCCGGCACTGCTGGATGTAACAGGAATAACTGCCAGCACTATTAAGTATAATGGGGTCCAGTGCAGATTCTGCCACATTCCGGCAAAAATGCTGAGAATCGAGCGGACATAAACCACTGCATGCTGATTCCAGACATTGTCTGCCCGATCAGGTGGCCGGATATTAGTGCCTCAAGGCACTTACTAATATATTGTGATTGTCCACATTGCCTCCTTTGCTGGCTTAATTCAGCCACCCTGAAATCCAGCAGCTGCATTTTTTTAATATATTAAGCCTTCCTAGGAGGCTGCCACAAGTCCTGCAACAGGAAGGGCTTGAAAAAGAACCCCACTACGGCAGGCCTTGAAGATTTTAAATAAGGCCCAAGGGTACCACAGCAATCAAACAGCTTAGTCATTGGGAGCACAACACTCCTGGGAAAAGATCTCCAGATGCCTTGGTCACAAATGGCCACAGCATCTGAGGAATTAAAAGACTCTCGGCATTGTCACTGATCATGGACAATGCCAGCATATGTCTGCTTTATGGTGAATGGCAAGAAAGTGTTAAGATCTGGGAATTCTGAAGCTGAGTCAATACCTTGGTCACTTTATCATGTTCCTAAAACTACTCCTAGGAAATCTTACAGCGTGTCAGGACACATTATAGAATGCATTGCCATTCGGAAATATGGTTGGCATAAAGTAGTGCACTTGGTCAGAACAATATTTAGGTAGATGATTTATTTAATAATAACATCCACATTAATGCAAGGCCTCAAGTTTTCCAGCAGAACACTGCAAAAGCTGATCCCGGGAAGCCCATTCAAAGAATTCCCCTCTAAGATGATCCCCAACGCAAGGCTATTGGGACGTAATGAGAGTTATAGTTTTTCAACAGCTGGTGAGTGGCACAGGTTGGAGATGACTGCTCCAGATGTAGAGGATGCTCTCTTATCATGGTCACAGGCCTTGGTATAAAATACAATTCTAAACATCTATTTTACATTGTAAATAGGTCATCCCTAAGCCATCTTTTATTCATATAGTTGTGATAAAATAATATGAATGTTTGTTAAGGAGTAATGTTGAGTTCACCTTTTTATCACAGTCAGGTAAAAATTCAGGATTAACAACCCTTGAGAAGAAGCTTTATTTAGATTATCAAGTCCAGAGACAGCAAGTATTATAGCTCTTGTTTTAATAAATGAATATACTGATACCCAGAGTGATGTTACCTCTATTCTTTAATACCCAACCTTTGTAGTCTTGCCTTCTTCTCTTCTCCTCTCCTGTTTTTTATTCTTTATCTTCTTATACCATTTTTACCCATTGACTATGTAGATTATATCTAATTGGAAATTACAAAATGTTAAACCTAAACATGCATGTCTATTGGTCTATTTAAAACTAAACATACATGCTCATTGGCTGATTGTGTAGTATTGGCTTAGTGGTGGCAGTTGTATATTTGAAATGCAGGCACTTCTGCGTAAGCCTATGTGACATACAATTGCAACCTTTACTGTGAACTGTAAATCCATTGGAAACAAACAATTACTCTCCGGGACAGAAGAAATCCACCCTGAGGTCTAAAAGGATCATTATCCTTCCTGCTCACCTATACACAAGACTTATCCGGTTGTAACTATGAGAACCCCCTGACTAAATATCCTCCAATGTTAGATGAATGTAATGCCAATGTAAGAACATCATGTATAATACATATATAAACATATATAGTATACTTATACATACTGAATAAAACCATGTTTGTTAGCTAGTCTTAGTACTGAAATCTACTCTTTCCCTTTATTCTCATTACCTTCACTCTCTCTGTATCTGCTCTAGTTCAGAAATATCTTTCTTAAACACAGGTGCCCAAAATTGTACACAGTATTACAAATTTAGTCTGACTAGTACTGTGTATGGTCAAAATGATCCAAGTTACTAACAAAAAGTCATTATTCCAGTTCCCTTTAAAGGTCATCTGTCAGACGATTAGTCCCTATGACACTGGCTGACCTGTCACATGTGCACTTGGCAGCTGAAGGCATCTGTGTTGGTTCCATGTTCATGTGTCCGCATTGCTGAGATAAATGATGTTTTAATATAAGCAAATATGTCTCTAGGAGCAACGGGGGCGTTGCTGGTACACTTAGAGGTTCTGCTCTCTCTGAAACTGCTGCACCTTCTCATTTTTGATTGACAGGGCGTGATGACCTTTACACTGCCTGGCAATGTCAATCAAAGTGGAGAGGGCGCAGCGGTTACACAGCAGTTATATTGCTCTTTGACAATGGAACACAAAGGGGATGTGCCATCAGAAAATGACCTATTGTTTAAATCACATTTTTAGGTTAAATGTACTTTTAAGAATTCTTGGTGATTTTTATAAAATTTTTCATGTCACTATCAATATATATATTTTTAATTTATATAAATCATGCAATTTTCACAGTGGTCACGAGGCCTAAAATATGTTAAGACTTCCTGTGTTTTGAGAGTACATGGGCCATAGACATAATGGACTGGAGCTGACTCATTGACTTCTATAGGAGGGTTTCTAGGCATGCTCTGTGACCTGTACAGGAGGGAGCTTATAAGCTGTGATATGACCTATTGTGAATGGTGAATTCTGTGTTATCTATACAGAGGTGTTACTTGTCATTGCAATTCTGCCTGTATGATAATGATAATGGCCACTGAAAAGTTACCTGGAACGGAAATCATGACCTATTATTAGATCTAGTGGCCAGTGTGAAAATTGCAGGATTATATACATAATAATAAAAATAAAAAAACATGTATCTATATAGTCGGTGTTTCACTTTTTTTTTTCATTTCCTAAAACCAATCATATCCAAAGCAAACATCACGGTGCTCGTTTTCATATAAAACCAATACCACAGAATGATCGTTTTGGCATTCAATAAATTTCCATTGGTAATAGCATCATTTTTTTAATAGTAATATTTTGGCACAATTTTGAAAATATGGTAAAAGTGGCAAAATGTAAGTCAATTTTAAAGAGGTCTTCCGAGGGGGTTTCCTTAGAATAGGTCATCAGTATCTGATCGGAGGAGGTCTGACAAACGGAACCCCCCCACCCGGTACTCCTGTGGGCGCTGTGGTCTTTGCGGTGCATGCCAAGCACAGCGCCATACATTGTATAGTGGCTGTGCCTGAAATGGCGGTCAGCCCCATTGGAGCGCCGGTGCCTGCTCGAACAGCTAATCAGCAGGTGTCCCGGGTATCGGTCCTGAGGATGGTTCATCAGTATCAAAATATCGGAAAACCCATTTAAGGGTTTGATTTTGGTTTTAAAAACAGGGGCAGCATGACATAAAAAAACAATCAATACTCACCCCATTGATCCCCAGCCACTGCTGTCCTGACACTGGTCCAGAGCCTCCTCCTCTCCAATTCTGGATCTCAAGCTCAACATGTAGGAAATCATTTGGATGGTCCGCTCAGCCAATCGCTATCCTGCCAAAGTAATCTCAACCCCATTTTTAAGCAAAATCATCCGCCGAAAAAATCTTTTATATGTTTCTGTTATAAAATTGGTTAATAATAGATTTGTGTGCTGCTTTAACTATTTTTGGCTAAGTGACTCGTTTGTGAGGCACTTTTCTAAGGTCTCTAGGCAGTTGTTCATTGGAGTCCCGTAATATTTGTTACCCATTCCTCTTCAGGATAATACCAGTTAATATCCTAAACAACTTATTATCCTAAAAGAACACTGACTTCCCCTTATCTATAGAGAATCTTTCCTTTCAAAGATAGTTGAATGTATGCAAATTATTCTAATACCCTTACTGAGTCTATGACTATATCACAATGGTGAATTTTGTTTCATTCTGGTTCAACTGCTTGATGTCAAGAAATGCAACGTTTCAAGGATATGAAATATAATCCATTGACTTCTATCTTTGTAAACAATGGTTTGACTAAAACTAGGATTTGAGATTATCATGGGACAGGGTTTGACATCGAAGTGTTTAGGTTATGCCAGAGTGCAGTTGTGTACAGGAATAGGCTGTCAGTTTGACAGTTTTGACAGCCAAACATTTCCTCTCGATGTCACCAAATTTTCTTTTTAAGACTAAATGTGCTTGAGATTCCATCAACATTAATTACATTGACATCGATGCATTTTATTACTTGCAATAAAACCCTAACATAAAAAGTCAATTTATGTCTTAGGAAGTGAAATAATATTTCTTCGGATATGGGGAAATCTAACCATCATTAATTAATTAATTGCATCAAGCACAACTGTCAAATAAAACAGTTTATTAGCATAAAGCCTGGAAAACATAGCATGATCGTTACACAAGCAAGAACTAATGGGTTTCTAAGTAGAAATAGGTAAATCAATATTCATGGTTCCTACATTCAGCAGAATTTTAAAGACTGTAAAGATTAATAAATTAGGAAATCCAAGATAATAATTTTCACACATTAAAGAATCAAGTCAATATAAATAATCAAATCAGTGACCATGAAAACTGAACAGTGCAGAAAGGTGATGCAATATCTATATAGTTTCTTTCTAGTCAATAAGGACTAATAAGGGCATTTTAACATCAGCGCTTGTCATTGTGCTCCGTTAGGGGAGGAGAGCAACAAAAATAATGGAAGTGCTTGATTTAACACATAACTGAACTGAACGGAGCCAAACAGAAACCATTGACTATAGTTTTTGGATTCCTTCAGGAGTCTGCTTTTTGGCAGGAAAGAAGTCCTGCATAAAGGACTATTTTGTCCACTCCTCACGTCAGAATCTATGTTTTGGGCCTTCGACACAGATGTGAACAAGCTGTAATACAACCACACTGTCATACACCCAGGAAGGGGTGCAAGCATGGATGGTAAAGAAGTTATAGTGCACATGGGTCCTGGAGATTGAGGGGACACAAAAGATCTCTGCCCTATATGAAGAGATCATTACTGTATATTAAGCATGTTAGCTGACGGAGCTCTTTTACTTATTGTGTATTGGGGTCAAGGTGCTTGAAGTTATGCCTCTCTAGCCAGAATACTTGTTCTTAAAGGTGTTGTCCCATCTCAACATTTATAGCATATTGTTAGGTTATGCCATAAAAGTAAGATAGTACTGGTCTGAACTCTGCAACACACTCCTATCTCCAGAAAGAGGCCCCCAAAGTGAAGGGAACACATGCAGGCCATATTCACTGATATGGTAGCTCCAAAAACCCAAGCGCTGGCATTGCTATTTTGGCAGTCGCATAGCAGTGAAAGGAGAGGTGTCTGCACTTGCGTAGCTGCTCTCCCTTCCACTGCTCTAAGACTTCCAAAGATAGCTAAGTGGGCTCTCTCTGCCATCTTTGAAGTCCTATAGCAGTGAATGGAGAAGACGACACATATGCATGGTGTTCTCTTTCATTTCAGGGCCCCATTCCGGAGATAGTAGTGAGTCCCATGGGTGGGATCTGACATTTGTGACATAGCCTAACAATATGCCACAAATGTAGAGGTGGAAGAAACCCTTTAATAGAAATTTACCAGTCAATGAATCACTGGCAAAGTGAATGGAAAAGATACCACGCATGCTGTAACACCTGTAGGTAGGGACAGACATGGACAGTGAGCCCTGACCTGGAACCCAGCCTTCTTTCCATACCTACTTGCAGTACAAGCCCTAGGTAGCAAGACCGCAACTGGTTGACAACTTCTGCGCTACTCACATGCAGAGACAGACAAATACCAAGAGAAAAAAAAACACAAAAACAGGGTCATATGTAAATGGGTCAGAACCAGACAGGCTATGCATTAACAAATGAGAGACACAGAATGGCCAGAAGACAAGCCAAGATCAAAACCTGATAGGTCATGACTCGGTGCTCCATGAGTCAGAAACACTAGCACATAAGAATAGAGCAGCTGAGCAATCTTCCCACTGCTAATCTCCTCCAGAACGCACCCACTGTGGGGAGAAACAGAGCTGCTGTCACATCATCAGTGGGAGTGGCTTAGCAGCCCATCTCACTTGGCGTGGCCACACTGAAGCCTGAGATCTCACTGCTGGAACCCGGAGATCTGAGTTTGTGACACATGCATGGTGTTCTCTCCTTCACTTTTGGGCCCGTTCAGGAGATAAGAGTGGATCCCAGAGGTGGGATCTGCATTTGTCTGTCATCCTAACGATATACCATAAATGTTGAGATGGGACAACCCGTTCAATAGGAAATTCACTAGTCAATGATTTACTGGCAAAATAAATTTTACAGTTTCACTCATCTCTACTACATGTATGTGCAATAATTGTAAAAGAGATTCTACATGTTAGCAAAATTTAGTTCAAATTTAAATAAAACAACTTTGTCCTTATTTTGCTTTACTGGCTTTGCATTGATTTAATAGTATTTTGTACTCTTTTCTCCAATATTGTCCATCATTTTGATGGACAATGATGCCAAATATTTGTCCCAAACACTATCTGGCAAATACAAAAGACAAATTAGTCAGCACATTTTGTAAACTGAAGTGAAGATGCAAGTACGTATTGCCATTAGAGATGAGCGAATCGAAGCTGACGAAGTGGAATTCGATCCGAATTTCTGAAATTATTCTATTCGCATTCAATCCGAATTTCCTCACGCTTTGTGGTAACAAATTGCATTTATTCCTAAAAGGGCTGTGTTAGGACATGGAGCAAGGAACTCTGGAAAAGAGGGATCACCCACAATGCCATGCATGCAGCCAATCAGTAGCCAGCCAGCCCTGTGATGTCACAGCCCTATAAATAGCCTCAGCCATCTTGTATCCAGCCATTTTTCAGTGTACTTAGTGCAGGGAGAGACGTCAGCAGGCGATAGGGACAGTGCTAGGAAAGTCTTGAAAACGTATATTTTGCTCAATAGAAGTTCAGGAAAAGATCATAAGAAGTGTAGGGAAAGGATAGGGAGGAATTATTACACAGTATTGAAGCAGAACAGGGAGTGTACAACCTGGGTAATAGGAACAATCCTATTACACCTTACTGCACTGACTGGGGATCAAAATTGTCATTATACTGCTGCTCATTTCAGGTTTGCAATACCTCTGTAATTCCAGTAAACTGTTCTTGTTAATGAGGTCTTATTAGGCCTTGTGTGGTGCAGTTATATATATGTTCTAAAGCCCTTTTTGGCGTGTATTAGTGGCAAAAAAAACTTTATTTCCCGTTCACGGCCACAGTTATATTGTCTAAAGCCTTTTTTTGCCATGTATTAGTGGGGGGGGGGGCTTATTAGCCATTGTGTGGTAAAGTGAGAAAATTACAGCCCTTTTTGGTGTGTATTAGTGGCAAAAAAAGTATTTGCCATTCACGTCCTCAGTTATATGTCCTAAACCCTTTTTTTGCCGTGTATTTGAGGGGGGAAAAAGGGGCTTATTAGCCGTTGTGTGGTGAAGTGAGAAAATTAAAGGCCTTTTTGGCGTGTATTAGTGGCAATAAAAAAGAATTATTTGCTGTTCATTGCCACAGTTATATGTTCTAAAACCTTTTTGTGGAGTGTATAGTGGGGGGAAAAAGGGCTTATTAGCCATTGTGTGGTGAAGTGAGAAAATGACAGCACTTTTTGGCGTGTATTAGTGGCAAAATAAATATGTATTTGCCGTTCATAGCCGCAGTTATATGTTCTAAAGCCTTTTTTTGGCGTGTATTAGTGGGAAAAGAGGGGGTTATTAGCTGTTGTGTGGTGAAGTGAGAAAATAAAAGCACTTTTTCGTGTTTATTAATGGGGGGGAGAAGCTTTTAGCCATTGTGTGGTGAAGTGAGAAAATTACAGTCCTTTTTGGCATGTACTAGTGGTAATAAAAAAGTATTATTTGCTGTTCACTGCCACAGTTATTGTAATGACCGACGACACGCACAGGGAGGAAAACAGGGAAAGCCCTGCCCAAGGGAGAGGGAAAGGTGGTGACCCCTAACTCACCTTGCGGCTGGCACCTGACTGCCCTGACGTCCCTAGACAGGTTCCTCACCCGTGCGGCGATCGCGTGCCTAAACCCTGGCTTTCCCTAATATGAGCCCTGGATAGTGAACAGGCCGGTGGGATCGCTAGTCCACACCACTATCACTAAGAGGGAAACACCAGGGAGAGGACAGACAAAACATACAAACACATACACCCAGGTGGGCGACCACAATAAACCAAAAAGGTCCAACAGGGATCTGGAGGGTAGCGTACTGGACCAACTACCAGCGAACGCAGCAACACAGCTCCAGAATGTCAGAATAGATGTCCAGGCAGGAAGCTCTATCTCTGGCAACCAGAGAAGTGTGAGAGAGAAATATAAGGAGGTCTGGGAGTGCTGGACAAGGAACAGCTGAGGAGAAGGAGCTACGGATCCCTGAGTGAGCCAAAAGGGTTTGCTAAGCAAACCCAGAAAGCTACCATAAGGAAAACAGCCCTATCTTAAATAGAGCATGCAGCCAACCGCTGCGACTTCCTGACCCCGGGTATAACGGAGTCAGGCGTGGTCCTCGACACCCTCGTGACAGTACCCCCCTCTCTACGAGGGGCCTCCGGACACTCAGGACCAGGTCTCCCAGGATGAGAGGCATGAAAAACCCGAACTAACCTGTCGGCGTTTACCTCAGACGCAGGAACCCACATTCTTTCCTCGGGACCGTAACCTCTCCAATGCACCAGATATTGAAGAGAGCGGCGGACCCGACGAGAATTAACAATTTTGGATATCTGAAATTCTAGGTTACCATCCACGACAACAGGAGGGGGTGGCAGCGGTGATGGTTCTAGAGGTGGAACATATTTTTTGAGTAACGACTTATGAAAAACATTATGAATTTTAAAAGTCTGAGGTAACTCCAGGCGAAAAGCCACGGGGTTGATGATGGCTACAATTTTGTAAGGGCCAATAAACCTAGGACCCAGTTTCCAAGAGGGAACCTTCAATTTAATATTCCTAGTAGACAACCACACATAGTCATTCACTCCTAGGTCCGGACCTGGCGACCGTCTCTTATCAGCCATGCATTTGTATTTACCTCCCATATTTTTCAAGTTAGCTTGCACCTTCTGCCATACCGATGAAAGAGATGACGAAAACCGTTCCTCTTCGGGAACCCCAGAAGACCCCCCCTCTTTGAAAGTACAGAATTGGGGATGAAAACCATATGCACCAAGAAATGGTGACTTGCCAGTGGATTCCTGACGACGAATATTTATGGCAAACTCAGCTAACGGTAAATATGATGACCACAACTCTTGGTTTTCAGACACAAAACATCTTAGATATGTCTCAAGGTTTTGGTTGGTACGCTCAGTCTGTCCATTCGACTGAGGATGGAAAGCAGAGGAAAAGGACAAGTGTACCCCCAAACGAGAACAAAAAGCTTTCCAAAATTTAGAAATAAACTGGGTACCCCGATCCGAAACAACATCGGAGGGGACCCCGTGAAGCTTCACGATTTCACTGACGAATACCTGAGCAAGAGTCTTAGCATTAGGTAGTGCGGGTAACGCAATGAAGTGTACCATTTTGCTAAACCTGTCCACTACTACCAAAATAACTGTTTTACCCGCAGACAAAGGTAAGTCAGTGATAAAATCCATTGACAGATGTGTCCACGGTCTATTGGGAATGACGAGGGGTAATAGAGACCCTGCAGGACGTGTATGTGAAACTTTTGCGCGCGCACAGGTAGAACAAGAAGACACAAAATCCAATACATCCTGACGCAACCTTGGCCACCAAAAACGACGAGACAATAGTTCCAAGGTTGCTTTACTACCCGGGTGCCCAGCAAGTGCCGAATTATGATGTTCCTTTAATAATTCGAAACGTAAGTTCAACGGTACAAACAATTTCTCTGAGGGGCAAGAGACCGGGGCGTCCCCTGGGCCTCTAACACCTTCCCCTCCAAAACAGAGTGTACCGCAGAAACAACCACTCCTCTTTGAAGAATGGGTACCGGATCACTCACATTACCCCCTCCAGGGAAACAACGAGATAGTGCATCAGCCTTGGTGTTCTTTGCCCCAGGACGATAGGTAATCACAAAGTTAAACCTGGTAAAAAATAGCGACCACCTAGCCTGTCTAGGGGTGAGACGCTTAGCTGATTCGAGGTACAGAAGATTTTTGTGGTCCGTAATTACAGTGACGGGGTGGACTGCCCCCTCTAAGAAATGACGCCACTCCTCAAACGCAAGTTTAATAGCTAATAGTTCCCTATTGCCAATATCGTAGTTCTTTTCTGCTGCAGATAGTTTTTTAGAAAAGAAAGCACAAGGACGCCATTTGCCAGGAGACGGACCCTGAGACAGCACCGCCCCCACTCCCACCTCTGACGCATCGACTTCAACAATAAAAGGCTGAGAGACATCAGGTTGGATTAGTACAGGTGCTGAGGTAAACCTCTCTTTTAGAGAGGAAAAAGCAACTTTAGCGGCGTCAGACCATTTAGAAAAATCAGTCCCCTTCCTAGTCATGTCAGTAAGCGGTTTTACAATAAGTGAATAATTTTTAATTAATTTCCTATAGAAATTCACGAAGCCCAAGAACCGTTGTAGTGCTTTGAGGTTCTCAGGAAGATCCCAATCTAAAATTGCCTGGACCTTCCTAGGATCCATACGGAAACCTGACGCAGATAAAAAATAACCCAGGAATTGTATCTCCTGAACGGCGAAGACACATTTTTCAATTTTAGCATATAATTCATTCGTCCGTAGGACCTGCAGTACTTGTCTGACATGCACCTCATGTGTTTTCAGATCGGACGAATAAATTAAAATATCATCTAGGTATATTACCACAAACCTGCCGATTAGATGACTAAAAATGTCATTAACGAAATGTTGAAAGACGGCAGGAGCATTGGTCAGACCGAAAGGCATAACTAGATTTTCACCCTCAGGGGTGTTAAACGCTGTCTTCCACTCATCCCCCTCCTTAATACGAATCAGATTGTAGGCACCCCTAAGATCAAGTTTGGAGAACCACCTAGCACCCGCAATCTGATTAAACAGGTCAGGAATGAGAGGAAGAGGGTATGGGTCTCGGATGGTTATCTGATTTAATTCGCGAAAATCTAAGCAAGGACGCAGGCCCCCATCTTTCTTTTTAACGAAGAAAAACCCTGCAGCCACGGGTGAAGAAGAGGGTCTGATGTGTCCCTTAGCCAAGCTCTCGGAGATATAATCTTTCATGGCTTGTCTCTCTGGACCCGAAAGATTATATAACCTGGTCTTGGGTAATTTTGCGCCGGGAATAAGGTTAACCGGGCAATCATAAGGACGATGAGGTGGTAACTTCTGACAACCCTTTTCAGAAAAAACATCCTCAAAGTCCGAAATAAATGTAGGTAGGGTAGTTATGGAGGTGACTAAGCAATTGCTATTTAAGCAATTTTCTCTGCACTGCTCACTCCACTCCAATATCTCCCTGGCCTGCCAATCCACCACTGGATTGTGCGCTACCAACCAGGGAAGACCCAGCACTACCGGAGTGGGGAGCCCCTCCAGAACATAACCTGAAAGCATCTCGTTATGGTGGTCCCCTACCCGAAGGTGTAAATTATGAACCATGTGCGTGAGGTTTCTCTGAGACAGGGGAGCAGAATCAATAGCGAATATGGGAATGGGTCTCTGTAAAGTACAGAGAGACAAACTCAAAGTGCGGGCAAAATGGGCATCTATCAAATTTACCCCTGCTCCACTGTCTAGAAAGAAAGAAATAGTCTCCGTCTTATCACCAAAAATAATAACCGCTGGCAACACAAATTGCGATGTACGTATGGAGGAAACGTATACCCCCCGGCTGACATCCTCCACACAGCCTGGGGTTAGTAGTTTTTCCGACGGTCTTTTGTTTCTGAGGAAAGAAGGACAGACATTAATGAAATGACCCCTCTCCCCACAAAAAAAACAAACCCCACGCCTACGGCGTGCCTCAGGAGGACGGACCTGACGAGTAGTTCCTCCTAGCTGCATAGGCTCGTCTACGTCCGTACAGACTAACTGCTGCTTGGGAGGGGTTACCAATTGCTCCGTTTTTTTCAACCTGACCCTAAGGTGTCTATCTATTCGGATAGAAAGGGACATAACCGCATCAAGGGAAAAGGGGGTCTCATATAATGCAAGCGCATCCTTAACCCTTTCGGATAACCCAGAGCAGAACTGACTCCTGAGAGCCGGGTCGTTCCATTGGGTATCCGTAGCCCACCTACGGAATTCAGAGCAATACTCCTCTACCGGCCGCTCTCCTTGTAAGAGTCTCCGTAATCTTGATTCAGCCAGGGCAACTCGGTCAGGGTCATCATATATGAGACCCAAGGCCCCAAAAAACTCATCCACTGACCGAAGAGCCTGGGAATCAGTAGGTAAAGAGAACGCACAGGACTGCGGATCCCCCTGCAGCAGGGAAATAACAACCCCCACCCGCTGATCTTCATTACCAGAGGAGTAAGGGCGCAGTTTAAAATATAACTTACAGGCCTCACGGAATGTCAAAAACTTGTCCCTTCCCCCAGAAAATCTGTCAGGGAGAGGGACCAATTTGATCCATACTGGATTCTAAGTAGGTAAAAAAAATTTCTTTTCTTTTTTTTCTTTTTTTTTTACCTACACAAAATAATGGCCAGAGATAATGTAATGACCGACGACACGCACAGGGAGGAAAACAGGGAAAGCCCTGCCCAAGGGAGAGGGAAAGGTGGTGACCCCTAACTCACCTTGCGGCTGGCACCTGACTGCCCTGACGTCCCTAGACGGGTTCCTCACCCGTGCGGCGATCGCGTGCCTAAACCCTGGCTTTCCCTAATATGAGCCCTGGATAGTGAACAGGCCGGTGGGATCGCTAGTCCACACCACTATCACTAAGAGGGAAACACCAGGGAGAGGACAGACAAAACATACAAACACATACACCCAGGTGGGCGACCACAATAAACAAAAAAGGTCCAACAGGGATCTGGAGGGTAGCGTACTGGACCAACTACCAGCGAACGCAGCAACACAGCTCCAGAAGGTCAGAATAGATGTCCAGGCAGGAAGCTCTATCTCTGGCAACCAGAGAAGTGTGAGAGAGAAATATAAGGAGGTCTGGGAGTGCTGGACAAGGAACAGCTGAGGAGAAGGAGCTACGGATCCCTGAGTGAGCCAAAAGGGTTTGCTAAGCAAACCCAGAAAGCTACCGTAAGGAAAACAGCCCTATCTTAAATAGAGCGTGCAGCCAACCGCTGCGACTTCCTGACCCCGGGTATAACGGAGTCAGGCGTGGTCCTCGACACCCTCGTGACAGTTATATGTTCTAAAACCTTTTTTTAGAGTGTATAATGAAAATGTATAATGGAAAAAGAAAAAGGGCTTATTAGCTGTTCTGTGGTGAAGTGAGAAAATGAAAGCCCTTTTTGGCGTGTATTAGTGGCAAAAAAAACACTTTATTTACCGTTCACGGCCGCAGTTATATGTTCTAAAGCCTTTTTTGTTGTGTATTAGTGGGGGGGGGGGGGGACTTATTAGCTGTTGTGTGGTGAAGTGAGAAAATTATAGCCCTTTTTGGCATGTATTAATTTCCTTTTTATTTACTTATTTGATCTAACAGTTTGTCAGACAGAGAATTGAAAGGCCCTGAACAGGGGAGTGGCACAGGCCTAAATGTTTCTGGTGCAGGCACAGGTCGGAGCAGAGTAATGGGGTGTGGCAGCAGGGGTCACTTCCAGAGGCCTGAGCTCCCAGTGTCAGCTAGCAGTTGAGTGACCAGCAACTCAGCGGTTCTTAAATGGTTGACTCAATCTTCGACTTTGTCACAAGTGACATTTGACACACCCAGCCAAGAGTCGGTGGGTTCGTCAGACACAACCCTTAGTTGGCATGGCCTGGGAGCAGGCCCTGTGCCCTCACCTGTCCTCAACCTGCCTATGTCCTTTTCTGTTCCCTCAGCCAGAGAAGTACTATATGCTGTGGGCTCAGCAAGGACGAGCTACTAGAGGAGAGTCAGTAGCTACTGTTAAGCCAAGATCTGGAGGAGACATCCGCCGCTTCCTCCGATAGACGGGCATGTAGTGCTGAAGAGAGTGGCATGGGAGCTGGTGTTGCAAACTCCTGGCTCAGAGACCGTTGAGGAGGACATCATTGACGTGCAGACATTACTCGATGATGATGTAGTTGATCCCAATTGGAAGCCGGGTGATGAAGAGGGTGGCAGCTTGCGCGTGAAGCAGCGGCGGAGCCAACAAGTCAGTAGCATGGCGGGGAGTCAGCAGGGTCGCAGCAGTGGGAGGTCTGGAGCCAAACATGCCCGGGGTAGACCACCTGCTTTGCGGGAGGCTACCAGCCTGGAAAGTAGTGGTGCAGGGGTTCACGGAGGCAGTGGCCTTAGCAGTCAGTCAGTGCAGAGTGTTGGGGATAAAATGACCTATTCGGCTGTGTGGCAGTTTTTTGTTAAGCCACCGAGGGAGGTGAACATGGTCATTTGTCGAATCTGTGAGCAAAAGGTGAAACGTGGTCACGTTGGCAATGTTGGCACTAGAGATATGCGAATTAAAAAAAAAAATTGATTTGCCGGTTCACCAATTTTTTTTTTTTTATTATTCAGTATGATACGAATAAACTTGAGGTGAATGACATAAAAAAATGGCTATTTCCTGACTGCAGAGTGCCTTCATAGTGGTGTAGAACACTGTGCCTTGCAGTAACACGCATAGGGAGTCTGCTTTGGTAGTGAAATAATACTGTCCATATGACATGCAGATGACAGGCGTCGCACTTAGAATCACTGCACATTTTCACTTATTTGGACAGTCACGAGGCCAAAACTGACCAAATAACTCACGTATGAACTCAGCCTTACAGGTCAAGAAGAAGCGCACTCCTTTTACACAGTCATCAGCTGATTCCACATAGATGTCTACAGACCCTGTTCTACTAAACGCTTATAGAAGTAGAGCCCCCCCCGACAAAATGGAGAGGGTGTCAGCAGTAAGTGTGTGTTGACATCACTGATTATTTAGCCATTCCTCTGATCCGTCAGAACAATAACCCCCAAAAAACTTATCCTGTCTGTGGAGCGTCCGCCTTCACTCGGTCAGTAATCCATCAGTATTGCTAATTCCAAAAAACACAGGAGTGGATCCAAAAGAGAGATGACACGTGAACAGAATAGTTGCATTTCTTCTGTGTTTTGTACCCACTCCTGCTTTTGCCTACCAAATCCCAAACAATTATATCTTTTTTGAACGCGAGAGAAAAAACAACGTTTATTTAACAAACAGGATATTAACACACATAAAGTACAACACAGAAGGGGCAAAACCACAAGATTGAAAAGACAAACTAGAAGAACAAAGTGCTTCATCAACAAGAATGGATTGACGACCAGTGTCAGGGTGACCACAAGGGTAATGCATACGGATCAAGAAATGTATGGGGTTATGGCTGATAACTAGAGGACAGTCCAGCAAACAAGCCGACTCCAGCTCATTCCGTGACTAGCTGCGTTGCTGATAAGTGGATTCTAAAGTGTCTGAAGAAATGTGTGTAAAGACATTGTAATAAATTGTCCACTTCCTCCGACGTGACCTCGTCCTTCAAGTCTTGAAGTCCTCTGTGGCTGACACTGATCCAGACACGTCATACTCGGTCCACATTGCTGCTAGCCAAGTAAGGTCCTGAGAACTGATCACCAGATTACCGAAACAACAAAGTTTCTTTGGAACCACGTCCCTGCGATAGCCGTGAGCACCTCGGAGCCGTTATACAGGAAGAGCAAGAGGCAAGTAAATATCTGAGGTACCACCTCCAATAGATCGTCCTCTGAGTACGTCCCACAGAACCAACAATCCGGTCCTCTGTGCTTGCCTTGGTGAGTGGAGGCTTGGATGAAATCTGTATGAGCACAGCCAGTGGATCTCTGTCCTTTTCTTTTGAGTCCGGGTAAACAGGAAAATTTGGCTTTTAGGTTCAGCTCTAAGCCCACTTGAATGGCAAGACCCTTCTGCTTCTTGGCAGCTATGTGGGCAGACAGGTGTTTGGAATACTCTTTCAGTACGGTGTATGAGAAATTATACATTGGTGTCACGCTGTACAAAGTCCATTGTTTTTGAAGGAGCAAAGCAGCCTGTGTTGGATCCAGAGTTTCCTCCAAGGGGATGCACTGCGGGATTTTTCTTTTAGACAAGCTTCGCAATGCAGACCATCGACGTGCAGAGGTCAAGCTTTCGGGAGGATATCTCGAGCTGTGAAAATGACTGCTCCTTCATGCCGATGACCTACTTCAGGCGGTTAACACCCCATCGGTTGGTGTTTGCATATCCTAGCGATAAATGATGTTCCAGTTCACTGACTGTAAACAGATATTGACAGACAAACGTATTAAACTCTGCCGCCATATTTCGAGGCGCCACGTCTCCAAGTCCCCTGACCAGCCAGATTTACCAGCATCTGTTCCAGAACATGAAGCAGTGGAATGACATTGTTCATCCCGTAGTCCTGGCGACTGACAAATAACATGGCCTCCTCGAAGGGCCTGAGCAAATGGCAGGTGTCACGCATGAGCTGCCACTGGCTGACATCGAAGTTACAAAGGGGGCTACTCCTGTCCATTTGGATCATCAAGGAATCGCTAATGGCCTTTTTCTGTTCGTACAGTCAGTCTAAAAAATGGAGGGTGGAATTCCAATGGTTGGAAACGTTGCATATCAGCCTATGTTGGGGGATGCCGTTCTGCCGCTGCAGCTCAAGAAGGGTGTACTTTGTGGTGTACGAGTGGCTGTAGTGCATGCAAAGTTTCCTGGCCATTTTTAGGAAGTTTTGCAGATGGGTGAAAGACTTCAGGAACCGCTTGACAACCAGATTGAACACGTGTGCCATGCAGGGCGTATGGCTCAGCCATCCTTGCCGCAGCGCCGACACCATGTTCTTCCCATTGTCGATCACCATTGTTCCGATTTAGAATTGTTGCTGAAAAAGGCAGGATTCGATTTCTTTCTGAAGAACGCGGAGCAGTTCCTTCCCTGAGTGACTCTAGTCGCCCAGGCAAACCAGGGGCAGAACAGCTTGCATACACTACTTGCCTACAACATAATTCTTGGTTCTCTACATAAAAATAATGTACAGTATTTGGTGTAAATCGCGAGAGGGGTATTGCTGGAGACATTGACTTCACCAGAGATACAGAGCAGCAGAGTTTACTTTAAAATTTAACATTTCAACACTGTGTAATCCATCCCATACAGCAAAAGGATGTGTACAGTCACCCATCAATTTTCCCCAAAAAAGCCTGTTTTACATAACACATTCACCACTACGTAATTCGGCCGCAAAAGGAGGTGTACAATCACCCATAAACTTTCAAACTAAAAACCTGTGTCACATAAAGAATTTCACCACTAAGTAAGTTGTTCCATAGCACAAAAGGAGGTGTACATTCACCCATACATTTTCCGAAAAAATGCCAGAGTCACATAAAGAATTTCACCACTAAGTAAGTTGTTCCATACTGTAAAAGGAGGTGTACATTCACCCATAAATTTTTCGAAAAAAAGCCAGTGTCACAAAGAATTTCACCACTAAGTAAGTCGTTCCATATCACAGAAGGAGGTGTACATTCACCCATACAGTTTACGAAAAAAAGCCAGTCACATAAAGAATTTCACCACTAAGTAAGTCGTTCCATACCGCAAAATGTGTACATTCACCCATACATTTTCCGAAAAAGAACCAGTGTCACATAAAGAATTTTACCACTAAGTAAGTCGTTCCATACAACAGAAGGAGGTATACATTCATCCATACATTTTCAGAAAAAAAGACAGTGTCACATAAAGAATTTCACCACTAAGTTGTTCCATACCCCAAAAGGAGGTGTACAGTCACCCATACATTTTCCAAAAAAGATCCAGTGTCACATAAAGAACTTCACCACTAAGTACTTCAATGCATACCGGAAAAGGAGGTGTACATTCACCCATACATTTTCTGAAAAAGAGCCAGTGTCACATAAAAATGTCACCGCAAAAAGGGCTTTACCACATATAATTGCACCGCTGAACGGCAAGTAGGCCCTTAATTGAGAGGAATCGCACATGGCTTGCATACACTACATGCCTCCAACATAATTCTTGGATCTCTACATGAAAATAATGTATTTGCTATAAATAGCGAGAGGGGAATTGCTGGAGACATTGACTTCACAAGAGATACAGAGCAGCGGAGTTCAGCCACCTTTATTTGCTTCCCAATGTTTACTACTCCTGAATTAAAATTGGGGCAACCAGCTTCAGCTTCCTCTGATGTGTATGCCTACGGAGTCCTTTTGTTATGGCTTTGCACTGGGAGCAAGATTGTTACTCACAATTCTGATGGAACTCCTGATCTTAAGAAACTGGACTTGGAGTCAAAAGCAGAGGCTCTCCTATCATGCCTTGTGTGCTGTGGAGATTTAATGCAGATGGAGCAGATACAAATACATGAATGTTTTTAATTTAATGAAGCTGCTTGATTTAATTGTAAATAGATGGTAAAGGCAAAGTCTGCTGGTGTGTTGTAATCAGCGTTTTCATTATGTTTACTGCAGGACCCATGACAACATAAATTCGTGCCATACCGCAAAAGGAGGTGTACAATCAACCATCAATTTTCCCGAAGAAAAATTGGTTGAAATACACATTTTCACCAATGAAAGGATAATGGAATTCGGTTCATACAGAAAAAAAGTCTACTATCACCCATCAATTTTCCCAAAAAAAGCCTGTTTCACATAAACAATTTCACCACTACATAATTCGGTCCATACCGCAAAAGGAGTTGTACAATCACCCATCAATTTTCCCGAAGAAAACATGGTTAAAATAAAAATTTAACTATGTAACTATGTAAGTACAACCATAAACGGCAAATATATTAGTATTTCGCAAATAATACACAGCAAACTGGGATGTAAAATATCTCACTGCACCGCTGAACAGCAATTAGGCCCTAATTTTTTAAATATTTTTACACAAAAGGATTTTCAAAAGATACAGAGAACAGTCCTAGCTAGACTTCCCCTTCCAGAACCTACTGTATTTTCAGGATACGTACTGAAGTTCATAGAGTGGAAGGCAAGTTTTGAAATGATCATTGAGCATCATTGCTTCAGTCCAGTCGACAAGTTATTCTACCTTCAGAGATATGTTGGTGGGGAAGCAAACAAAGTTCTTAAAGGTAACTTCTATATAAAAAACAAAGAGGCCTACAAGCAAGCTTGAGAAAATTTAAATGCAAGATATGGCCATCCTTTCTTAGTACAAAGAGCTTTTAGAGAGAAATTAAATAACTGGCCTAAAATAGGTCCTGAAGAACACTTCAAACTCCAAGAGTATGGTGACTTTCTGCAAGCATGCAGAAATGTCATCCTACATGTTCAAGGACTAGAAGTACTGAACGACTATCTAGAAAACCACAGGATGCTAACTAAGCTACCTGAAGAAGTGGCTTCTAGATGGAATCGCTATGTGAATGAACAGTCAGATCTAGGCAAGAACTTCCCAAGTTTTAAAGAGTTCTCTAAATTTGTCAATAAGGAAGCACAGATAGCATGTAATCCAGTAACAGCATCTAACGTTTTAAAATCCTTAGAAGAATGGCCAGCAAGAGAGATAAGACACACAAGAGCAGCTAGCTTTGCAACCAACACAGCAGCTACAGGTCCAGATAACTATGAGATAAAGTTCAAAGTCACTACTGGGATCAGTAGAGAGACATAACCGACAAATCTTTAGACTACCTTCAAGTGTATGTTCTGTGGAGAGAACCACTCCATACACAAGTGCCAACAATTGAAGGAGAAGTCCCCAGAAGAAAAGAAAAAATTTGTACTGGATAACCAACTGCTCTTTTCGGATGTCTAAGAAAAGGCCATGTTACTAAGGAGTGTAAGAAATAGGCCACATGCAGAATTTGCAAAGGATGCCATCTTACACCACTACATGAAGAACGTTCAAAGAAAGATAAATCCTCAATACCTAAAAATACAGAGGAATGAAAGAAAGTGTCAGTATTCTCTTGCAGAGTGAGGGAAGGAGAAAGCAACGGCACATCAATGGTTGTACCAGTTTGCATTTCAAATCCTAAAAGGAGGAACAAGAAGGTATACGCCTATATGCGCTACTGGATGTTCAGAGGGGCGTCACCTTTATTGATCAAGAAATCTGCAAGAAATTACAAGTGGCTACAGAACCAGTGAAGCTCAAACTCACCACAATGATGGGGAGAGACACATTAGTGAACAGTCAAAGGGTCAAAGGACTGAAAGTTAGAGGACTTCATTCAAACTTTACATTAGATCTACATCCAGCTTATATAAAAGACAATATACCTCTAGATCGAGATTGCATACCTACCTGTGAGACAACCAATAAATGGGAGCACCTATATGTTGTATCTCATGAAATGTCCCCGCTGAAGGAGTTTGGTGTTGGACTGTTGATAGGCTACAACTATCCCGAAGCTTTGGTACCACGAAAGGTAATCACAGGAGGAAAGGATGAACCATACACTGTTCAAACTGATCTAGGATGGGGTGTTGTTGGAGGAAAACAGCAGATCGCAAACTCAAGACAGGTGACAGCATTGTGTCATCGAATAGAAGTTGGGATGGGACAAGCTCATACCAGAAAATTTGAGGCCAAGGTGGAAGAGTTGGATAAGAGACTTCAAAACTTGAGAGAAGTTCGGATACCCAGATGTTTTGTATCTAATGATGTTAGAAAATACAAGAAAATAGAACTTCATCATTTTTCAGATGCCAGTAGTTCCAGTTATGGTCAGTGCTCCTACATCAGAGTAATAGGAGAAGAAAATAAAAGGCTTCCAAACAACCACCCATTGTACAAGCTCAATCTTGTTCTGCAGGATGGCATACTAAAGGTGGGAGGGAGACTGGAAAACGCATCGTTACCTAGCAGAGTGAAGCATCCAGCAATTCTACCCAAAAACTCTACCTTCACAAGATTGATTATTGATCACTACCACAACAAATCCTTGCATCAAGAAATAGGCTTTACCCAAAGTAGTTTGAGAGAAGGTGGTATAGTAAATGTGTAGTCTGCAGAAAAGCACGTAGACCTACTGAAGAACAAATGATGGCAGATTTACCAGCAGATCATGTAAACCCTTACCACCATTTCTTTATAGCGGAATGGATTGTTTTGGCCCATTTATCACCAAACAAAACCGCAAGGAGTACAAGAGATATGGACTAATATTTACATGTCTAAGCTCCAGAGCAATTCACGTGGAAATGTTAGAAGACATCAACACCTAGAGTGTGATTTTCATATGAATGCTCCACATGCAAGCCATACAGGAGGAGTTTGGGAAAGACAAACCAGAACTGTAAGAAATGTGTTAAGTTCAGTGTTGAAAAAGAACACCGGAAGAATGGATGATGCTTCACTTGTTCTATGAAGTAATGTCTATAGTTAACAGTCGTCCACTTACAGTTGATAACATCAATGATCCAACAAGTTTGGACCCTTTAACTCCCAACCATCTACTTCACCTTAAGTCTAATTACATACAGCCACCACCTGGCAAGTTCACCAAAGAGGATTTATATGCTAAAAGGAGATGGCGAATAGTTCAATATTTATCAGATCAGTTTTGGAATAGATGGAGGAAAGAGTACTTAGCCAATCTTATGCTAAGAAGTAAATGGCAAACACCCAGAAGAAATGTCCAAGTTGGTGATATAGTATTAGTAAAAGAAGATTTACCTAGAAGTCAATGGAAATTGGTCAAAGTTCTAGAAGTTCAAACGGATGGAGACAGACTAGTAAGAAAAGTGTTGTTACAAATAGGAGACTCAAAACTTGACAAAAAGGGAAAATGTCTCACTACTCCACTCAAGTTGGAACGTGCTATACAGAAGTTAGTTGTTCTACTTGAAAGTGATAAAAGACACTTGGAAGTTGAGAACATGATGGAAAATTCCTCAAATACATGTTCAAGTCCTATCACAAAGAACATAGAATTATAGGTAATTTTGGTGGGTAGTGATAGACGAACATCAGCCGGGAGGGTTCGCGAATGCGATCAAATGTTAGCGAACCGCAAGTTTGAGGCGGGCCCCATTCACTTTAATGGTAGGTGAACCTGGAAAACCTTCAGCTCATATTCGCAGCCACCAAATACTTAGTAGAAGTGCACAAATAGTCCCACAACATAGACAGTGACATACTAGAGGGGGATCAATGACAAAAATTCCAACAAAAAATATGCATCTTAATCAGGGGACATTTTTTGAAATGTGCCCTGTTGGAGCCTAGAAATTTTTTACTTTAGGCCACTGGAGTAGGGGCCTTAAAAATAAGGCATTCACCTGACATAAAAGAATTTCTGATTATGTGGCTCGAGGTACATTATGCGGTCAATGTATAAAAATTTTACTGTAAGCCACTGGACTACAGGCCCCAAACATTAGGCATTCACTGGACAGAAAAGATCAAGTGATTTTGTGGCTGGAGGTATATTACAAGGTCAGTAGATATCAATTTTACTGCAGGCCATTACAAAAACAGGTCAAATACATATGTTTAAAATAACTAAAAATATAAAATTGGATTAAAAACATGGCTAACGAAATCCCCCCTCTTGAAACAAAAACTAATAATAAAAGTTGAAATTCGATAACACATGGTCGTCACTGGTGTTAAATTCCTCCGAGGCCCCAACAACTATTCATTCCCCGTACAGAAAAGAACAAGTAAGTATGTGGCTGGAGGTAGATTACACGGTAATTGGATATCAATTTTACAGCATGCCAGTGGACTACAGGCCCCAAAAATGATGCATTAACCGTACAGAAAAGAACAAGTATGTGGCTGGAGGTAGATTACACGGTCATTGTATATCAATTTTACAGCAGGCCAGTGGACTACAAGCCCCAAAAATGATGCATTCAGCAGACAGAAAAGAACAAGTAAGTATGTGGCTGGAGGTAGATTACACGGTCATTGAATATCAATTTTACTGCAGGCCAGTGTATTACAGGCCCCAAAAATTATGCATTCAATGTACCGAAAAGATCAAGTGATTATGTGGCTGGAGGTATATTAGACAGTTAATGGATATCAATTTTGCTGAAGGACAGTACAAATACAGGTCAAATATATATGTTTAAAAGAACTAAAAATATAAAATTGCATTAAAAACATGGCTAACAAAATCCTCCCTCTTGAAACAAAAACCCTAATAATAGTTGAAACACGTGGTCGTCACAGGTGTTGAATTCCTTCGAGGCCCAAAACATTAGGCATTCAACGGACAGAAAAGGCCTTTTATGCCTCATTATTTACATCAGACAGTGACAATTCTTTGTTCTTGGTGTTGTAGGATATGTGTCAGCTGGCATGAGGAAATTCAATTAAACGTGGTAATCACAGGTGTTGATTTCATCCGGGATTCATGCCTCATTCATGAATCCGAGTGCGCTTATTGGTCACAATTTTTCCTGCTGCGCTGAATGTCCTTTCGGACAGGACACTGGACGAAGGGCAAACCAAGAATTCCATGGCAAATTGCCTGCACACCCAGTAGTCCAGGAGTTCCTCACTTCTCAGAGCATCCACATCGGGCATTAACCCGATGTAGTCGGACACCTGTTGGTCTAGGCGTTCCCTGAGGCTGGATCCGAAGGCCGGCTGTCGATGGGTTAACTGCACGAATGATCTCATATCCTAAGTGACCAACACATCTTCAAGCCGCCCTCTTCTTGCAAGCGTTGTTGGATTGGTACCTGCAACTGTTTCTTTGTGAGTATAAAGCAAAAGCAGAATGCAGCATTTCTCTAAGCAAGGCCTGGAAGTGCTGCATTCTGACAGCCCTCTGTGATGCTGGTGACATTTCCACCATTTTGTGTTTGTACCGGGGGTCTAAGTCCTTGCCCTTTATGCTTTTTATACAGGGGTCCCTCTTCAAACACTGGAGCATGAAGGCCCCCATTTGCACTAAACTGGAAGCGGTGGAGCGGCCTGGCACCTGCTCATCATCCAGGGTAATGTCGTCCTCGGTCTCCTCCTATCAGCCACGGACAACACCAAGGATCCCAGAAAAGTTTAAAGCATGCTATTCTTGCTACTCCTACTCCGCACCGGCACTATACTCCTCTGACTCCTCTTCAGACTCCTGTTGACTTGTCACGGATGGTGTTGCAGAAAACATGTCAGTGCCAGCGAGTCTCCCCAGGACTGCTGCCAGCCCCTGGAGCAACACACAGGAACCAGGGCGCTGACTGCCAGCCTCTGGAGCAACACACAGGAACCAGGGCGCTGACTGCCAGCCTCTGGAGCAACACACAGGAACCAGGGCGCTGACTGCCAGCCTCTGGAGCAAACAAACAGCCCGGAGAGACCGCACTGAACACTGCGTCCACTCTCAGCTATGGTTCCCACCAAGTCGCTGCCAGCATGCATCCCCAACCAGCAAACACTTAAGCCAGTCTAACAAGGACTGCAGCTAGCCACACCCACACAGACATACCAGGAAAGGAATTAACCCTTCCAGCACCAAAGAAGGTAAGTGTCACTTAAAGGGGAAATGCACACATAACTAAAATCCCGTGCACACCAAACATACAAAGTGCACACCTACAAAGACAGGTTGCCAGGTGCAACCGCATGCACTTGACAGCAAGCTGCCTAGCAACCAGCTCAGGCTGCTATACTGCCAAATAACATCATGTTGCCAGCGGCAACCACGCATGAGGCATCATACTAACAGCCCTCACCTGTGATTGACCACAAGACCAGACCGCGGGCAACTGCATGCGGCTCAAGGAGTCACGACCATGACCATGGTCGTGACATGACTTGTCTCAGATGGAGTAGCCCCCTCTGGGAATTATTCCAGCATTGTGACTTCTTCATCTTCCTGCTCAGGTGACTGACAACTGCTGCAGAAACCAGGAAATGAGAGTCACGCATGCGCAGTAGCATGTTGGTGACGCTGTTCACCTCACTCGATTAGGATGTTTGTTCCTTGGACTCAGCTGCGATGTAAATACTAATCTATACATGGATTCTTGTCACATATGTAGGTTTTTGGTAATGAGGTCACTGTGGATATCACTGGTGGAATTGTCTAAGGGGAGGGGGGACAGCCCCCAACCAATCCTGTTTGAATAGGGTGTATATACAGTATATGTATTAGTGTTCACTTGTAACATTATCTATAGCTTGAAAAAGACTTTGGTGTCAAAACGTTGCTTTTTCAGTGTTAATAAACACAAGATTGGATTCAAGACTGGGAGTGCTGTGGTTTTTCATATCTTCTCTGGTTACCAAGGGGGCTCTTAGGTTAGGGCCTGACACTGTGAGCATCGCCGCCATTTTTGGATTGAAATCGACTAGCAAGTCGTGCTGTCCTGTCTTCATGTTGACAAACATAAAGGAGGGCCTCATTCACATTGAGTTGCGGGCCTGCAGGTGAGCTGACCCAGTAAAAGATTTTAGGTGTGGGCCTGCTGGTGAACTGACCCTGTAAAACATTGTATGCGAGGGTCTGCAGTTGAGCTGACCCTCTAAAACATTAGGGGCGAGGGCTTGCTGATGAGCTGATGCTCTAAAACATTATAGTGGAGGGAATATATACAATCTGGATGAGGAGGAGGAGAAAACAAGATTCAACCATATACTCTTTTTTTTGTGGTGGAAAAGGTGAATGGGAATACACTACAGTAGATTGAGTACATTAAAAATAATAGATTGAAATTACCTTTAAGTTCATCATCAGCTCAGTTCTCCTCTGGTGGAGTTGAGAAGTCAGGGGCAATCCAGACCTTGTTCATTTTTATCTGAGTCAACCTGTCAGCATTGCCAGTGGACAAGTGCATACACTTATCTGTTATAATGCCACCAGCAGCACTAAATACACTCTCAGACAAAACGCTGGCAGCAGGGCAGGCCAGCACCTGCAAGGCGTAGAACGCAAGTTCGTGCCACGTGTCCAGCTTGGACACCCAGTAGTTGTAAGGCACTGAGGGATCATTTAGGACGCTGACACGGTCTGCTATGTATTCCTTCACCATCTTCCAAAACTTTTCCCTCCTTGTACCACTAGGCCGCTCTTCAGGGTGAGGTTGCTGGCGGGGTGTCATGTTGCTGGAGAGTGTTGTCCTGCCTTTGTTGGAATTGCTGTGTGTTCCCCTTGCCTCCCTTCTTCGGTTGTCTAAGGTCGATGTCGACATCAGGATGACTCTCCATCTCCTCATCCTCCTCTTCTGCCCATCCACGCTGAAAAGATGGAATTAAAGTTTCATGGGTACTACCCTCTGTAGCAGAGGCAACTGTCTCCAGCTCCTCCTCCTCTTCATGGTCCAATTTGCGCTGAGAAGACAAACTGTGGATGGGCTGGCTATCACCCTGTGTAATGTTTTCCCTATTTCCTCGTCTGCCACATTCAGAGCGTCGTCCTTAATTGTGAGCAGCGATCGTTTGAGTAGACGCAGCAGAGGTTTTAAAACCTCACAGTGGTCTGACATCAATGCCCACTCCTCGCTTGTGAATAGTGGCAGTTGACTCGAAAGGCGACAACCATGTTGCAGCTGGTATTCCACAACTGCCCTCTACTGCTCACAAAGCCTGGCCAACATGTGGAACTCAGAGTTCTAGTGCGTGCTCACTTCGCACAACAGTCGGTGAGCTGGAAGCCGCAAGCACTGCTGCAGCGTTGACAGACCGGCTAAAGCTGTGGACGACTTGCGGAAATGGGCACACACGCGGCGCGCCTTGACTAGTAGCTCTGGCAAATTGGGGTAGGTTTTGATAAACCGCTGAACCACTAAGTTTAAGACATGGGCTAGGCATGGGATGTGTGTCAGGTTGCCGAGCTCCAAAGCCGCCACCAAGTTATGGCCATTGTCGGACACAACCATGCCTGGTTCTAGGTTAAGTGGTGAGAGCCACAGCTCGGTTTGGTCCCTTATACCCTGCCAAAGCTCTGCAGCGGTGTGCTGTTTGTACCCTAAACAGATCAACTTCAGCACGGCCTGTTGACGCTTACCCACAGCAGTGCTACACTGCTTCCAGCTAGCGACTGATAGCTGACTGCTGCTGGAGGTGGAAGGGGAGGAGGAGGCGGCAGAGGAGGAGAAGTGGGGGCTGTAGCCAGTAATATAGCTGCTGGCGGATACCCTGATGGACGTAGGGCCCACAATCCTGGCCGTGGGTGGCACCTGTGCCATCCCAGGGTACGACTCACTTCCGGCCTCCACAACATTCACCCAGTGTGCGGTCAGGGAAATGTAGTGTCCCTGGCCACTAGCACTTGTCCATGTGTCCGTGGTTAAGTGGACCTTCCCAGTAACTGCGTTGGTCAGGGCACGGGTGATGTTCTGGGACACATGCTGGTGTAAGGCGGGCACAGCACACAGTGAAAAATAGTGGTGACTGGGGACTGCGTACCAAGGGATAGCCACCGACATCAGGCTGCGGAAGGCCTCAGTGTCCACAAGCCTAAATGGCAACATTTCAAGGGCCAGTAATTTTGAAAGTTGCACATTTAGTTCTATGGCCTGTGGGTGGGTATTTGCACTTGCGTTCAAATGACTGTGTTATGGACATTTGGATGCTGCGCTAAGACAGGGAAGTGGATGTTGTTGCTGATGGTTCATGTGAAGGTCCAAGTGCAGGGTAAGGGGCATCCGGGCCTGCGCCTTCGACAGGGGATTGGCCAGCAGTGCGTAACACAGGGAAGGAGGAGGGAGTGGTGTGACCCGCAGACCCAGATTGTGGACCCAGGCATTTGGCCCACTTGTTAGAGTGCTTGGATGCCATGTTGCGAATCATGCTGGTGGTGGTGAGGTTGCTAGTGTTCACACCCCGGCTGATTATGGTATGGCACAGGTTGCAAACTACAACTCTTTTGTCGTCTGCACGTTCCTAAAAAAAGCGCCATACTGCAGAACACCTACCCCTTGGCAAGTTAGATTTACGCATGGGGGTTCTCGGTTTAACGGTTGCAGGCCTGTTTGGTGTTGGCCGACTTCTCCCTTTTGCAACCCCACTGCTTCTTTCAGCCTGTTGCGGTTCTGCGGATCTTTCCCGCTGTTGTACTGCTGATCTCGCTTGGCTTTTCACCTTCCCATGTTGGGTCAGTGACCTCATCGTCAACCACCTTCTCTTCCACTTCCTGACTCTGCTCATCCTCCTGACTTGACCTAACCACAACCTCAGTGATTGGTAACTGTGTCTCATCATCATCCACCTCGTGAACGAATGATTGCCATTTACCATCGTCATCTTCTTGAGACTGTGAAGGCTCAAGAGGTTGGGAATCAGGGCACAATATCTCAGGTCCCTCTTCAAACGTGCTGGGCGCGAGGGCCAAATGTAATTGGGCGCTGGAAAGAGCTCCTCGGAATATCCGAGTGTGGGATCACTCGTTTGGCAAGCCTCTCCATGGTTGGAGGAACGATGATCAGAGAGAGGATTCGGTTGACCAGACTCTTGGCTACAGAAACTGGATTTGGTGGAAGAGAGGGTGGTGCTTAACTGACTGGAAGCATTATCTTCAGCAATCAAACTGAGCAACTGTTCGCACTGGTCTGACTTGGACAGTGTTGTCCTGCGCCGCCCAGCTAAGTTGGACATGAAGCTGGGTACGGTGTTTTTTTATTTTCTGGTGCACTGGCAGCAGGCACAGTTTTATTGCGCCCAGGGCCACGCCTCTGCGTGCACCATCAGCATCACGCCCACTTCCCCGTCTCTTAGTGCTCGCCTTCTTCATATTAATGGTTTTGTCACTAGATGTGGCACAGATTTTTTTACAGTCCGCTAAAGACATAGTTTTCTGATGAAGGACATTATATGTCACAGAAAAAAACTGAATATGGACATTATATTAGGCACTGATTATTGGAATTTGCCCTAAAGAAAGAGTTTTCAGATGCAGGACAGTATATGTCACAGAAACACACAGAATATGGATACTATATTAGGCCCAGATTTTTGGAATTTGCCCTAAAGAAAGAGTTTTCGGATGCAGGACAGTATATGTCACAGAAACACACAGAATATGGACACAATATTAGGACCTGATTATTGGACTTTGCCCTAAAGAAAGAGTTTTCGGCTGCAGGACAGTATATGTCACAGAAACACACAGAATATGGACACTATATTAGGCAAAAATTTGGGGAATTTCCCTAAAGAAAGAGTTTTCAGATGCAGGACAGTATATGTCACAGAAACACACAGAATATGGACACTATATTAGGCCCAGATTTTTGGAATTTGCCCTAAAGAAAGAGTTTTCGGATGGTGTACTGTATATGTCACAGAACACCA
Organism: Bufo bufo; assembly: GCF_905171765.1. Lineage (NCBI taxonomy): Eukaryota > Metazoa > Chordata > Amphibia > Anura > Bufonidae > Bufo > Bufo bufo. The sequence continues at coordinate 58,743,924 of NC_053399.1, forward strand.
CTGAATATGGACACTATTTTAGGCCCAGATTATCAGAATCTGCAGTGCAGTCACTGTTTTCTGATGTAGTTTATATTTATATTTTTCACTATATCTAGGCCTGACAACCACTCAAGGTGTCGAAGCGCAGATCACACAATTCACGGATTACATTGTTGACAGCAAAAATGTGGATAGATTATAGGAGAATTTTTTTTTCTGTATTTTAATTTTCTTCCCAACATATAGGCCTCACAACTATACAAGGTATTGAAGCGCAGATCACACAATTCACAGATTACACTGTTGACAGCAAAAATGTGGATAGATTAAGGGAGAAACATTGTTTTCTGTATTTCAAATTTTTTCCCTATATCTAGGCCTTACATTACAACCACACAAGGTACTGAAGCGCAGATCACACAATTTACGGATTACACCATTGGCAGCAAAAATGTGGATAGATTAAGGGAGAAACATTGTTTTCTGTATTTCAAATTTTTTCCCTATATCTAGGCCTTACATTACAACCACACAAGGTATTGAAGCGCATATCACACAATTCACGGATTACACCATTGACAGCAAATATGTGGATAGATTATGAGAGAAAAATAGTTTTCTTTATTTTACATTTTTTCCCTATATTTAGGTCTGACAACCACACAAGTTATTGAAGTGCAGATCACACAATTTACGGATTACACCGTTGACAGCAAAAATGTGGAAACATTATGGGAGCAAAATTGTTTTCTGTATTTTAAATGTTTTCCCTATATCTAGGCCTGATAACCACACAAGGTATTGAAGCGCAGATCACACAATTCACAGATTACACCGTTGACAGCACAAATGTGGATAGATTATGGGAGAAAAATAGTGTTCTGTATTAAAAAAAAATTTCCCCTATATCTAGGCCTGACAACCACACCAGGTATTGAAGTGCAGATCACACAATTCATGGATTACACCGTTGACAGCATAAATCTGGATAGATTATGGGTAAATAAATAGTGTTTTCTGTATTATAATCTTTTCCCTATATCTGGGCCTGACAACTACACAAGGTATTGAAGCGCAGATCACACAATTCATGGATTACACCATTGACAGCAAAAATGTGGACAGATTATGGGAGAATTTTTTTTTCTGTATTTAGCATTTTTTCCCTATATCTAGGCCTGACAACCACACAAGGTGTTGAAGCGCAGATCACACAATTCACGGATTACACCGTTGACAGCAAAAATGTGGATAGATTATGGAATAAAAAATAGTGTTTTCTGTATTATATTTTTTTCCCCTATATCTGGGCCTGACAACCACACAAGGTATTGAAACGCAGATCACACAATCCATGGATTACACCATTGACAGCAAAAATGTGGATTATGGGAAAAAAAATATTGTTTTCACTAATATTCTTCCTATCTCTGCCCCTGACACACAGAAGGTATTGCTGCACAGATATCACAAGTCACTCTAGACACCTTCTATATAGCAAAACTTTGCACAATTAAATTGGTGCCACCACTCACAATAGTCCTTAAAAGGACTTTTGGGTCTTTGAAACGTTATTCACTGAAATATATTGCGATCACAATGTCCCTACACTATCTGTCCCTTCCTAAGCGCAGCCCTCCCTGACTCGCAATGAGCCGAACCCGCGTCATCGGGTGCTATATAGCACCCAATGAAGCGTTCCAGACAGCCAATCACTGTAATGCCAGCAGCCAATATGGCTACTGGTATTACAGTGATGGCAGTACTTACATGCATGTTTATTCCCTGCATAGCAGCCGAGAAACATGCAGGAAGGAGACTCGAGCACATGTGGTACTCGGCCGAGTACCGCCATGTGCCAAGCATAGCGATGCTCGAGCCGAACAGGTATTCGCCCTAGCATGCTTGCTCATCACTAATCTGAACCCTTGAATTAAGTAGTTCCAAGCACCACCTGTAATGGCATATTGTAGATCCAAATCTATAGGGAATCAACTAGTACAAGCACACAGGGACCAAGACAACTATTTATTATGGTCCCCAAGCATTGTATGTTTCCATGCTTAACATGCTGCAATTGTAACATCATTATTAAGGGCAGCATATTTTAACAGCACAAATTTGTCAGCAGTCATAATAATGTATATGCATTAAATAGATGCTACTGCCCTAACTAGCACTTCATGAGCTGCAGTATATTCTCATTCTAAGCACTCTTTTATAAAGGGACAGTCAATAAAGAGGATCTCAGTGTCATTAAATCAGCTCATGGGGAACAATAAACCCCAAAATTGTTCTTATACAGGAGTACACTAATATACATTAAATATCTATTTGAGATGTTCAAAGGCTTACCTATGCTGTGCATTACTATACAGTATAAGAAAAGGATGAACATATTTTCTCATCTCACTTCTAAACAACAAAATAATTTTGTGCAAATTTAGCTCTCCAGATAAATGGTTGCAATTAACATATTCTTGTGGAGAGCAGGTATAAGGACTTGCATGTGCAATGCGCTACCATGGTTTAACGTAGTTGAATCTGACTAATATTGTATGTCAAATAATAAATGTCAAAAAGAAATTCCGAGCTAGAAGGTTAACTGGGAGCATGAAAACAAGATCACATTCAGAATATCTTCCTTGCCAGTGTAAATCTAGGAGGCCAATTATTTGAAGCTCTGTATGGTTTGCTGCCTCCATCCCAAGCCACTGAAACAATCTATTTACAATGACTGCTTTATATGCAAACGTGAGTCAGCAGCGAAAAGCTGTAAAATCATAATTTATAATTAGCTTTATCACAACCGCTGCTTTGCTTTTATTATAGAAATGTGTTATTCTCTCCCTAATGGCAATAATAAAGATTCCTATTTTAACATTAAAATCCCTCAGCATTTGTCATGCAATGTGTCTATATCTGGGTGCAGACACCCTATTTTTTACACATCTCTGTAGGTGGGGGCTGATATGTTCCTGACTCTGCCCACTCCTTTTTGAAACAGGATATACACTCACCTAAAGAATTATTAGGAACACCATACTAATACGGTGTTGGACCCCCTTTTGCCTTCAGAACTGCCTTAATTCTACATGGCATTGATTCAACAAGGTGCTGATAGCATTCTTTAGAAATGTTGGCCCATATTGATAGGATAGCATCTTGCAGTTGATGAAGATTTGAGGGATGCACATCCAGGGCATGAAGCTCCCGTTCCACCACATCCCAAAGATGCTCTATTGGGTTGAGATCTGGTGACTGTGGGGGCCATTTTAGTACAGTGAACTCATTGTCATGTTCAAGAAACCAATTTGAAATGATTCGAGCTTTGTGACATGGTGCATTATCCTGCTGGAAGTAGCCATCAGAGGATGGATACATGTTCTCATTCTGTTTACGCCAAATTCGGACTCTACCATTTGAATGTCTCAACAGAAATTGAGACTCATCAGACCAGGCAACATTTGTCCAGTCTTCAACAGTCCAATTTTGGTGAGCTCGTGCAAATTGTAGCCTCTTTTTCCTATTAGTAGTGGAGATGAGTGGTACCCGGTGAGGTCTTCAGCTGTTGTAGCCCATCCGCCTCAAGGTTGTGCGTGTTGTGGCTTCACAAATGCTTTGCTGCATACCTCGGTTGTAACGAGTGGTTATTTCAGTCAACGTTGCTCTTCTATCAGCTTGAATCAGTCGGCCCATTCTCCTCTGACCTCTAGCATCCACAAGGCATTTTTGCCCACAGGACTGCCGCATACTGGATGTTTTTCCCTTTTCACACCATTCTTTGTAAACCCTAGAAATGGTTGTGCGTGAAAATCCCAGTAACTGAGCAGATTGTGAAATACTCAGACCGGCCCGTCTGGCACCAACAACCATGCCACGCTCAAAATTACCTAAATCACCTTTCTTTCCCATTCTGACATTCAGTTTGGAGTTCAGGAGATTGTCTTGACCAGGACCACCCCCCTAAATGCATTGAAGCAACTGCCATGTGATTGGTTGACTAGATAATTGCATTAATGAGAAATAGAACAGGTGTTTCCTAATAATTCTTTAGGTGAGTGTATATATATATACATATATATATATATATATATATATACTGTTTGTATATAAGTGGTTATAAAAAGTCTACACACCCCTGTTAAAATGTCCGTTTTCTGTGCTGTAAAAAAATGAGACAAAGATAAATCATTTCAGAACTTTTTCCACCTTTAATGTGACCTATAAACTGTACAACTCAATTGAAAAACAAACTGAAATCTTTTAGGTGGAGGGAAGAAAACAAAAAAAAACTAAAATAATGTGGTGCACACCCTTTTATAACTGGGTGTAGATTTGTTCAAAATTAAGCAATCACATTCTAAATCAATGTGGGGGGTTGAGCCCGCACAACCTGCCTGTAGGTGCAGATCACTATGGCGAAATACATATACAAACGGAAAATGCAAATGTGATCGCTCAACCCCCCACATTTTTTCTTTGTAGCATATACAGTATTGGAGGCGTGGCGATCTCCTTTGAGTCAAGCACACCTGACCAGTCAATCTGTCCTGGAGGCTGGTTTTAAAGTCAGTTTAAAACTGAGTCTGCCTCTAAAGAACCTACCATTAGCCATTTGGCTCCAGGAGAAGTATATGGTGGGCTCAGCATGCATGTTGGTACTTGCATCCCTGGATCCGATGAAAGCTGTAATGGCACCGGACGGGGTTAAAAGCAGAGTGTACTTGGCTTGCATGCTGACCTGCATTCCCTGGACTTTATGTGGCTGTCATGGCCCATAAACAGGTAGGAACAAGAGTTAGGGACCACTCAAATGAGACGACCTTGACGCGGTGAGTGGCTTAAATACGCTTTGGCCAAAATGTACACCAATGTCTCATCCAGCATGGAGGCAGGGCAGAGTGCTGGATGTAGTGTGCGATCACATTTACATTCTAAATCAAGTTAAATAGGAGTCAGCATACACCTGCCATCATTTAAAGTTCCTCTGATTAAGGCCTCATGCACACAACCGTAATTTTTTACAGTCCGCAAAACGGGGTTCCGTTTTTCCGTGATCCGTGACCGTTTTTTCGTCCGTGGGTCTTCCTTGATTTTTGGAGGATCCACGGACATGAAAAAGAAGTGTCCGCCTGGCCGTGCGGAGCCAAACGGATCCGTCCTGAATTACAATGCAAGTCAATGGGGACGGATCCGTTTGACGTTGACACAATATGGTGCAATTGCAAACAGATCCGTCCCCCATTGACTTTCAATGTAAAGTCAGGAGTTAATATACCATAGGATCGGAGTTTTCTCCAATCCGATGGTATATTTTAACTTGAAGCGTCCCCATCACCATGGGAACGCCTCTATGTTAGAATATACCGTCGGATTTGAGTTACATTGTGAAACTCAAATCCGACAGTATATTCTAACACAGAGGCGTTCCCATGGTGATGGGGACGCTTCAGGTTAGAATATACTAAAATAACTGTGTACATGACTGCCCCCTGCTGCCTGGCAGGTGCTGCCAGGCAGCAGGGGGCAGCCCCCCCCATGTAGTTAACACATTGGTGGCCAGTGCGGCCGCCCCCCCCCCCCTGTAGTTAACTCATTGGTGGCCAATGGGCCCCCCTCCCTCCCCTGTAGTTAACTCGTTGGTGGCCAGTGGGCCTTCTCCCCTCCCTCCCCCTCCTAATTAAAATATCCCCCCTATCATTGGTGGCAGCGGAGAGTACCGATCGGAGTCCCAGTTTAATCGCTGGGGCTCCGATCGGTAACCATGGCAACCAGGACGCTACTGCAGTCCCGGTTGCCATGGTTACTTAGCAATTTGTAGAACCATTATACTTACCTGCGAGCTGCGATCTCTGCGTCCGGCCGGGAGCTCCTCCTACTGGTAAGTGACACTGGCCACCAATGTGTTAACTACAGGGGGGGCTTCAGGCAGCAGGGGGCAGTCATGTACACAGTTTTTTTAGTATATTCTAACCTGAAGCGTCCCCATCACCATGGGAACGCCTCTGTGTTAGAATATACTGTTGGTTCTGAGTTTTCACGAAGTGAAAACTCAGCTCTGAAAAAGCTTTTATGCAGACGGATCTTCAGATCCGTCTGTATAAAAGTAACCTACGGCCACGGATCACGGACACGGATGCCAATCTTGTGTGCATCCGTGTTCTTTCACGGACCCATTGACTTGAATGGGTCCATGAACCATTGTCCGTCAAAAAAATAGGACAGGTCATATTTTTTTGACGGACAGGATACACGGATCACGGTCTCGGCTGCAAAACGGTGCATTTTCCGATTTTTCCACGGACCCATTGAAAGTCAATGGGTCCGCGAAAAAAAAACGGAAAACGGCACAACGGCCACGGATGCACACAACGGTCGTGTGCATGAGGCCTAACCCCAAATAAAGTTCAGCTGCTCTAGTTGGTCTTTCCTGACATTTTCTTAGTCGCATCCCACAGCAAAACCCTTGCATGAGTCTGGGAGAGAGGAAGTGACCCTACAGAGAGGGAACCCTGAAAGGCTTGTGTGGTCACAGCCAGGTGGGCTGCTAGACCATATGGCTTAGTGAAGCCGGATCTCTCCCCTGGACTTGTGTTTGGTGAGTGTCAAAACCTGATACCCTGTTTGTGAACTGCACTCTGTAGGTGAGGTAGAGACAATGGGCCAGATTTATCATTACTCTGACAGCTCACTCCACTTTCACATATAGCTAAAGTCAGTTTTAGCCAAGTCAGATTTATGATTGCCCCTTTAACACTGTGATAAATGTGGTTTGCCTATAGTCAGATAATGTCTTAGTAAATGGTTTTAAAAAGTCACATTTTTCAAAAAGTCGCACATGGAATACCTTAAAAAGTCGCAAGTTGGTTTACATTGGTCGCATGTTAAAAAATCGCACAACATTAATTAATCACTTTTAAAAAGTCGCAGAGGTATATATTTGTGTTTAAAAAGTCGCACAGACCTATTTTTGTGAGGTAAAAGTCGCAGATATAACTTCTTTTCCTGAGGTACATTGAAAGAGAACATGGCAAACATGGACCCATTTCTCCAAAATTATGGCCCACAGCTTAGCAGACATGTTAGTAATGAATCAAATCCTGAAGTTACAGCATCTACAAGCCAAGGTATTGTCCCTACAAACAATTCTTCTACAATACCCGATTTGGATGAATCGAAAATAGAGATTTGTCAGACAATCAGGTGCCTGTTATTACTGAAGAAAAGCGAAGGAAAAAAAAAACCTCACAGATGAAGATAAAAAAAATAATTTGTTGAAAAGGTAAAAAAAATTGAAAAAATTAACAGTAGGAAAAAATAGGAATTGTGTATATGAGAATATCTTAAATTTATAATATATATAATAATGGGTAAATGTGTGCCTTTAAAACATTAATTAGGTCATGTGTTTCTGGGTCATTCCCTTGTGGATAAAGGGCACATTAATTTGGTCTGCAATACTGATCCTAATAACCTTCCCGTTTTAATTATGAACAAGTCTAATTTCAGAGGAGTTTAATATCCATGGATGGACAGTGGTTAACATGGATGGTGGCTGCTTTTTGGAGATCTGCAATTGAGGGTCCATTCACACGTCCATAACGTGTTTTGTGGATCCACGGATCCGCACATTAGGAAAACACAGACAACGACAATGTCCGTTCCACATTTTGCTGACCGCACATCACTGCCACTAATAGAATATGCCTGTTCTTGTCCCCAATTGTGGACAAGAATAGGACATGATCTATTTCTTGCAGCAGCGGAATTGCGGATCCAGAAGTGCCAATGGGCAATTCCATGTCCAGGCAGCACATCGTGCTGCACCATAGAAATGATTTGGTCCGCAATTCCATGCAGCCAAATACCAAACAAAATGGCAGACGTGTGAATGGACCCTTATACGCCGTGATACAGCCACAGCTGTGCAAAGGCTGTGTGCATGTGTCCTTATTACCCATTAACCCCTATATTCCTAGAGCGTTTCAATCCTTTATTACTCTTCCTCCTAATTTGACAAACTTAAGCTTAATAAATGTAAGAAAAGGTTTGGGTAAAAAATTTTGACAAACCTTTTGAAAAGCAATATTGCATAAATGATGTGTCTGGTTTTCTCATTGCTATGGTGAATATCTCATAATATTATAATAAATATTGGGATGTCAAAAAAAAATTTTTTTTTAAATTTTTGAAAAAAATACCAAATATAACCAATATCTATATTTTCAGCGATTTAAAATTTATAATGTATTTTTACCAAAAAACGTTTTTTACATTTCTACAGGTGGTATCAAACTATGATTCTTTATTTGGAAAAAACGCTGATCGTCTTCCATTAGCCCTAAAAAATAAAATATGGGCAAATATTGGGGTGCAAATCAACAGTTTATGAATTGACAAGAGATCTATTTCAGATTTAAAGAAGAAATGGCACGATTGTCATCGACTTTGTAAAATAAAATTGTCGAAAATTCACAAAATGGTAAAGAAAACTGGAGGTGGCCCATGCAATACAACTTGTTTGAATGAAATAGAGGAACTAATTGCTAACACCCATCGTAAAGAGCAAATAGCTGGCATAGGAAACATGGATACAATGGATTTGGAGTTGCAAGAAGGTATATTTCTCAACTTATATGTTTAAATTTTCAATTAAATTAAAAATTTATAAAAAAATTAGTCATTAACTGGAACAGTAAAGATTGTTGAATGTTTTTGGATGAATGACATCTTGTATATTATTATGTTTTATGTTTTCAACAATTATAAAAAATTACAATAATTTGTCAAAAACAAAAGCCTATAAAGAGTACATTTCAAATATAATTCAAATTCTATTTTTTTTTTTTATATTTAGAAGCCCAATTAACGGATAACTTGGAAGAAGATTCGGAAATTTGTGTTGCTGCTGAAAATTTCGAAATGTAGAGAACACCAATTGTGATACTATACAGGAAGAACACAATCCAGAACCATTACATGATGAAAATACAAGAAATGTACTTAATAGGTATATGAATGCAACCCAAATGTGTTATAATGATCTCATTCAAACCCAAAGAGACATAGCAATGTCACTGCAAAATATAAGATCTGATTTGAATGTTGCACTAAATGGAATTTTTATGGAAGTTTCAAAAATGTGTAACATAATGGAACAACATAGCACTTCCCCAAAAAGTCCAAGAACCAGTGGTTCAAGCCCATCTACATCTATTGTATATGATGTTACCGAACTTGCAGATGAACCTCTGAACCTCAGTGTTTCTCAACAGTCATTGTCCCAAGAAGATAGTGCCAGACATTTTTCTAATTTGGAAAGCAATGTTCCTCAACCCTCTCCAAAGAAAAAAAAGAAGCAAAATCCATTAAACAGACAAACATTCCAAAATAAGTTTCTGATAAAGGAAAGTATCTCTTGAAGGTGAAAAAAGAATTATCCAATCCCAAAAAGTGTCATGGGAAAAAGTAAGAATTTTAACAATAGAAAAATGTCAAACAACTAGTCAATTTGACTACTTGATTAATACTTTTTTGGGTTTAAATTCCAAAATTGGCAAAATGCATTATGTATCAATGAAGCAACCAAACCTCATGGTGGCTGGATATTTGATACTGGCACATTGCCTACAGTGGTGGAATGTTCATAGTTATGGTTTCAGACAAGCAAACATGGCAAGCGGTGTCTGGACACAAAGTGCAGCATCCGTTAGTTCAATAAAAGTTGCATTTTGTCATGTTTGTTGGGGTGATGTGTTCCACAGGCATTTTAGAATTTGGGATAGGATTGTATTTTAGTTAGAAATTACAACAAGCAGTAGAAAGGATCCAGCAGGCTTGTCTAAAAAAACATTACTATAATTTGGATACAGAAGTTTGAAAGTCAACTCAGGCCACTTACACAATAGTGGCAGGGGTGTCCAGCAGGTAATCTCCCTGCCATAATTTTGCTGCTGCTGGAGAACGCTTATGTCTGGTAATCCAGGCCCATTTTCCCTTATGTGGTGGCGCCAGATTGGCAGCCACAGCATCGTCAACATGTCTATAGTAGGACAGAGTAATATTAATAATTTTCAAAGTTTAAGCCTGAGTTCACAACAGCGTTCTGCCTTTTCTGTTCTCTTAATGCGTTATAGTGGCCGGAAAATGGAAAGGACGGAATCTGCATATAACTGAGCCAAACGGAGCCTAGGGACCCCATAGACTGTAGAAGGCTGCGTTTGGTTTACGATCTGAAGATGATTTGGGAGCGGAGACAAAAGTAGTGAATGCAGGATTTTTTTAACTGCTTAAAAATAGAGTTGAGAGAACACCTGGATATTCGGGTTCGAGACGTTCGGCCGAACTTCCCGAAAATGTTCGGGTTCGGGACCCGAACTCGGCCCGAACTTCACCCCGAACCCGAAACCCATTGAAGTCAATGGGGACCCAAACTTTTCGGCACTAAAAAGGCTGTAAAATAGCCCAGGAAAGGGCTAGAGGGCTGCAAAAGGCAGTAAAATTTAGGTATATCCCCTGCAAACAAATGTGGATAGGGAAATGAATTAAAAGAAAAGAAAATAAATAAAAAACAAATATCAATTGGAGAGAGGTCCCATAGCAGAAAATCAGGCTTCATGTCACCCACCACTGGAACAGGCCTCTGTCAGATATTTAGGCCCCGGCACCCAGACAGAGGAGAGAGGTCCCATAGCAGAGAATCAGGCTTCATGTCATAGCAGAGAATCAGGCTTCATGTCACCCACCACTGGAACAGGCCACTGTCAGATATTTTTAGGCCCCGACACCCAGACAGAGGAGAGAGGTCCCATAGCAGAGAATCAGGCTTCATGTCATAGCAGAGAATCAGGCTTCATGTCACCCACCACTGGATCAGGCCACTGTCGGATATTTTTAGGCCCCGGCACCCAGACAGAGCAGAGAGGTCCCATAGCAGAGAATAAGGCTTCATGTCATAGCAGAGAATCAGGTTTCATGTCACCCACCAGTGGAAGGCCACTGTCAGATATTTTTAGACCCGGACACCTAGACAGAGGAGAGGTTCATTCAACTTTGGGTTGCCCCGCAATATAATAGTAAAATTAAAAAAAGAGGATTGAATGAAGAAGTGCCCTGGAGTACAAAAATATATGGTTAAGGGGAGGTAGTTATAAATGTTTAATCTGCACAAGGGATGGACTGGTCCTGTGGGATCCATGCCTGGTTCATTTTTATGAACGTCAGCTTGTCCACATTGGCTGTAGACAGGCGGCTGCGTTTGTCTGTAATGACGCCCCCTGCCGTGCTGAATACACGTTCAGACAAAACACTGGCCGCCGGGCAGGCCAGCACCTCCAAGGCATAAAAGGCTAGCTCTAGTCACGTGGACAATTTGGAGACCCAGAAGTTGAATGGGGCCGAACCATCAGTCAGTACGTGGAGTGGTGTGCACACGTACTGTTCCACCATGTTAGTGAAATGTTGCCTCCTGCTAACACGTTCCGTATCAGGTGGTGGTGCAGTTAGCTGTGGCGTGGTGACAAAACTTTTCCACATCTCTGCCATGCTAACCCTGCCCTCAGAGGAGCTGGCCATGACACAGCTGCGTTGGCGACTTCTTGCTCCTCCTCTGCCTTCGCCTTGGGCTTCCATTTGTTCCCCTGTGACATTTGGGAATGCTCTCAGTAGCGCGTCTACCAACGTGCGCTTGTACTCGCGCATCTTCCTATCACGCTCCAGTGCAGGAAGTAAGGTGGGCACATTGTCTTTGTAACGGGGATCCAGCAGGGTGGCAACCCAGTAGTCCGCACACGTTAAAATGTGGGCAACTCTGCTGTCGTTGCGCAGGCACTGCAGCATGTAGTCGCTCATGTGTGCCAGGCTGCCCAGAGGTAAGGACAAGCTGTCCTCTGAGGGAGGCGTATCGCCATCGTCCTGCGTTTCCCCCCAGCCACGCACCAGTAATGGGCCCGAGCTGCGTTGGGTGCCACCCCGCTGTGAACATGTTTCATCCTCATGCTCCTCCACCTCCTCCTCATCCTCGTCCTCCTCGTCCTCCAGTAGTGGGCCCTGTTTGGCCACATTTGTACCTGGCCTCTGCTGTTGCAAAAAAACTCCCTCTGAGTCACTTCTAAGAGACTGGCCTGAAAGTGCTAAAAATTACCCATCTTCCTCATCCTCCTCCTCCTGGGCCACCTCCTCTTCCATCATCGCCCTAAGTGTTTTCTCAAGGAGACATAGAAGTGGTATTGTAACGCTGATAACGGCGTCATCGCCACTGGCCATGTTGGTGGAGTACTCGAAACAGCGCAACAGGGCACACAGGTCTCGCATGTGCGACTGACACGTGCGTGCTGCAGCTGAAACTCCACTATGGCCTGCTGCTGCTCGCACAGTCTGTCCAGCATGTGCAAGGTGGAGTTCCACCTGGTGGGCACGTTGCATATGAGGCGGTGAGCGGGAAGGCCGAAGTTACGCTGTAGCGCAGACAGGCGAGCAGCGGCAGGATGTGAACGCCGGAAGCGCGCACAGACGGTCCGCACTTTATGCAGCATCTCTGACATGTCGGGGTAGTTGTGAATAAACTTCTGCAACAAAATTCAGCACATGCGCCAGGCAAGGGATGTGCGTCAAACCGGCTAGTCCAAGAGCTGCGACGAGATTTTGCCCATTATCGCACACCACCAGGCCGGGCTTGAGGTTTACCGGCAGCAACCACTCGTCGGTCTGTTGTTCTATACCCCGCCACAACTCCTGCGCGGTGTGGGGCCTGTCCCCCAAACATATGAGTTTCAGAATGGCCTGCTGACATTTACCCCGGGCTGTGCTGAAGTTGGGGTGGTAAAGGTGTGTGGCTGACTGGATAAGCAGGTGGAAGAAGAGGAGGAGGAAGCGGAGTAGGAGGAGGAGGCTACAGGAGGCAAAGAATGTTGCCCTGCGATCCTTGGCGGCCAAAGAGCTCTCCGCCTGGGGCCCAGCCGCCACTACATTTATCCAGTGTGCAGTTAGGGAGATATAGCGTCCCTGGCCGTGCTTACTGGTCCACGTATCTGTGGTTAGGTGGACCTTTTCACAGATGGCGTTGAGCAGTGCACACTTGATTTTATCGGATACTTGGTTTCTGCAGGGAAGGCACGGCTCTCTTGGAGAAATAGTGGCGGCTGGGAACAACATACTGTGGGACAGCAAGCGACATGAGCTGTTTGAAGCTGTCTGTGTCCACCAGCCTGAATGACAGCATTTCATAGGCCAGTAGCTTCGAAATGCTGGCATTCAGGGCCAGGGATCGAGGGTGGCTAGGTGGGAATTTACGCTTTCTCTCAAATGTTTGTGAGATGGAGAGCTGAACGCTGCCGTGTGATATGGTGGAGATGCTTGGTGACGGAGGTGGTGGTGTTGGTGGTACATCCTCTGTTTGCTGGGCGGCAGGTGCCAACGTTCCTCCAGAGGCAGAGGAAGAAGCCGAGGCAGCAGCAGAAGAGGTAGCAGGGGGAGCCTGAGTGAGTTCCTTGTTTTTAAGGTGTTTACTCCACTGCAGTTCATGCTTTGCATTCAGATGCCTGGTCATGCAGGTTGTGCTAAGGTTCAGAACGTTAATGCCTCGCTTCAGGCTCTGATGGCACAGCGTGCAAACCACTCTGGTCTTGTCGTCAGCACATTGTTTGAAGAACTGCCACTACAGGGAACTCCTTGAAGCTGCATTTGGGGTGCTCGGTCCCAGGTTGCGGTGGCCAGTAGCAGACGAACTCTCTTGGCGGCGGGTGTTCTGCTTTTGCCCACTGCTCCCTCTTTTGCTACGCTGTTGGCTCGGTCTCATCACTGCCTCTTCCTCTGAACTCTGAAAGTCAGTGGCACGACCTTCATTCCATGTAGGGTCTAGGACCTCATCGTCCCCTGCATAGTCTTCCACCCAGTCTTGATCCCTGACCTCCTGTTCAGTCTGCACACTACAGAAAGACACAGCAGTTGGCACCTGTGTTTCGTCATCATCATAGACGTGCTGAGGTGGTATTCCCATGTCCTCATCATCAGGAAACAGAAGTGGTTGTGCATCAGTGCATTCTATGTCTTCCACCGCTGGGGAAGGGCTAGGTGGATGCTCTTGGGAAACCCTGCCAGCAGAGTCTTCAAACAGCATAAGAGACTGCTGCATAACTTGAGGCTCAGACAGTTTCCCAGATATGCATGGGGGTGATGTGACAGACTGATGGGCTTGGTTTTCATGCGCCATCTGTGCGCTTTCTGCAGAAGACTGGGTGGGAGATAATGTGAACATGCTGGATCCACTGTCGGCCACCCAATTGACTAATGCCTGTACCTGCTCAGGCCTTACCATCCTTAGAACGGCATTGGGCCCCACCAAATATCGCTGTAAATTCTGGCAGCTACTGGGACCTGAGGTAGTTGGTTCACTAGGACGTGTGGCTGTGGCAGAACGGTCACGTCCTCTCCCAGCACCAGAGGATCCACGAACACCACCACGACCATGTCCGCGTCCCTTACTAGATGTTTTCCTCATTGTTACCGTTCACCACAATAAGAAAAAAATTATTTGGCCCAATGTATTGAATTCAAATTCAGGCCTTTTTTTACAGGCACCTAACACTATCTGGCTATCTATTTATGTACCGTATTACACTAATACAGGCACAGCAGTAACCACAGATTTAGCTGAATATAAATTGTAGGCCTAGTATTTAGGCCCTGGATGAAAGGTTTCCTTTTACGGACAGAATTACACTTGGAGATGCACGGTAGCGTGTGAAGTTATTGAGGATGACCTTATCAGCACTTGAATTTGCACCTTGAATGTAATATACCCTTTTACGGACAGAAATACACTATGAGATGCACAATAGTGTGTGCAAATTTAAAGGATTATGCTATCAGCAATTGTAATTTAACACTTTGTGTAATATACCCTTTTACGTAAAAAAATACACTTGGAGATGCACGCTGAGTGTGATATCCCCTTTTACGGACAGATTTACACTTGGCCTGCAACAGCAGAAACCACTGATTTAGGGTATTGCTATTTTGGGAATTGAATTTCAAGCCAGAACAAAAATTATGCTTTGACGGACACTATAAAACTTGTCCTGCCACAGCTGGAACACCAGATTTAGGGTATTGCTATTTTGGCAATTGAATTTCACCCCAGAAAAAAATATATCCTTTGCAAGACAGCAGACAGTATTACACTTGGCTAGCCACAGCTGGAACACCAGATTTAGGGGATTGCTATTTTTGTAAGTGAATTTCACCCCTCAATAAAATATAGAAAATTCTATCATGAGTTTCTAGGGGTGACAATAAGCACAGCCAAGCCCCTGATGTAGGATATAGCAAAAACAAAACAAAAAAAAACTACTATTGATGGTTAAATGGACTTGGTGGCAGCTTGTGCTGGCGCACCACAAGACACAAAATGGCCGCCGATCACCCCAGAAAAAAGTGACAGAAAAACACTCTGGGCAGCCTAAAAACAGTGAGCAATTAACTAGCAGAAGTTGAATGATTCACAGCTATAGATCGATCACTTCATTAAGTGTTTTTGCTGAGTTAATCCCTGCCTAATCTCGCCCTAACAGCAGCTGCATCCTCTCCCTACACTTATCAGAGCAGAGTGACGTGCGGCGCTACGTGACTCCAGCTTAAATAGAGGCTGGGTCACATGCTGCACTGGCCAATCACAGCCATGCCAATAGTAGGCATGGCTATGATGGCCTCTTGGGGCAAGTAGTATGACGCTTGTTGATTGGCTGCTTTGCAGCCTTTCAAAAAGCGCCAAGAAAGCGCCGAACACCGAACCCGAACTTTTACGTAAATGTTCAGGTTCGGGTCCGTGTCACGAACACCCCAAAATACAGTTCGGGTTTGCTCATCCCTACTTAAAAACACTTCCACTGGCTGAGAAACTAACGCACCCCATTTTAGTCTATGGGGCTCGTGGGCTCTGTTCCGCTCAGTTATGTGCCAAATCCGTCCTTTCATTTTTCCTGCTTCTAGAATGGAGTTGGAGAACTGACAGGCCAAATGCTAATTTGAACTTACTGAGGTCCACTCTTGGCATGTTTGCTGTGCTTCTTTTGGAGAAGCAGTCCAGGACTGTTGTAGTCAATGTTGCATAAGTGGATTTACCTCTGCAAGGGTGCCATAGCGTAACCTTTGGTCTGGCCGGAAAGTCATCAAATGGGCCACACTGCTCAAGACCCGTTCTTTGTTGCAAATTTAATTAAAGATTTTTTAGTGGTTAATTGCCCAAATGATTTTGCATGGAATTATCCAATGTAAATGTGTCTTTGCTTAAACAAAAATGAATAAAAAATTTAATTTGGTTCCTCCAAAAATGTATTTTATTAGATTTTTCATAAAATGTGAAATAACGGTTAATTATACAGGGAGTGCAGAATTATTAGGCAAGTTGTATTTTTGAGGATTAATTTTATTATTGAACAACAACCATGTTCTCAATGAACCCAAAAAACTCATTAATATCAAAGCTGACTATTTTTGGAAGTAGTTTTTAGTTTGTTTTTAGTTTTAGCTATTTTAGGGGGATATCTGTGTGTGCAGGTGACTATTACTGTGCATAATTATTAGGCAACTTAACAAAAAACAAATATATACCCATTTCAATTATTTATTTTTACCAGTGAAACCAATATAACATCTCAACATTCACAAATATACATTTCTGACATTCAAAAACAAACAAAAACAAATCAGTGACCAATATAGCCACCTTTCTTTGCAAGGACACTCAAAAGCCTGCCATCCATGGATTCTGTCAGTGTTTTGATCTGTTCACCATCAACATTGCGTGCAGCAGCAACCACAGCCTCCCAGACACTGTTCAGAGAGGTATACTGTTTTCCCTCCTTGTAAATCTCACATTTGATGATGGACCACAGGTTCTCAATGGGGTTCAGATCAGGTGAACAAGGAGGCCATGTCATTAGATTTTCTTCTTTTATACCCTTTCTTGCCAGCCACGCTGTGGAGTACTTGGACGCGTGTGATGGAGCATTGTCCTGCATGAAAATCATGTTTTTCTTGAAGGATGCAGACTTCTTCCTGTACCACTGCTTGAAGAAGGTGTCTTCCAGAAACTGGCAGTAGGACTGGGAGTTGAGCTTAACTCCATCCTCAACCCGAAAAGGCCCCACAAGCTCATCTTTGATGATACCAGCCCAAACCAGTACTCCAACTCCACCTTGCTGGCGTCTGAGTCGGACTGGAGCTCTCTGCCCTTTACCAATCCAGCCACGGGCCCATCCATCTGGCCCATCAAGACTCACTCTCATTTCATCAGTCCATAAAACCTTAGAAAAATCAGTCTTGAGATATTTCTTGGCCCAGTCTTGACGTTTCAGCTTGTGTGTCTTGTTCAGTGGTGGTCATCTTTCAGCCTTTCTTACCTTGGCCATGTCTCTGAGTATTGCACACCTTGTGCTTTTGGGCACTCCAGTGATGTTGCAGCTCTGAAATATGGCCAAACTGGTGGCAAGTGGCATCTTGGCAGCTGCACGCTTGACTTTTCTCAGTTCATGGGCAGTTATTTTGCGCCTTGGTTTTTCCACACGCTTCTTGCGACCCTGTTGACTATTTTGAATGAAACGCTTGATTGTTCGATGATCACGCTTCAGAAGCTTTGCAATTTTAAGAGTGCTGCATCCCTCTGCAAGATATCTCACTATTTTTGACTTTTCTGAGCCTGTCAAGTCCTTCTTTTGACCCATTTTGCCAAAGGAAAGGAAGTTGCCTAATAATTATGCACACCTTATATAGGGTGTTGATGTCATTAGACCACACCCCTTCTCATTACAGAGATGCACATCACCTAATATGCTTAATTGGTAGTAGGCTTTCGAGCCTATACAGCTTGGAGTAAGACAACATGCATAAAGAGGATGATTTGGTCAAAATACTCATTTGCCTAATAATTCTGCATGCAGTGTATTAGACAAATATAAATGTGAAAAGTGTGACTATACACCAAACAATAAAAAAAAATTAGTCTTAAAATATTTTCACATAGACAAATCAAACCAACATTAGATATAAACTGTACTGTTTCAAATTAATATTGATACATAATGTTCAAAAAATCTTACAATTTAAATAAACAAAAAAACAACCATGTGTAACACTATCACATTGCGAACATGGTGAATGTGAACCAACAATAAAATTTCAAGGCTATCATCTATAAAATTATCTAACAAAAGATACATTATCAAATTATCAATGTATAATATTTATTTATCCAAAAAATGATTGGGTAATTTCACGTCTAACAACATAACCATCATCATTTCATTCTGCAAGTTGTATACCTTGAATACTTATTTCCTCTCGTAGATTATCAATTGATAATTTAAATTTGTTGGCTAAGTTGTGTAATATACAACAAGCGACAATAATTTTGCACACAAATTCAGGAGTGCGAACAAAAGTGCACCACCGGTCATATCCAAACAACGAAATCTACTTTTTAAGGCTACTTTCACACTTGCGTTCGGAGCGGATCCGTCTGGTGTCTGCACAGACGGATCCGCTCCTATAATGCAAATGATGGGATCCGTTCAGAACGGATCCGTCTGCATTATATTTCACAAAAAATTCTAAGTGTAAAAGTTAGCCAGACGGATCAATCCAGACTTTGCATTGAAAGTCAATGGGGGACGGATCCGTTTGAAATTGCACCATATTGTGTCAACTTCAAACAGATCCGTCCCCATTGACCTACATTGTAAGTCTGGATGGATCCGTTTGGCTCCGCACGGACAGGCAGACACCCGAACGCTGAAAGCTGCGTTCGGGTGTCCGCCTGCTGAGCGGAACGGAGGCCAAACGGTGCCAGACTGAGGCATTCTGAGCGGATCCGCATCCGCTCAGAATGCATTGGGGCTGGACGGATCCGTTCGGGGCCGCTTGTGAGAGCCTTCAAACGGAACTAACAAGCGGAACCCTGAACGCAAGTGTGAAAGTAGCCTAAAACACCAAAAACTCTTTCAATTATTCCCCTTGTTTTTTTATGTGCTTTGTTGAATCTTTTTTCTGCTTCCGAAGTTGGATTTAAATATGGCATCATTAGCCATGTTTTCAGGCTGTATCCATTGTCTCCTTTTGAAAAAATTAAAATAAATAAAATATCCAATAATGTGTGTTATCAAATACCTTGTTAACTTTAATTTAAAAAAAATATATATAAATTTTTGATTTTCTAAAATTAATATTTTTTTTAAAAATAACACAAGATTAATATTAATGAACTACGAAACATATGTTGCCAAACATAATTTATAAAAAAATATATTAAAACTAAAATTTATCTAAACTTTGTGAAATGTTAAAAACAAATTTATAAAAAATACATTACCCAATAATAAGCCATTTCCAAAATAACCATCCATGAACTTTGTTGCCAAGCAGCTATTTTGCAGGATAAATGCGTCATGTGTGCTTCCTGGAAACTTGGCAACAACATCAGTGATCTCCATATTGGGGCCACAACACATTTGTACATTAGTAGAGTGGAACATTTTACAATTGCGGTAGATAATCTCCACATCACTGGGTGGTATAAGAGCAACGTGAGTGCAGTCTATTAATGATATTATGTTTGGAAATCCAGCCTTGAGAAAAAAATCTTATTTGAATTTAAAAATTTCCCCAGGTGACCTTGGAAACTGAATATATGTTTTACACACAGAAATAATAGCCTTTATAACTTGGTGGAGTATCCTGGAAAATATTGCCTGACTGAATCCAAAACGACCATCAATACAGTGTTGGAAGTTTCCAGTGGCCAAAAAATGCAACACAGATAATAGTTTCAGTTTCCCACTGATAGCTTGGGATCTATTTGATGTGTTGTTTATGATAGCTTTAATTTTGTCATAAAGTTCACAAAAAGCTTCTTCATTTAATCTGAAGGTTTGCTGAAAATTTTCAACCGGTGTTGAATATAAAGTAAATCTGTTTCGAAAACGTATTTTTTTCCCCGTAATCTGGGGATAATTACATTTCCACACTGTAGATTGAGATACCTTTGTAACAATAGAACATCCATTACAATATAGCCTGTGTGTGGGTAACAAAAAAATAAAATTAAATATATATATATATATATATATATATAAAAGAAAATAATGGCGGCACTGGAAAAAACACAAGGAGGGTGCTATGTCCAGGGATGTAGCAGCTTACCCCGTCTGATAGAGTTGAAAAAACGGACAGCACTCCAAGTAAAAGCTAGTGGTGTTTATTCACCCATGTGGATGGCAACGTTTCAGCTCATACAAGAGCCTTTTTCAAGCAATGAACACAATAAAAAAAGGGGTATATATAGGCCAAACCCTATGACATCACAGTGTAATCAATTAGCAAACAAGTACAATAAAGTGCAAATAGTGCATATAGAATAGATCAAAATGTAAATATAACAGTGCAAGATGCAAAGATAAATCGATAGTGTATATGGAATACATTATATAATAAATGCATAATAGCAAAAAAGTGCATAAAGATAAATTGATTAATCAATACATATCAGGTGTACAATTGGTGGGAGGGACGAAAAGAGATGATGCAGCCAAAGGGAGGGGGGAGCGATGACATACCCGGTGTCGCCATCCGTGCTTCACATGTCGAACACCGCCACGTCCGGCGTTCAGGTGGATGTAGTGCGCAGGCGCCAAGTCGCGTAAAGAGCAAGATGTAACTTCCTCAGATGACGTAGCCGGAGCATGCGCATAAGTGTAAAAAGCTTTGTCGGTCATCTTGAAAGTGGTAAAAACCTTCAAATGCAAAAGAGCGCAGACAATAGACCGCATCAATGACGCGATGTAGTGTAATATCCTCACAAATAATGGTGAGAGTATGCGCAAGATGACAATGAAAGAACACTTGAATCAAAAAGGAAAAGGGGAGAAGATAAATGATACTACCTACTGTGCGTGCGCATAGCCTAATAGTAGACAGGATAGCGCAAAACGGAAATAGTGCCGTTTACCTAAATGTGTATCCATAAGGGACAGAGAAGAGAATGCAGCTAAAAAGATGCAACTCATCTCACAAATGCGCCAGTTGAAGCAATGCACCAAGCAACAAAATGTTGCAGGCATGCCACAAAAAGGCCCACTGTTCCCAATGGAGACACATTCAATACAGGACACACAATGGGTAGCATAATATACCAAGCATGAAAAAAGTATGAAAAAAGTGTAACCAAAGCAAAAAAAAAGCATAAACACTAAATGGAAGCATGTAGGCAAATACGGAACACATCGGGTACGTCTCACTCCTCCAACCCGCAGCATCATTCTTATCTGTGAAGAAATAAAAATAAAAATGAAAATGGCTTAATGGTGTTCATAATACACTATGTACCATCAAAAAGTAGACACATATCGCAAACATAACACTAGTGGGGCAAACCACTCCTCTAAACATATATCCCCGGATTGTAATCCACATTAAGCCCATTGGGTCTCAAGCTATTGAGGGTATAGATCCAAAAAAGCTCTCTTTTTCTAAGGATCAACACCCTGTTGCCCCCACGTCTAGGCATGGGAATGTGGTCAATGGCCCAACATTTAAGATCTCTTTCGGAGTGTTGAAGCTCCGTAAAATGTTTGGCAACAGGGAGGTCCTTTCTTTTTTTGCGTATGGACAATCTATGATTGTTCAACCGCGTTTTGAGATCCGTCGACGTTTCACCCACATATAGTAATTTACACGGACAAATCAAAACATAAATTACATAATTGGAATTGCATGTAAGGTGAAATCGAATTGGGTAAGAAACTCCAGTGATGGGATGGACAAAGGTACTACCCCTACCCATATATTTGCAGTCAATACAACATAGACAGGGGAAACTGCCCTTGCCATGTGTAGTTAAGGAAGTTTGAACAGACTTGGACCTAGGTCCAATATCTGCTCTGACAAGTTGGTCACGCAAATTTCTGGACCGGCAGAAAGAAAAGAGGGGAGGGGATCTAAATTCTAAGATCTCACTATGACAACCACCCAGAATCCCCCAATGTCGCTTGATGATGCGATTAATGGCCTCACTTTGCTCCGTATATTTAGAGATAAAGGGTATCCGATTGATGGACCTATCGGACACTCCCCTCTCCAAAGTACTACTCCTATCTAAACTACGGACCTTGTGTTTGTGGGAGTCAAGGAGCTGGGTGGGATACCCCCTATTCTGAAATTTCCTGGCCATGGTGTCCAAAGCCAGGTCAACCTGTTCAGGTTCAGAAACAATGCGTTTCACCCTAAGGAACTGAGAAAAAGGCAGATATTTAAGCATACTTCGTGGATGCCCACTATTAAAACAAAGGAGAGTGTTCTTATCCGTGGGCTTAGTGTACAACCGTGTATGCAGCTTGCCCTGATTGTAGATGACTGTGGTATCTAAGAACTGTAGTTCAGCCTCAGAATGGACCAAGGTAAATTGAAGGTCCCTATTAACACTGTTAAGAAACAGATGAAACTCATCAAGTTGGGCAACACTACCTGTCCATATGAGGAAGATGTCGTCAATGTATCTCCACCACCGCAGCAAATGGCTGCGGTGGTGTGACACATGGACGACATCTTCCTCAAAGCACCTCATAAAGATATTTGCGTAAGTGGGTGCTACGTTAGAGCCCATCGCCACGCCCCTTTTTTGCTGAAAAAACGTGTCCTGAAAAAGGAAATAGTTATGTCTTAAGGTAATCTGCAGTAGATCAATGATAAACTGTCTAGCAGCCGTGGAGTAGGATGAGGAACCCAACATACGTTCAATGGCACCTATACCTAAATCGTGATCAATCGAGGTATATAACGAGGTGACATCAAAGGATGCCAGACGGACCTCATGGACACCAGTAAAATCAATCTTATCCAACCTACACAGGAAATCAGTCGTATCCTGTATATACGACTCAGCCCCTGTGGCAAAGTCATGCAAGACTTTATCAAGGAAGATGGCGATGCAACTAAAGATGGAATCCGAACCGGACACAATAGGGCGTCCGGGCGGATCCTTAAGTGACTTGTGCACTTTGGGAAGAATATACAAAACAGGCGTGACCAGATGGTCAACAGTGAGAAAAGTGCACAAGTCATCATCAATGGTGCCAGCCAGCATGGCATCAGCCAAGCATTCCCTGATAAGTCTAGCTATCCCAAATTTGGGATCATACGCAAAAAAAGAAAGGACCTCCCTGTTGCCAAACATTTTACGGAGCTTCAACACTCCGAAAGAGATCTTAAATGTTGGGCCATTGACCACATTCCCATGCCTAGACGTGGGGGCAACAGGGTGTTGATCCTTAGAAAAAGAGAGCTTTTTTGGATCTATACCCTCAATAGCTTGAGACCCAATGGGCTTAATGTGGATTACAATCCGGGGATATATGTTTAGAGGAGTGGTTTGCCCCACTAATGTTATGTTTGCGATATGTGTCTACTTTTTGATGGTACATAGTGTATTATGAACACCATTAAGCCATTTTCATTTTCATTTTTATTTCTTCACAGATAAGAATGATGCTGCGGGTTGGAGGAGTGAGACGTACCCGATGTGTTCCGTATTTGCCTACATGCTTCCATTTAGTGTTTATGCTGTTTTTTGCTTTGGTTACACTTTTTTCATACTTTTTTCATGCTTGGTATATTATGCTACTCATTGTGTGTCCTGTATTGAATGTGTCTCCATTGGGAACCATGGGCCTTTTTGTGGCATGCCTGCAACATTTTGTTGCTTGGTGCATTGCTTCAACTGGCGCATTTGTGAGATGAGTTGCATCTTTTTAGCTGCATTCTCTTCTCTGTCCCTTATGGATACACATTTAGGTAAACGGCACTATTTCCGTTTTGCGCTATCCTGTCTACTATTAGGCTATGCGCACGCACAGTAGGTAGTATCATTCATCTTCTCCCCTTTTCCTTTTTGATTCAAGTGTTCTTTCATTGTCATCTTGCGCATACTCTCACCATTATTTGTGAGGATATTACACTACATCGCGTCATTGATGCGGTCTATTGTCTGCGCTCTTTTCCATTTGAAGGTTTTTACCACTTTCAAGATGGCCGACAAAGCTTTTTACACTTATGCGCATGCTCCGGCTACGTCATCTGAGGAAGTTACATCTTGCTCTTTACGCGACTTGGCGCCTGCGCACTACATCCACCTGAACACCTGTGTGGCACGGATGGCGACACCGGGTATGTCATCGCTCCACCCTCCCTTTGGCAGCATCATCTCTTTTCGTCCCTCCCACCAATTGTACACCAGATATGTTTTGATTAATCAATTTATCTTTATGCACTTTTTTGCTATTATGCATTTATTATATAATGTATTCCATATACACTATCGATTTATCTTTGCATCTTGCACTGTTATATTTACATTTTGATCTATTCTATATGCACTATTTGCACTTTATTGTACTTGTTTGCTAATTGATTACACTGTGATGTCATAGGGGTTGGCCTATATATACCCCCTTTTTTATTGTGTTCATTGCTTGAAAAAGTCTCTTGTATGAGCTGAAACGTTGCCATCCACATGGGTGAATAAACACCACTAGCTTTTACTTGGAGTGCTGTCCGTTTTAAAAAAAAAAAAATATATATATATATATATATAAAAATGAAACAAAAAAGATTAAATACATTTTCCACAAAATTCAAAACAGTGTAATACAGTAAGAGAACACAGTCCCGACTAATTGCATTAATGGGAACTGTATATATACATTAGCCAAGCGGTTACATGGAAGCTGATTTGTGTTGGTGCATAAGTGACAAAATACAGTGTAGTCTGTGCTACTTTTAGGGCAAAAAATAAATTAAAAAAATGGACGACACAGGCGCCTGATTTCCAACACAAACAGGGACAGCTTGATGAGTTGAGCTCTGCCTGGACTCAATTCAATTTAGTGGGTCCGGTCAATATGCCAGAGACTTGAGGATGTAGGTGGCGGACCAAAGCACCACCTGCTCCAAGAGACAAAGTAGCATATTATGCAGGCTCAATAGATGTAATAACGCGGTTCTTGATTTAAGTTGAAAATTCAAAGTTTGATGTACCTGACATTAGGACACATCGAATGTCAGTGACAATAGCACTAAAAGTAAGGCTATTCTCACACCTGCGTTAGGTGGGGTTCTGTCTGGTATCTGCACAGACGGATCCACACCTATAATGCAAACGCTCGAATCCCTTCAGAACGTGTCCATTTGCATTTCCATGACCAAAAAAGCCATCTAAAAATAAAAATTTAGATTTTTTTTTTCAAGATCATGCAAACGGATCAGTTTTGACTTACACTGAAACTTAATGGGAGGCGTTTCCAATTACACCATATTGTGTCTGTAAAAACGGATCCGTCCCAATTAACTAACATTGTAAGTCAGGACTGATCCGTTTGGCTCAGCATCGTTAGGCGGACATCAAAATGCTGCTAACAGCATTTTGGTCTCCGCATCAAGAGCGGAATGGGGGCTGAACGGAGGCAAACTGATGCCTTCTGATCGGATACTTATCCATTCAGAATGCATTGGGGCTAAACTGATCCATTTTGAACAGCTTGCGAGCGCCCTGAAACGGATCTCACAAGGGGACCCAGAAAAGCAAGTGTGAAAGTAGCCTAAGGGCACAGAAAACCTTAAAAACGTGTCATGGACCCTGGGGGGGGACACTCAAGGAGCTGAGATTGGTGTTCCCCATCAAGGCAACACATAGACCCCTTCCATGTACAGGAGCAGAGAGGAAAAGCAGGACAGACAAGAACAAACACCCATCCATAACAGAACAAGGCAAACCCAAAAACTGGAACAAAGCATGTAATACAGACATAGGCATGGCATACAAATATGAACATAATGACATATTGCAGAACAAGGCGGCACATTGAGACTTAGATGGTCGCACCCATTGGAAAGCAATAAAGTGAAAACCTTTAAAGACCATACAAAAACATAAACAAGACAGAGCAGAAGGGTGAAAACCACACGGCACTGACAGACTGACCCACAGCAAAGCACACACTGAAGGTGAAGGCTAATGTGTGCACCTGAGAGGACACAACCACTTAAAGGGGTTGTCTGTGATAGGGAACATTGCTATAATAGTCCAAGTGTGGCATACACATTACCTAAAAGCATGTAAACTTTTTGCACAGGTTTCAGCGCCCCCGTTTTCAAATGAGAAATTCATAGCTGGAAGTTAATGGTTTCTACTCCACAGTGATGTACCAGGTCCCTTTTAGGTAAGCAAAGCTTCCTCTTCCGCTGCTCAGGTAGCCGTGTGTCGTCACTGGCTGCATAAGTAATTTTTGCAAAGTTGATTAAGGGGCGGAAACTAGTCTGGCCAACATTGCACTAAACCTCACCCCTCCAGTCCGGTGACGTCAACGGCCAAGGAGCTTTAGAATAAATGGGGGTGAATATTGATGAGGTGGCGAAGTTACGGCGGAGCAGAGAGAGACAGCTTTAGCCACCTGATGCTGCGCTGTCCCAGGACCCACAGGCCAGTGCAGCCGCAAGTTAGTGTCAATGAGTGGGGGAGCGTTGGAGCCGCATTGAAAGGTTTTAAAATAGCTTTATTTATATGGTTGTTAATTTTTTAAGATGTACATTGTGAGTACACGTGTGTTTTCCAAAAACATCTGGTGCAGCACAACCCCTTAAAGTTATTAGTGGAAGCTAACCACTTTAGGATCTAACAGGGAGGTAGGCAAACATTTTAAACATAATATGAAACCCCAGCTAGAGTACAGCACATAAGCCACGAGTAACTTTGAAACCATCCATAAATACACAAAAGGAGATGTGATTAGCAAAATGAGAGAAAAGTACATGGATTGTGCACCACTATGGCAAATCCCCAGCAGGCTGCTACATGACACATTCAACATAGACACAGATGAAAAGAGACAATTTTACCAACAATATTTTCTATAAAAGAAAAAAAACATAAACAAAGTCCAATTTAAGCTAAAATTAGACTTTTCTGGCTGCTCATCCCTATCATCTGTTAGCAAGCATGCATCTAAATTCACTTTAGTGTTGGCTGTGTTTAGTCGAAAATGGCTCATACATAATAAGCAGTAATGTTTATATACATTGGAAGTAATGGGGACCGAATCAATGCAGGTGGATAGGGTCCACATCACAGAACTTGCTTAGAAAACTCACCCGTTTGAAAGGGTGCTAAATGTCTATATCACACGTTGTCAGCCATCCATATTATGTAAAGTTAAGGAAGCCACACCAAACTTCCGTGTGGAAAATCATTTGAACCAGTGGGCCCAAATCCACATAAATTACACTGTAAAGTACAAAATTTACCTACCAATTGAAAGGTCAAATACAGATAGCAAACAGACTTGTTTTTCCAAGAAAATACCAGGGTTGCAACGCACGCTAAAGTCCAGACACATGCATAGATCCCCACAGAAAGCCACAAGCCAAACAATCAATCTATCTAACTAGCAAGCTAGGATTGGCTAATGGGGTTTATACTCCTCACTAATTACATTGATCTGCACCTGCGTGGTGAATGACTCTGCGCTCCACCAAACAGGTGTATATCAGGTAAGTAATCACCCCTCAGCAACTGTCCTCTGGTACACATCCAATTTTCGATTCAAAAAATCACCAACAGTTGCTATTGACACTGTTGTCTCACCATTTTTTTTTAATATTTAGTGTATTTGTTGCATTTTTTATTGTTACAAAAACATACTGAATTGTGTTTAAGTTGACTTTAGATATACAGTACATTTCTCATTAAACCATATTAATTGACCATTTTGACAAAACTTGTCACCACAATAACTACTCTAAACTGGCTTCAGTGATTGTGTGAACTGTTTGGATTTGAATCTTACTGTTCAAACCACAGATTTAGAAAAGTCGCACGTACTAAAAGAAAACGTGCAACTTTTTAAAGCATCGTGAAACTTTTTTTTCAAAAAACAAGCCTGGACCAATCAAAAGGCTTATTATTGCTAAGTTGCACTGGGAGTTCCTTGAATGACGCAGCAAAGACAGAGTCCAGTGGCTAAGCTGAAGAGAGGTTGTTGCTGGTAAGTTTGCTTACATGTGAGATGTATTTATGTATTGAACACTGATCAAAGTACCTGGTAAAACAAAAGCTGAAAATTTAACACAATAAAGGTCCAGGAAGTAGTGTGGTCAACATGTCGAGAAGACTGAGTGCATTCAGCAACAATAAACCAATGTTTAATTCAATGGGGTTTAACATCTGTCTCCTGTTAAAAGTTGTGAACAAACAAACAGCTTTGGCTAATTTCACACTTGTGGAAGGCTGTCCATGGAAAAAAAATTTGACTTTGGAACTGGACACCGGATACTCCAATCTGGATGTGACAGATCAAATTTTTTAGACACATCCGGATGAGGATCGGTCTTACCAATGCATTACAAGAACGGATCCATCTCTCCGCTTGTCATGCGGACAGATGGATCTGTCTTGGTTCGTTTTACTAAATTTAACAAGTCTGCTCATGCACATACTCAAAAGAAAAATCTGTCATTGTGGAAATTTGGATGCTGGATCTGGCAGTACTACATTTTTAGGGGGACAAATGCCGAAACCCCCATTCAGGCAAGTCTACAGTTTTTAGCACCAGAGATAAAAACGTTGCATGCTATGGTATTAATTTTTGCAAGAACAGACAAATATACTGTACAGAAGACATCCTTGTGCATACTGAACAGATTACTCTCCATTCTGAATGCAAGGGGATATGCCTGAGCAGTTCTTTTTCAGTATTGAGCCACTGTGACGGAACTCTATGCCGGGCAAGATAAACGCTATTGTGAAAGTTTAGGGTACTTTCACACTGGTGTTTCTGGGTCCGCAGGGGAGATCCGTTTCAGGGCTCTCACTAGCGGCCCAAAACGGTTCAGTTTAGCCCCAATGCATTCAGAATGGATAAGGAGCCACTCAGAATGCATCTGTTTGCCTCCAAACAGTCTCCATTCCACTCTGGAGGCGGACAACAAAAAGGTGCTTGTAGCGTTTGGATGTCCGTCTAACGAAACTGATCCAAACGGATCCGCCCAGACTTACAATGTTTTTTTTTATCCTTAGATTTTATGGCTTTTTACAACATTAATGTAGTTGATCTTTGTAATATGTAAAAAAAAAAAATTTAATTTTTTTATTGATGTTTTTAAAGATAATTCTTTTTGAAAATTAGCAAGCAGGTACAGTATTCCAAAATGATGAAATAGTTTTAAAGAATCCAAGACATCCAAATACAGTTTTTCAACTTAATTTTACCATTGTTAATTATTTAACAAAGAAGGAATATTAAAGTATGGACAAATGAGGCCCAAATAGTGTAGACCAGGGGTACTCAACTGGCGGACCGCGGTCCAAATACGGACCGCGGCCGCCAGTTGTCCGGACCCCGGCCATCCTTCAGAGCGCTGCTCCTCTCCTGCACACTGTGCCGTGCAGGAGGAGGAGCTTACCGGCGCACTTCCACCTGTCCCACAGCGCAGTGAGACAGGGCTTCCTCCACATGTAGCGCTTCTCCTCCTGCACACTCTGGCAGCTCTGCTCAATACAGCGGCGGGCACAGGAGATGATAGTTCTCAGCAGCGCAGGAGGAGTCTCTCCCTCCCCCCTGTGCTGCTGCTGCCCCCGCCGCTGCCAATAAGAAGAGGCAGGAGGAGGAGGGGAGGGGCTGTGGCCACTGCGCCACCAATGAAGAAAACTGACCTGTAATACAAATACAGGAGGCGGGTGCTGGAATCAAATAGCCGGCACCCGACCTCTGTGACAGGGAGCTGCGATCAGCTGCAGTTGAGTTAACCCTTCAGGTGCGGTACCTGAGGGGTTAATTGTAGCTGATCGCAGCCCCCTGTCACAGAGGTCGGGTGCCGGCTATTTGATTCCGGCACCCGCCTCCTGTATTTGTATAAGAAACATTGGTCGCCCCCCCCCCTAGTATAAGAAACGTTGGTGGCACAGTGCGCCCCCCCCTAGTATAAGAAACATTGGTGGCGCAGAGCGCCCCCCCCCCTTCCCCA
Source organism: Bufo bufo (assembly GCF_905171765.1). Classification (NCBI taxonomy): domain Eukaryota; kingdom Metazoa; phylum Chordata; class Amphibia; order Anura; family Bufonidae; genus Bufo; species Bufo bufo. The sequence continues at coordinate 58,773,969 of NC_053399.1, forward strand.
TTATAATAAACATTGGTGGCTCAGTGGGAAGTGCCAATGAGGGTTAAAAATAATAAAAGAAAATTAACTCACCTCCTCCAGTTGATCGCGTAACTGCCGGTCTCCAGTTCTTACTTCTTTCTTCAGGACCTGTGGTGACATCACTGAGCTCATCACATGGCCCATTACCATGGTGATGGATCATGTGATGAGCTCAGTGATGTCACCACAGGTCCTGAAGAAAGAAGTAAGAACTGGAGACCGGCAGTTACGCGATCAACTGGAGGAGGTGAGTAAATTATTTTTTAACCCTCATTGGCACTGCCCACTGCGCCACCAATGTTTATTATATTGGGGGGGGGCGCACTGCGCCACCAATGTTTATTATACTGGGGTGATGGGGGGCGCACTGCGCCACCAATGTTTATTATACTGGGGTGATGGGGGGGCGCACTGCGCCACCAATGTTTATTATTATGAGGGGGGGGCGCACTGCGCCACCAATGTTTATTATATTGGGGGGCGCACTGCGCCACCAATGTTTATTATATTGGGGGGCGCACTGCGCCACCAATGTTTATTATATTGGGGGGCACACTGCGCCACCAATGTTTATTATATTGGGGGGCACACTGCGCCACCAATGTTTATTATATTGGGGGGCACACTGCGCCACCAATGTTTATTATATTGGGGGGCACACGGCGCCACCAATGTTTATTATATTGACGGGGGGCGCACTGCGCCACCAATGTTTATTGTGATGGGGGGGGCACACTGCGCCACCAATGTTTATTATACTGGGGTGATGGGGGGGTGCACTGCGCCACCAATGTTTATTATACTGGGGTGATGGGGGGGCGCACTGCGCCACCAATGTTTATTATTTTGAGGGGGGGCGCACTGCGCCACGAATGTTTATTATATTGAGGGGGGGTGCACTGCGCCACCAATGTTTATTATATCGGGGTGATGGGGGGGGCGCACTGCGCCACCAATGTTTATTATTTTGAGGGGGCCGCCAGACGAAAAAGTCGGACATGTAGTACTTTTAGTCTGGCGGCCTCTCACCGTGCTGCGCCGTAACTCTGCCCCCATCCCCATTATAGTCGATGGGCACAGAGCAGCGGCACGGCGAAGTAGTGGCAAGATGGATCTGACAGGGTGAGCAGCCTGTCGGATCCATCCTGCTGCAAGTGTGAAAGTACCCTTACTAATGAGCGCTTCCATCATGGAACGCCCATTAGTACAGCCTTTACCTCCACCGCTACTTGTGCTAGTAAAAAAATATATATATTACGGTACCTCCACCTCCATTTGCTCACGCTGTGGAGAACACTCCCTGCTGACTAGAAGCTCAGGACAGGACCTACAAGACGCCATCACGTTGGAGCACCGGTCCTGAGCGTGCAGTCAGCAGCGAATGTTCCCCGCAGCCAGGTGAATGCAAATTATTATTTTTTTTTTGCAAAAGCAGAGAAGGGGGGCACTAATGGGGGCAATACTCTTACTGGGGGCACTAATGGGGACATTATTCTTACTGGGGCACTAATGTGGCCATTACTAATTCTGGGACTTACCCGGGGCGCTCCACTATAACGTCAGAGCGCCCCACGCGCATGTATCACATGATCGCATGGCATCTTTACTGTTGGCGTTCAGCTCGGACCTTCACCTGACTGCAGACCCTGGTATGTGGACCTTTAATAAAACTAGTTGAGTACCCCTGGTGTAGACCATGGATGTCCAAACTTGGCACCTTGAGATGTTTCTAAACTTAAACTGCAAGGTTGCTTACAGCTTTCAGCCTACAGCAGGGCTGGGTGGAAGTTGAAGTGTTTCAACAGCTGGAGGGCCAAGTTTGCCCATTTCTGTTGTAGACCGTTATGGAAAAATCTGCCAATATTAGTAATGACCTACTATATTAGTGTACAGTGGCAAATCACTGTCATATGACATCAGTGTATGTTATGTGTTATATATATTACACCGCTTTGACTGGCCAAAAACATTTTTAATATGACAAGGAAAGTAGAGGGGGCCACACTCTGCGTTTTTTGCAGATATCCATTCTTTCATATTAAGTTCGGATCAAAAGGCTATTACTGAGTTGCAGAATAGCCAGGCAGATTGTTACTTATGCAGGGTGAAGTGCTCTCCTGCAGAATTGTTTACAATAGAGTATATCTGGCCTACACTCTGGAAAATGTGTACAATGCTGCTTTCTCAATATAGTTGGAACATTGGATATATCTCCAGTAGTTGGTAAGCTTTTCTTGTGTTGCTGTTTGCAGATCTCTGGACTTTCCCCAAGAAATTTGTGTGGCCCTGCTTGCACCTCCACATGCCTTGGTGTATCATGTTTGGATTTATCTGGCATTTTGTTTCTAAGATGTGGAAAACTTCTCTAATACAAATATGTAATACCTTATATTTTAAGGATAAACATGTTTTTTTTGTATTTTTGTGTTTCAGATTAAAGTTGAAAAGATTCATCAAACCAAGGAGACCGTTGTTTTACATACATTTTCGCACAAAATTGCTTCCAGCAGTACGTTTTTTACTTTTTAAAATGTTTTTTTATTTTCAATTTTTTTTTATTGGATTTAAAATTTTAATTCTATTGACACAGGAAAATATAAAAAGAGAGCAGCACCTTTTACAAGAAAGGAACTATTTACAATGGTTAAATATATGGATGAAATGGATTATGAGGAAGCGTGTCGTGGAGAAGTTCATGAGAAAAAATGTAGAATCCTACTTGAGCTTTCAAGCCTACTGTATAATGAATATGGCACAAAACATACAAGACGTCAAATTCTGAAACACTACTCCGATTTGAAAGTTAGACAGAGAACTATGTTGGCATCGATTCGAAAGTCCATTGCTCTAGGTAAATTTTTTGTTTAGAATTTTAAAACTTTCGATCAACGACATATATTTGTGAAAAATAAATACAACTAGCATCTGTTTTTAAAGCATTCCATAGTTTTTATTTCTGTTAGTGTAAATTTTTTACAAAAAAACACACAAACTCCAAAAAAAGAGGTTTCACACTAGCATTATGGCTGCCATTGTTGTTTAGGCCTCAGGCACATGATAGTTCTGTTTTTTGGGGAACGCAAACCACAAATCTGCCAAAACTGAAAGCCGCCCCGGTGGCTTCCACATTTTACCAAACCCAACGGCCGGCCCTATGTACAAATGCCTAATCTTGTCTGCAAAATGGAAAAGATTTTTATTTTATTTTTTAATTGCAAGCCCCACGGAACAGAGCAACGGATGTGAACAGCGGACGTAGTGGTGGGAGCATGTTTGCTGGGCCTATTGAAGTAAATGGTTCTGCATCTGAGCAGACAAAATGTTGTCTCGGATGCTGACCCAAACAACGGCCGTGTGCATGTGGCCTAAATGTTAGAACAAGATGTAAAAGAAAAATTGATGAATGAATAAACATATCCATTCTGCGGCCCTACACTTGTATTATGAGTGAAGCCTTTAAAAGTCATTACATTAGCTATTAAGCCTAATTTAAGTCTATTTTAAGCGTCTAAACACAGATCTATCTGGGTCCCGTTTTGCAAGATGGAAAACAATGCCATATACAGGTCTATGAATTCCTAGATGATGCATTTTGCTTTCCCATACACTTTGATTAGGCTAGGAAGCCAATGAAATGACTTTTTAAAAGCTGTTGTTTAGCATTATTTTTGCCCTATTCCATTATTTAACCTTATAACCATGTGATAACGGAAGTCCAAACTCAAATCCCTTATGCTAGTGTTACATCACCATTATCTTGAATTTTTAAGGCTACTTTCACACTTGCGTTCAGAGCGGGTCCGTCTGGTATCTGCACAGACGGATCCGCTCCTATAATGCAAACGCTTAGATCCGTTCAGAACGGATCCGTTTGCATTACCATGAACATGCATGTTCATGATAATGCAAACGGATCCGTTTTGACTTTACATTGAAAGTCAATGGGGGACGGATCCGTTTGAAAATTGAGCCATACTGTGTCAACTTCAAACGGATCTGTCCCCATTGATTTACATTGTAAGTCTGGACGGATCCGTTTGCCTCCGCACGGCCAGGCGGACACCCGAACGCTGCAAGCAGCGTTCAGGTGTCCGTCTGCTGAGCGGAGCGGAGGACAAACGCTGCCAGACTGATGCATTCTGAGCGGATCCGCCTCCACTCAGAATGCATTAGGACTGGACGGATCCGTTTGGGGCCGCTTGTGAGAGCCTTCAAACGGAGCTCACAAGCGGACACCCAAACGCTAGTGTGAAAGTAGCCTAACTCTTCAAATCTAAACACATTTCAGATTATATGATTGAGTTGTTGGAGTCACCGTTGTTCCACAGCAACATATTTGCACTACAATAGAGGCTTGCTTAAAATTTAAAATACTTTTTTAGTGAGCTGACAGGTTGCAGTGCAACATGGCTAAATCCAATTGCTATTTTTACATTTTTAGAACCTTTCAAATCCTGTATGGTGGACAATTGTGTAAATTTTAAAAAGGAGCATAATCAAATTGGATACTGCCCCTTTACATACATTTGTAGCACGTATATTTATTTATTTATATAAATAATTTTTGAAATATAAAATTTTTACAGTCAACATTACTATTTGTATTAATAATATATTTGTCAATACAGATGGAAAAAGTGGAGAAAAAATAGTTACAGTTAACAAGAAAAAAAAAAGATGTGAATCCAAAACAAGCAGAGGAACAATTACAGGTTAAGTGATATCTATTTTACAATTTAAATTATTGTGACATATATAGTACTATTTTTATATTAATCTTTTTTTTTATTTACACTCCAAATAGGATGTTGAATATCAACCTGAAGATATTAGAACTTTAAATTTGGAACCAGTTGAGTTTGAAAATGCACCGGCAGTTACCCAAGAATGTCAATTGGCAAACATCACTGCAACGCTTGAGAATAAAATAGAATCTGAACTTCAGAAGCTGACTGTACTTTCCCAGAACCAATTTAATTCTATAATGGAGGCCATAGATGATTTAAAAAAACACGTCGTTCAATTAGAGCAAAAAAGCATTTTATTCAACACATAAAAAATGTTAATGTAATGTTTCAACCTTTTTACACTGTTAAAGGGCTTCTGTCACCCCCCAAAAGTAATTTTTCATTTTTGGGCTAATTAAAATCCTTATAGTGTGATTATTCAATATATAGTGCTGTTACATTTTTCTGTGGCATACTTTCTTTAAAAAACACACTTTTATATTATGTTAATTACCTCGCTATCAGCAAGTAGGGCGGTAGCTTGCTGGTAGCCGCCGCATCCTCCTTTCAAAAAAACGCCCCCTCCTCCTGTTGATTGACAGGGCCAGCGAGCGCTCTCCTCCTCCGGCTGGCCCTGTCTGCGTTCCAAATATCGCGCCTGCGCCATACCGGTCTTCAGTCAGGGCAGGCACACTGAGAGGAGGGCGCTCGCTCGGCCGCTCCTTCCTCAGTGCACCTGCGCCGATGACGTCACATCTACACCCAGCGCAGGCGCACTTAGGAAGGGGCGGCCGAGCGAGCTTCCTCCTCTCAGTGTGCCTGCCCTGACTGAAGACCGGTATGGCGCAGGCGCGATATTTGGAACGCAGACAGGGCCAGCCGGAGGAGGAGAGCGCTCGCTGGCCCTGTCAATCAACAGGAGGAGGGGGCTTTTTTTAAAGGAGGATGCGGCGGCTACCTTGCTGGTAGCGAGGTAATTGACATATTATAAAAGTGCGGTTTTTAAAGAAACTAAGCCACAGAAAAATGTAACAGCACTATATATTGAATAATCACACTATAAGGATTTGAATTAGCCCAAAAATGAAAAATTACTTTTGGAGGGTGACAGAAGCCCTTTAAGTTAAATTTGGAACCTCAATGTGTTGACATTTCCAAGTTCAAAAACTTTGATTTGCAGAACATCTGTGAAAGAGAATGTTAAGTTATTTAAGTTATATTTTTTTTAAAATACGGATGGCTATCTGATTTCCATTTAATAAACAGATTTTTTTTGGCCATTAATCATATGTTGGTTTTCATTAAGAAATTACAAACAGATTGATCATTATTAGCTATGTACTAAAAAAAAAAAAAAAACTTACATTTGTCTCTCCTTACTTGGATCAATTTTGGCATTTTGTAACACTATTATGTACCTGATTGTATTCTAATTATTATTTTCTTATGTACTCATTTGGAAAAGTCTGTACACTTTTGAATTTCCTTAATAAAAAAAAAAAAAAAAAAAAGAAATTACAAACAGTGCTTAGTTGTCTAAAGTAAATGCAGGTGGAATCACACAACAGAAGCATTTGTTTGTTAGGTAGTTATATTCGGTCTTTATGCTGAGCGCGTATTTGTAGTTAATAAAAACATTTTTTCACAAACTAAACAAATCACTAACTTTTCACAAAACTATGTTATGTTTAATAAATGACCGATGTTTCATGACAATGATAGTCTTAGGCCTCATTTTTTTTGGGGGTTGTCAAACTACGGATGCACACAAAACGAAATCCACCCGTGTTTCCATCGGCAATTTGCCGAACGAAACAGGCTCTTGCAATATAAATGCCTATTCTTGTTGGCCAAGCGTAGACAAGAATAGGACATATTTTTTTTGTTGCGGGGCCACAGAACGAAGCCACAAATGGATACAGCACACGAAGTGCTGTACACATCTTTTGCAGCCCCATTGAAGTCAATGGGTCCGCATCCGAGCCGCCAAAATGCTGCATCGGATGCGGACCCAACCTACGGTCGTGTGCATGAGGCGTAATCCGAAACATCACCACATTCCACAGTCAATTACTTGGAATATTAATTTTTCATGTGCCATCTAATTGCAAGTACTTTGCCCACTTGTAAATGAATGCCCCGCCCTCATAAAGTCAGACTTTCAACTTCTGCAAAGATCTACATCCCCTGCCAGGGGCTCATATAGATTTTTATTCATTTATGATGTAAGATACCCTTTTCAATTATTGGATCACTACCAAAACACAGGCATAATTATGTCATTTTTATTTAATACATTCCTAAACTGTGATTGGTACCCTCCATCTGTAATTACTATAACACTATGTGACCCACAATAACGCTCGAAGGTCAGGGCGGGTGCTGGCATGATGACTTAATGCAGGAGGAAATCTAGTCTGCAAGGTACCTTAGTGCATGGCCGTATCCCAATTCAAGTCAGTACCATCTTTACAAAACTAATGGTTTAACTTGCCCCATTAGGAATACTGCATTATAATTTTTTTTTATTTTTTTTAAAATGACAAAATGACAACACAAGGTGTAAAGGCAAGTACAACTAATAGTCAGTGCCACTAACATCAGGTAGTGCCGGGGTTAGCATCAGGCATGGCCAGACAGCTGCCGGAGCTCCTTGCTTCAGGGGAGGCCCACTGAACTGCTAGGAGCAGTTCCATCAATACAGATTGAATAACTCATTGCTGTCATGTCACTCACATTACCCCTTTGTGTGGCACCATCTGAGTCTCTCAAGGCTGGTGCAGCTTAAGACACCACCCCTCTACAGCTGACTGAGGAGAGAGACCATCATGTTTGTAGCAGCAAACTGAGTCCAGGCTCATGTCCTCAACCGTATGCCCTCCGAGAGATATGGTCCGTCAGCGGCCCATTTGTCCTGGAGCAACATACATTGTGCGCTTGGTATCACATAGCATGTTAGATTGCTATAATGCTGTGCACATTGGGCCACCCACAAGACAATTGTTCGGCACTCATAAGATCATATCAGTGCGGGACACTAGTCTGGGGGGCGGGCAGATGTGCACTGCATTATAGGCATCTATGATGCTGTGTGCTACTGTGTGCACAATGTATGCCGCTCAGGGACATATGGGCCGCTCACGGATGGTTTGGCTTGGAGGTGATACGGTCGTGGTCATGTGCCCTAAGGCTGAAAGCACACGACCAAGGATCATAGGCCGTAGGATACCAGCCTGGATTTCACCTTAATGCAGGAGTACACTCTTGTGGCTTGGCGTAGATTTTCTGCCAAGTGTAAAATTACTATACACTCCTCCACAATGTGAAGATTATGTTGTGGCCGTCCATGTGTGCTACCATAATCCCACTATTTTACTGCCAAAGCCATGGGTCACTATTTGATTGTATACAATTGAGTTCTTAGGCAATTGCGATCTAGCGAAGCTTGGATCTGCTCCCTTTGTGCTATCGTTGTAGATCAGGCAGCCTCAAACTGCGGCCCTCCAGCTGTTGTAAAACTCCAACTCCCACCATGCCCTGCAATAGGCTGATAGCTGTAGGGTGTTTAAGCATGCAGGGAGTTGCTGTTTTGCAACAGCTGGAGGGCCGCAGTTTGAGAATGCCTGGTGTAGATTGTAGTGCAGAGACCCGCTATGATATCCAGGACAGGACACTGCTGGAGGGTTGAAGGAGTACTGTGGCCCCAACTACACCAAGCAGGATATGCAAAGAAGACAATAGTATAGCTCCACGCATGGCCGTCTGCTCACATGCATTATTATTGAGACCATGGAATTAGCCTTCAAAGCGTACATCAATATTCTCCTGCCCCTGTAAAAAACAAAAAATGCCAATACCCATGCACAATAATTCCTTCTTTTCTTTCTGTTCTCCAAAAGGGTTACATTTTTGGGTGCCAGTGGTCTGCGGAAAACTTTTTCATTGTCTATGATGAGACAAACACTTTGATATACATGGTAAATTCACATAATATGTAATTAAAATGCAAATTTATTGATTCTTAAGATGCGATGCCTTTGCAATTTTAAAATTTTAAAGGGTTAACCTGAATCTGCTACAGCCAGCCCATCTGCCACGTCCCACAGTGTGAATACTATTACACTGCTCCATGTGGTGCATGTGCTGCTTATTCCAGTACACTTACTGTATATAAGTTAGGTTTTGTGGTGGAGCAGCCAATGGCAGCCAAGGAAGCTTACATAGCGTTACATGTGTTCTTTTTGGGCAATACTGTGTAAAGGCAATAAAATATTGAAAATAGTAAAAATATTTTTTAATTTTTAATAAAACGAGAATTGATTACAATAAATTTAAAATTCCTTAATTTATAATCATAAATGTAAAAATTTTAATAATGGAAAATACAAGGAATTTCAAACCCCAAAAAAAAGTTAGATATAGAAACACTTTAAAACATTTCACATTTTATAGATTTGAGCTGCCAAACTTTACAAGGTAATAAGAATGTAAAAAAAGGAGTCTTCAGTTCAGGTTCATAGCAATGTTAGCTGCACTGGACAATTTTTCTCAACATAAGCATGGTATGCAGTGGAGTGTTTTTGCGCATTTTTCTGCGACCTTTGTGCAATTTTTGGAAAAGTCGCAATAGTAAATCTGTCTAGCCAATCATTTGCATAAGGCAAAATGCCCATTTACACAAAACTGGAGTGCTTAGTGCTTTGCTTGAAAAAGTCACAAAAAAATGCGCACATTATTCATTTGCGCTTTTTTTTGCGACTTTTCCACTCCAGAAAAGTGACTTTGCCTAATGATGAATCTAGCCCAATATATGTATTAGAAAGTGCCTAGACGGGCAGGTGTTTATTTTGATGTTTATGTTTGTTCTGGTGCTAAAGTGCCAAAATAAAGCACCATTTGGACTTGAACCCCGTTGTCAGAGAAGTTTGTGATTGCAACCCCCTGGGAGAGAGCTATCCCTTACTCTCGCTATAAGAATAAATGAATCAGGGAGCACTGCTGTAAATCAAGCAAATGCTGGAGTGCCAGCGGCTAAAGGGCGATCCTTCAAGCCCAAAAATACAAAAAATAAAGAAACTCTGCGGCACTACCGTGAATGTGCATTTATTCACCCGGTATCATGCGGTGTCCTCTCAGTGGGAATATTCTCAAGCAGTGGTTTCTCTCTCTCTATCTATCTATATATGTATATAAATATATATGAAGAAGAGAGGTGGGTTATTGGTGGCTCACCTGATCAATACAATGGATAGGTGCTCTGGTTCTGAACTGACTCACCCGGTCAGAAAGGCGATTTGTAACAGTAAAGTATATAGTGAAGGACCGGCACTCTACATCTATCAGTAATGCTAAGTAAGCAATATACACAGATGATATTCAAAATATGTATTTATTTTTATTTTTATAAAAATACGTTCGAGATTGGAGCATAAAAAATAGAAGTTCTAAAAGTCTAAAAATATATATGGATGTTCTGAAGGATGGGGTTCCAAAAAAAAAAAAAATTTTTTTTTTTAAATAAAAATGTAAGGTAAAAAACGTAAGATAAAGAAAAAGAAATGTTGGTTTGCAATATGCAGCAGTGGGGGTGCACAGTAAGATGTGCAAGGAAGAGTATGACGATGCGGTGATTGTCTGGTGGTGACAATGCAGTGATTGTCTGGTGGTGATTTTCACCTTCAGTGGGTCCAGTATATGGCTGTGTTCATTTGTGTATAGTTCAGCACTGGTATTAGTCACATAAAAATTGTGGAAGTAAATATATATATAGACCGGAAAAAGATGGAAAAATGTATATAAGCGAAAATATAAAAATATATAAAAATTGTAACAGTCGGGTGCTGAGCTTAGTGTGGCGTCCCACACATTGGAAAAAAGCTGCACCCTGACTGTGTACCTTCCTTGTGAGGTTTAGATGTCCCAGCTGTTGGAGCGGTCTCGATGCGCTGTGCTGTATCTGTTTCCCGGTCTTCTCGGCGTGCCGCGTGGGTATGACGTCACTTCTCTGGCGTCTCGCTTGACTTTGCCGGATTAGTTGTGAAGATTTTCGCTGGTGGTCTTTCTCAATCCGGAGGATTTGTCAGTTGTTAGGAAGCGCTTCCAGGATAAGGTTCTTTAGCAGGTATTAGAGGGAGGTCACCAGACGCGTTTCGAAGGACTTAGCTGCCTTCTTCATCAGTGGTAGCCCTCTGACTGCTGTGTATTGTCTTTTATGCTGCTGGTGGATCTTACAAAGGCCTGGACTGGATCTTGTTTGGTATGGTCCAGACTTTTTTGTATGCTGCTGCCATGGAAAATCTGGATAAGTACTAGTTGGATAGTTTCTTTTGTTTACTTTTTTATATACATATATATTTACTTGTTTTGCTGCTAATGACAGTGTGGTGTCCTTGCTAGTTGTTGCTTTGGTTCTCTATTAGTTAATAGTTTCTGGTTTAGTCTTAGTTCTATGGGTATTTCAATATTTGTGTTTGCTGCGGTACCGTTGCGTTTTCTGCTAGTTGTTCATCTTTGTATGTTTTGGGCCTGTTTGTGGACCCTGGTTTACGTTCTATGCTCTGTATTTTCGGTGGTTTGTTCTTTATCAATTTGTGGTCTCTAATTTGGACTGGATTCTGTCCTTTTGGTTTTTTGGGGTTTTTCTGCGGTATTGGGATTTTTTCTGCAGTATTGGGGCTTTTTTGCGATATTTTGTCCGTGCGGTATGTTGTCCGTGCGTCTTTAGTGTGGGGAGCCTTCGTGTGGTTTTAGTTTTTTCATCAATGGTGCGTTTTTGGGTTGCGGTAGTCGTAACTTGTTTTGGGGATATGGAGTGTGTGTGTGAGCAGGGGGTGTGTGTCTGTGGTGACTTTAGTGGCAAGTGGTGTAGGTAGTTGGGGTGGTGCGTTCCGTGTTTAGTGAGAGAATAGATTTTTAGTGTTGTGTGTGTTGTCCTGTTGGATTTTTGCTCATTTTGGTCCAGGATTTGGATGCGGTTTTTTGGGATCCATTGGTGTTGTGCTGTTGGTGGTGTGTATTTTGGATTACTGGTGTCTGAGAATCCATGTTGGGATTCTAGTGTTATTGTTTGTGTATTTTCTTGCGTGGCCGCTGCGTTTCTTTATGGTGCGTTTTTCCATAGTGCGTTTTTGGTGCGTTTTTTCAGTGATGCTTTTTCGTTTTTATCCTGATATATTTTGTGCAGATTTCGGTGGTAGGTGTGTGCAGTATCTAGGGAGCTCTCTAATATGATCCAGGTTCTGTGGTTTTGTGGGGATAGTGTATTGGGAACCTAGTGTGGTTCTTATTTCTATTTGTGTTATTATTTTTTATTTTTTGTGTTTATATATATTTTCTTTTTGCAGTGCTGCTGTGTTCTTTTGGGGAGTGTGTGTGGGGTGGTGGTGTCTATTAGGGGTGCGGCGTGTTTCATCTGGTGGTGACACTAAAGTGGTGTGTTAGGGTCTGGTTAGGGGAATTGGACTCTGTGTGTGTGTTGTGCTAAGTGGTTGTGCTCTTTTTGCTAAATTTTTGGATGTGGTTTTTGGGATTTGATTTTGGTTGGTGTGATGTATTCTGTCAGTGGTGTGTTTGTTTAGATTGCTGTTCGTGGTATCTGGGAGTCTATGTTAGGGTTTCTTGTGGCACCGCTGCGTATTTTGGATCCAATTGTGGGGTCCAATCTTGGGTCTTGCGGTTCCCGTTTGGCTTTGGAGTGGTGAGTTTCTCAGTCTTTAAGTGGTGTTCGGGTCATCTTTTACTTCTTGCTTTATGGGGTGGCGGCCACGTATCGAGTGTCGGTAGGGGTGCTGGTAAACAGCCGGACGCCTATCGCGAGTCGAGCGGGGGCGGCCACTCTGGGATAGTTTATAAGAACCCAAATAGTTCAAAGTCAGCGTTTAGGCCTCCTGGTATGATTGTGTTGAACTCAAAAATGAATTTTGATTCAATGCGGGACATCTTGGCTATGTGGTTCCCTCCTCTCCAGTCTGTTTTTACCTTTTCCAGTGCTGCAAATGATAATCCAGATGGGTCTTGTTTGTGGTGTGTTTTGAAGTGTTTGGAGAGTGAGTGAGTTTCAAAGCCTTTTTTGATATTGTTTATATGTTCTGATATGCGTTTTTTTAGAGTTATTTTTGTTCTACCGATGTATTGTTTTTTACAGGGACAGGTGATGATGTAGATTAAGTTTGTGCTGCTGCAGGTGAGGAATTCTTTTATTTCATGTTCTAGTGTTGTGGTTGTGGATTGTACTCTATCGGTTTTTTTCTTAAATGAGGTAATTTTGCAGTTGGAGCATTGATTGCATCTGTAGAATCCTTTGAGTTTTTGCCATGTGCTCATTGTGAGATTTTGTTTTTTCTGTTGACTTTTGACAGACGGCGCAATTTTCAGGCCTAAGTTTGGGGCTCTTGTGTATATGATGTGCGGTTTTGTGGCGATGGAAGGGCCTATCGTTTTGTCCTTTTGGATGTGGTGCCAATGGGTGTTGATGATTTTTTCAATATTTTTGTGTTGTGAGCTGAAGGGTAGTATTAGCTTTAGGGTTTCATTTGTTTGTGTTTGTGTTTTTGGTTTGTTTACGGGATTATCATTAAAGAAGGAGGTTCTGTTTAGCTTCCTTACCTTTGTGAGGGATGTCTCTATTTTAGTTGGGGGGTATTCTTTTTCAATAAATTGTGCTTTTAGTGTCTCAGCTTCTTTTTCAAATGTGTCATCTTTAGTGCAATTGCGTCTCAGGCGTCTGAATTGGCTCTCAGGTATATTGTTGAGCCATCTTGGGAGGTGGCAGCTGGAGTAGAGAATAAAACTGTTTTTTGCTGTTGGTTTATGGAAGGTGCAGCATGTAAGTTTATTGTTTTCTACTTTGATGTTTAGATCCAAGAATTCTATTTCGGTTTTGTTTATATTGGCTGTGAATTGTAGGTTTATTTGATTGTCGTTTATTTCTTCCAGGAATTTTTTCAAGTCAGTTTCACTCTTCTGCCAAATGAAGACCACGTCGTCGATGTAACGTTTCCATAGCACCAGATCCGTCCCTAGCCGATGCAGTATATGGTTATCCTCCCATTGTGACATAAAAAGGTTTGCATAGCTAGGGGCGAATCTGGTGCCCATGGCTGTGCCCCTGGTTTGTAGATAGTAGGCGGAGTCAAAGGAAAAGTAGTTGTGTCCTAGGATTAGTTTTACACCCTCGGCTATATAGCTTATTTGGTCTTTTTTGAATTCGTTACTTTTTTCTGGCTCATTACTTTGTGTTCTGGCTCATTACTTTTTTCTAAGCAATGACGATACGTCATTGCTTCAATCCCGTGTTTGTGGTCTATTATTGTGTATAGAGACTGGACGTCTAGGGTGCCCAGGATCCAGTTTGGGTTGTACTCTATGTTTTCCATTGTTTTAATTATCTGTGTGCTGTCTTTGATGTATGTGTTTGTGTTTTTGACGACTGGTTGGAGTAATCTGTCGATGTGTTGTGAAAGGTTTGATGTGAATGATCCAATGCCGGAAATTATTGGACGGCCTGGTGGGTTCTCTAAACTTTTGTGGACTTTGGGTAGGCAGTAAAATATGGGGAGTCTTTGTTGTGTATTTAGGATGAATTTAGCTTCTTGTTCAAGTAAAAAATTGTTATCTAGTCCTTTCTGGCAGTAGTCTATCAGTATTTGGCCATATGAGTTAATAGGATCTTTGCTGAGTTTCTGGTATGTAGTGTTGTCTGACAGTAGTCTGAGGCATTCCGCTTCGTATTGTTCTTTGTCTAAAACTACGGTTGCTCCTCCTTTGTCTGCGGGGCGGATAATGATGTCTTTCTGTATTTGTAGTTGTTTGATTGCATGGATTTCTTGGTTGGATAGATTTTTTCTGATTTTTTTATTATTGTGTTTTAATCGTCTGATGTCGGATTCTACGCATTTTCTAAATGTGGCTATTTCTTGGCTGATTTCTTGTCTGGGGAATTTGGTTGATTTGGGTTTTAGTTCTGTGTGTTTGTGGGTTGTGACTGTTGTTGTGTTTGATATGATTGGGTTTTTCATAAAAAAAATTTTAGGCAAAGTTTTCTGATGAATTTCTCTATTCCAATGAATGTGTGGAATTTGTCTATTTTTGTGGTTGGGACAAATTTTAATCCTTTGTTTAGGAGGTTCAGTTGTGGTAGTGTCAAATTTTTGTACTGAGGTTTATTACTGTATTGTTATCATTTTTTGTGGTTATTGGTTCTTCTAATGTCTGTTGGGGTATCTTCTTTTTTCGTTGTCCTCTCCGTGTCTTGTTCTTTCTTCTTGTGTCTGTTGTTTGTAGTGTTGTCTCCGTGGATTCTCTTGTCTGTGGTTGTGGTTCGTGTGTTGGTACTGTGTTTGTGGAGATTTGTAGTATTGGCGTGGTGTGTGTTCTTGGTTGTAGTATTCTTGTTTGTTTCTCAGATTGTATTGGTGTGCAGATGGGGAAGGGGGGCGTTGTGTTCTGGGTGGGGAGGGGTGTGTTGTCTTCCTGGTTCGTGGCCTGTGGTGGGGGGGAGTTTTGTCTAAAAAATGCTCATTGGATAGAATTTCAAATCGGTTAGTGGTCGGGATATTGTGGATTGATTGTATTGTTTCTGGCTCATTTTGGTCTAATTGTCTATTTCTTTTTTGTGGGGACTTTTTTGTGGTGTGGATGTTGTCAAATGTGTATCTGAGTTTTTTTATTTTTCTGTCCATGATTTCTTGTTCTAATTTGTCTAGGCTTTTGCAGAGTCTGTCTTGCCATGTGTTGTATTCCTCATCCTTTGGCAGTTGCTCTATTGTTTCCTTTATGTTTGTGATTTTTTCGGTGGTCTCGTTCAATATTTGGGTTCTTCTCTGTATGATCATTTGTGTGAGGTTGGTGGATTGGGCCATCAGAAAGGTTTCCCATTCTTTGGTAAATTCTGCATTGCAGAGATCTTGCGCTGGGAGTTTTATTAATTGTAAGCCTTTAGGGATTCTATTGTTTTTAATGCAGTATTCCAAGGATTTAATTTCCCAATTTTGGCGGAGTTGTTTATGTAGTAAGGATTCTAGTTCTCTGAATATTTCGCTAGTGGATCTGTCATTGCTTATTTCAATATTCCCTGTTTCAAATGTGAATTGTTCTACTCTGAGTCTCTTGCTCTCAGCATAATTCCAGATGTCCATTGTAAGTGGTCTGGGAGCAACACCAATATGGGTGAGTGTAAATTTGTGAAGAAGAGAGGTGGGTTATTGGTGGCTCACCTGATCAATACAATGGATAGGTGCTCTGGTTCTGAACTGACTCACCCGGTCAGAAAGGCGATTTGTAACAGTAAAGTATATAGTGAAGGACCGGCACTCTACATCTATCAGTAATGCTAAGTAAGCAATATACACAGATGATATTCAAAATATGTATTTATTTTTATTTTTATAAAAATACGTTCGAGATTGGAGCATAAAAAATAGAAGTTCTAAAAGTCTAAAAATATATATGGATGTTCTGAAGGATGGGGTTACAAAAAAAAAAAAAAAAATTTTTTTTTAAATAAAAATGTAAGGTAAAAAACGTAAGATAAAGAAAAAGAAATGTTGGTTTGCAATATGCAGCAGTGGGGGTGCACAGTAAGATGTGCAAGGAAGAGTATGAAAATGCGGTGAACCTTATCCTGGAAGCGCTTCCTAACAACTGACAAATCCTCCGGATCGAGAAAGACCACCAGCGAAAATCTTCACAACTAATCCGGCAAAGTCAAGCGAGACGCCAGAGAAGTGACGTCATACCCACGCGGCACGCCGAGAAGACCGGGAAACAGATACAGCACAGCGCATCGAGACCGCTCCAACAGCTGGGACATCTAAACCTCACAAGGAAGGTACACAGTCAGGGTGCAGCTTTTTTCCAATATGTGGGACGCCACACTATGCTCAGCACCCGACTGTTACAATTTTTATATATTTTTATATTTTCGCTTATATACATTTTTCCATCTTTTTCCGGTCTATATATATATTTACTTCCACAATTTTTATGTGACTAATACCAGTGCTGAACTATACACAAATGAACACAGCCATATACTGGACCCACTGAAGGTGAAAATCACCACCAGACAATCACTGCATTGTCACCACCAGACAATCACCGCATTGTCATACTCTTCCTTGCACATCTTACTGTGCACCCCCACTGCTGCATATTGCAAACCAACATTTCTTTTTCTTTATCTTACGTTTTTTACCTTACATTTTTATTTAAAAAAAAATAATTTTTTTTAATTTTTTTTTTTGGAACCCTATCCTTCAGAACATCCATATATATTTTTAGACTTTTAGAACTTCTATATAAATATATATATATATATATATATATATATATATATATATATACACACTCACCTAAAGAATTATTAGGCACACTTGTTCTATTTCTCATTAATGCAATTATCTAGTCAACCAATCACATGGCAGTTGCTTCAATGCATTTAGGGTTGGGTGGTCCTGGTCAAGACAATCTCCTGAACTCCAAACTGCATGTCAGAATGGGAAAGAAAGGTGATTTAAGCAATTTTGAGCGTGGCATGGTTGTTGGTGCCAGACGGGCCGGTCTGAGTATTTCACAATCTGCTCAGTTACTGGGATTTTCACGCACAACCATTTCTAGGGTTTACAAAGAATGGTGTGAAAAGGGAAAAACATCCAGTATGTGTCAGTCCTGTGGGCAAACATGCCTTGTGGATGCTAGAGGTCAGAGGAGAATGGGCCGACTGATTCAAGCTGATAGAAGAGCAACGTTGACTGAAATAACCACTCGTTACAACCGAGGTATGCAGCAAAGCATTTGTGAAGCTACAACACGCACAACCTTGAGGCGGATGGGCTACAACAGCAGAATACCCCACCGGGTACCACTCATCTCCACTATAAATAGGAAAAAGAGGCTACAATTTGCACGAGCTCACCAAAATTGGACTGTTGAAGACTGGACAAATGTTGCCTGGTCTGATGAGTCTCGATTTCTGTTGAGACATTCAAATGGTAGAGTCCGAATTTGGCGTAAACAGAATGAGAACATGTATCCATCCTCTGATGGCTACTTCCAGCAGGATAATGCACCATGTCACAAAGCTCGAATCATTTCAAATTGGTTTCTTGAACATGACAATGAGTTCACTGTACTAAAATGGCCCCCACAGTCACCAGATCTCAACCCAATAGAGCATCTTTGGGATGTGGTGGAACGGGAGCTTCGTGCCCTGGTTGTGCATCCCTCAAATCTCCATCAACTGCAAGATGCTATCCTATCAATATGGGCCAACATTTCTAAAGAATGCTATCAGCACCTTGTTGAATCAATGCCACATAGAATTAAGGCAGTTCTGAAGGCAAAAGGGGGTCCAACACCATATTAGTATGGTGTTCCTAATAATTCTTTAGGTGAGTGTATATATATATAGTGGCATGCAAAAGTTTTGGCACCCCTGGTTAAAATTACTGTAAACAATTATGCAAGTTGAATATGAAATGATCTCCTAAAGATGACACTGCTATGACTGTCAAGTCACTATAGACAAAGGCAGTGAGGCCCTAAACTGAACCACCTCACTGTCCCTACCTACTTGCAGTACATGCCCTAAATGGCAAGACCACAACTGTTTGATGGGATAATGGAGTGGCAGTTAATGATTAGCAGCAGAGAAGAGTAGCTGTGGAGGTAGCAGCAACAGCAGGAGTTAACCATATAGTAAAAAAAATTATGATAGGCACGTTGACAGTGACGGTGGCATGATGGCAGCAGCAGTCATAAGATACAATACTTGATGAAAGCAGCAGCACCAGTCATACGGTAGAGAATATGATGGTAGGCAGGCAGACAGTGGCAAGATGGGGCACCATCAGCAATGGCAGATATATTCATCAGTGTGGTGCCCTTGAGAAGGGATACTTTGAAGTCTGGACATTTGCCCCTTTTTCCCCTATGCAAAGTCATCAACTTTTCACTTTATTTCACTAAAGGGTTAAATAGTCACGTCCCCTCCTATCCCTTCGTTGAACTTGATAAACTTATGTCTCTTTTCAACTGTATTACCTATGTAACTATGTAACTTGCATTGACTTGTATATTGTATAATACTGTGTAACTGTATTTTATATGCATGTTGTGCTATATATTCTGTTTATTTGCTCTGTGAATGCATGGCACTGTTGAAAGGGTTAATGATCACTTTTGGGACTTTCTAGCTAATAATGAGAAGCTAGTAATTTTCCATAGCTACCATAAGGTTTAAAGAAGAGCATGTTTTGGAGAAAAATAGCTACACTTGTTTACCACCAAAACCAGGCAGACTGAGCATTTTAATGTCTGGTTTAGCTCTGTTTTTATGTCTGAAGACATTTTTGTCTGGATAAACTGCTGCATCATTGCTATTGAGTATCATTGAAGCTTTAATGCAAGGCAATGAGAGACTAGAATTGTAATATTGTATTTGTTTCTCCACTCCACCAGGGTCTAGAGAGCAATCAGAACCCCTAGTGTTCTGCAGTTAGGGAACATTGCTTAGAAGAGGATCTGCCAGACTATTAAGTGACACGAAGAAGATGCGGATACAGATGCTGATGCATCACAAGCCTTTTACTAGGGTACCAGCCTTCTAAGAGAGAGAGACAGCTAGCTTAGACCTTTCCTCAGCTTTAAACACTTCTGCTGCCAATGAGGAGACTGGAGAAGCCAGCTCTATGTCTCGTCTGTATTGTTTTGCACCTGAATTCCTCTTGTAAAGAAGACATACTGGTTTACTACAGACCATGACTCTCTGGATTTATTTCCCATTGGGGTGCGCCGAGTCTTACCACCACTTTCAGAGAGCAGCAACACGTGGTGAGACCTTGACGGTGTTCAAGAGGACCCAGCGTAGCGTTAAGACCACCCCAAACCTGGCTATTGCATCAGCCGTAGCTAGAGGAGTGTAAAAATCCTCATAGATCCATGTCACATTCATTTTGACAAAAGTGATGTTTTGGACATTGGCGCAGGACAACTTGTTCTGTTTAGGAGTCACAATGATCCTTGCTTGCTGAAAACCCTCTCTAAGATCACACTGGAGGCTGGGCAAGAGAGAACAGGGAGAGCATACGGGGCCAGTTTGGACTACTGCTCCAGTCTGGATAAGGGAACATGGTGTGCATCAGAAAAAGGCCACAGTCACTTGAGAGATCATTTTAAACATTTCCATATTGATAAGACAAGTTTTGGCAGGTGGCTTGACAGTGGGAAAAACAGTTCCATTGTATAACAAATAGCAAGCTGCACTGACTGCTGCGGCTTGTAAAAGAGGCAGCTGGAATGTGTTGAAGGAATAGAAGAGTGCCACATTTGTGGAACAATGGGACAATATTTTTTTTCACGCTTGCTTGGCCAGAAGTCCAACAAATGGCATGTGACTAAATATGGCCCAGAAATATTACATTTTGGTGAATAATGAGCAGGAGAATAAGCAGCTGATGATGATAACAAGGATACTTTACTGCTTGCGTATGCAGGCTGGCTGCAACAAAAAGCCAGACCTTTTTCCGAATGCTGGCCAGTTGTATTTTCCTACAAGATCCAGTGATGCCACCTGATGTGCTGCAATAGAGCCCTGGTACTAATGTTTGTTCTTGAATGCCTATGGCTTATTTTATTCCTGCAGATCTTGCACACAGCAGTGGTTTTGTGTGCCAGCTTTGTGGAGAAAAAACCACCACAAAGGAGTTGCTTGTACAGAACTAGAGGCAGCCTAGCTTGACCTAGCTCTTGAATTTTGTCAGCCTGCACCCACAGTATTAGCAGCATTAGTAGTTCCTGAGCTGACCACAATACAAGTAGATCTGGCCTTGACAGTTTTTTTTCTGGCTGTATGTCGCCTTTGCTCTTTATTGCTGATACTGCCAGCACCCTGCTCCCATGAGGTCACCTCAGCACTTTGATCTGGCTCCCAAGTCATCTACAACACAGAATCATAGTCATAGTTCTCACTAGTGTTGATCGAACATCCGAGCAAAATGAAAGTCAATGGGAGAACCTGAGCATTAAACCAGGCAACCCCTGGTTGGGGAGGGTGTCAGGTTCATAGAAAAAGGTCAGAAATTGATGGAAACACTAACCGAAATGGTTCGGGAACAGCATGGGGAGGATGTCTGAATGGATTTTGGACTCCCAGGTCACTGCTGGGAACGATGTTGTCCAAGTAGTATGCCACTTTTACAGACTGACACTAATACACACAAAACCGACGATAAAATCAATTTTAGAGGAAAAATTGTTAGGAAACATTCTTTCTTGTATATTTACTAGTATATAAAGTGCAAGTGCTGCAAAAAATTACAAGGAAGAGGCACTCCGATACAACCTGTATATCGCATAATGGAGGGCCTCATTTTCATTGTGGTACAATTGTTCAGGTAGTGGGACTCCTACACTCATAAAGCCTATGCACTAAGTGAAAGGGCTGCCAAAAATTACAACCGGCGCTACAATACACCCTTTATTACACATAAAGGAGGGCATCATACACCCTTGAAAAATTATGATTGATGGCCTGCTGGTGAGCTGACCTTCTAAAAAATTATATGCAAGGGCATTATATGCGACAAATAAGCATGTTGATATGATGGCAGAGGAGGATGAGAAAAGAAAGATTCAACCATATACCCTTGTTTGTGGTGGAAGGAGTGCATGGGAATACAGTGTATGCAGTACATTATAAACAACATATTTAAAGTCCCTTTATGTTCATCAGCTTTCCTCTGGTGGAGTCGAGAAGGCATGGTCAATCCAGACTCATTTTTATGAGTCAACCTGTCATCATTTTCAGTTGACAGGCAGATACGCTTATCTGTTATAATGCCACCAGCAACCCTAAATACCCGCTCAGACAAAACGCTGGTGGCAGGGAAGGCCAGCACCTGCAAGGCGTAGAGTTCGTGCCACATGTCCAGCTTGGACACCCAGTAGATGTAAGGCACTGAGGGATCATTGAGGATGCTGACACAGTCTGCTATGTACTCCTTCAACATCTTCCAAAAATTTTCCCTCCTTGTGACAGTAGGCCGCGCATCATGGTGCTGGTGAGTGTCATGAAACTGTCCCAGGTCTTGGAGAGTGTTGCCCTGCCTCTGTTGGAACTGCTGTGTGTTCCCCTTGTCTCCCCTCCTCTGTTGCCCAAGGTACTACGGGCTCTGCAGCCATC
Source organism: Bufo bufo (assembly GCF_905171765.1). Taxonomy (NCBI): domain Eukaryota; kingdom Metazoa; phylum Chordata; class Amphibia; order Anura; family Bufonidae; genus Bufo; species Bufo bufo. The sequence goes on from NC_053399.1 coordinate 58,795,896, forward strand.
ATTCTCAGATGGAAATTTTTGGAGCAATTTTTCAACAAGGACCTTCTGGTATTGCACCGTTTTGCTCGTCCTCTCCACCAGAGGAATGAGAGATGAGAAGTTCTCTTTGTAGCAGGGGTCGAGAAGGGTGAACAACCAGTAATCCGTGTTGTCTAAAATGTGTATAACGCGCAGGTCGCTGGAATGGCAGCCTAACATGAAGTCAGCCATTTGTGCCAGTGTCCCAACAGGCAAGACTTTGCTGTCGTCATCAGGAGGATGACTCTCAATCTCCTCATCCTCTTCCTCCTCTTCTGCCCACCCACGCAGAACAGATGGAATTAAACTTCCATGGGTACCACCCTCTGTAGCAGAGGCAACGTCTCCTGCTCCTCCTCCTCTTCATTGTCCAATTTGCTGTCACGGTGGGGAGTGGGGAAAACCCCCCACCGTACTATGACTGGGGAATAAGAAAAGCAACTAGGCCTGAACACATGGATAAGGGAGCAGGTCACCTTCTAATGCATTCCGATACCTAGCCTTAACTCCTCACTGTATGAGCAGACCTGGATGGTAGGATGGCTCATACCCTGGATAAATAAGGCCCTGAGTCGCCCTGAGAATCCCTCACAAAGGAGCTGAGGAGAGGCGCCCTGTTCTTCCAGGACACGGAAGAACAGAAGTCTCAAAAGGCCTAGAAGCAGGGAAAGGAAAAGACAATATGCAGCAAGAGAATCGGCAGGTAAAACAAGATGACACACTTACCTGCCGCTGCCACCACGACTGGAACCCGTGAATACGTACTGGAGCCCTAACACCAAACAGGACACCGTTCCAGCAACTCACACAGGTATCCAGCACACCAGACTCCGTCAGGACCCCCATGCCTCAAGATGCATGGCAGCCCCAGGTGGAACTGCATACAGGCTAGGAAGTCTAGCAACCATGCTGGAAGATATCACCAAAGATACCAGACAAGGAACACCAGGCTAGACAATACAACACACCAAATCATAACCCCACACCAAACATACAACATATGTAAGGGAGAGAAGACATCGCTGGAGACCTCGATGTCCCACTAGGAGGCCCTCACTCTGGCAGATGGAACATGAAGACCAGGAGCATAACTCCAACACACACCATGGCTGGAGTACCAGTGACTCCTGGCCTCTAGCCACAGGTAAGATGAATCACCTAGTGACCACGCCCAACAAGGTGGTTAACCCCTCCAGCACCGGACAGAGGAGGAAACAACTGAAAGGGGAAGTGCACACACCAGCATAAAAAGCTACACATTGCCGCAGGCAACAACATGCAAGGCAACCATGTCACGGCACACACCACAAAGGCCGTGACACTGTCCCCGCATGCTGACAAAGCAAAACGTTGCCACAGGCAGCAGCAAGCGTGGTATAAGTGTCACAGTGCACACCAAAGGCCATGACATTTGCGCTGAGAAGACAAACTGAGGGTGGTCTGGCTATCACCCTGTGTAATGTCTTCCCCCATTTCCACCTCTTCCACATGTAAAGCGTCGTCCTTAATTGTGAGCAGTGAGCGTTTGAGTAGACACAGAAGTGGGATGGTTACGCTGATAATAGCGTTATTGTTGCTCACTATCTGTGTCGATTCCTCAAAGTTGCAAAAATCCTCACAGAGGTCAGACATCAATGCCCACTCATCGCTTGTGAAGATCAGAAGCTGACTGGAAAGGCGACGACCATGTTGCAGCTGGTATTCCACTACTGCCCTCTGCTGCTCACAAAGCCTGGCCAACATGTAGAACGTCGAGTTCCTGTGCGTGCTCACGTGGCATAACAGCTGTTGAGCTGGCAATTTTCTAGCGATGCTGCAGCATTGACAGACAGGCGGAAGCTGTCGATGACTTGCGGAAATGTGCACAGACACAGCGCACCTTCACCAGTAGCTCTGGCAAATTGGGGTAGGTTTTGAGAAACCGCTGAACCACTAAGTTTAAGATGTGGGCTAGGCATAGGATGTGTGTGAGCTTGCCGAGCTCCAAAGCCGCCACCAAGTTACGGCCATTATCAGACACAACCATGCCTGGTTCTAGGTTGAGTGGCGAGAGCCACATCTCAGTCTGGTCTCCCCTGTTATCCCCTGCCACAGCTCTGCGACGGTATGCTGTTTGTCCCCTAAGCATATCAGCTTCGGAACGGCCTGTTGCCGCTTCCCCACTGCAGTGCCACACTATATCCAGCTACCGACTGATGGCTGACTGGTGCTGCACACGGATAATTCGGAGGTGGAAGTGGAGTAGGAGGTGGAGGAGGAGAAGTGAGGATTGGAGCCACTAACGTAGGTGCTGGCGGAAACCCTGATCGACGTAGGGCCCGCAATCCTTGGCGTCGCTAGCACCTGCGCCATCCCAGGGTACGACTCGCTCCCGGCCTCCACAATGTTCACCCAGTGTGCCATCAGGGAAATGTTGCGTCCCTGGCAACAAGTACATGTCAATGTGTCAGTGGTTAAGTGGACCTTCCCAGTAACTGCATTGGTCAAGGCACCAATGCGGGATGGCCACCGACATCAGGCTGCGGAAGGCCTCAGTGTCCAAAAGCCTAAATGGCAACATTTCCAGTGCCATTAATTTGCAAAGTTGCACATTTAGTGCTATGGCCTGTGGGTGGGTGGCTGCGTATTTGTGCTTGCGTTCAAATACCTGGGGTAAGGACATTTGTACGCTGCGCTGGGACACGGAAGTAGATGTAGTCGCTGATTGTGCTTGCGAAGGTCCAGGTGCAGGGTGGGAGGCATTCAGGCCTGCTTCTTGGACAGGGGATTGGCCAGCACGTAACACAGGGGAAGAGGAGGCAGTGGTGTGACCCTCAGACACAGATTGTGGAACCAGGCGTTCGTCCCACTTATTAAGGTGCTTGGATGCCATGTGGTGGATCATGCTGGTGGTGGTGAGGTTGCTAGTGTTCACGCCCCTGCTCATTTTGGTATGGCATAGGTTGCAAACTACTATTATTTTGTCGTCTGTATTTTCCTCAAAAAAGCACCATACTGCAGAACACCTACCCCTTAGCAAGGGAGATTTCTGCAAGAGGGTGCTCAGCGGATCAGTTGTGGGCCTGTTTGGTGTGGCCCGCCTTCTCTATTTTGCCACCCCACTGCCTCTTCCAGCCTGTTGCGGTGCTGCAGATCCCTCCCCCTCTGTACTGCTGTCCTTGCTCGGTTTTCCACCTTCCCAGGTTGGATCAGTGACTTCATCGTCCACCACCTCCTCTTCCACTTCCTCACTCTGCTCATCCTCCTGACTTGTTGACTAGAGTTGAGCGAACCCGAACTATAAAGTTCGGGTTTGTACTGAACTTTAGGTTTTTCGGCACCCACATTTACGTAAAAGTTCAGGTTCGGGTTCGGTGTTCGGCGCTTTCTTGGTGCTTTTTGAAAGGCTTTACAGCAGCCAATCAACAAGCGTTATACTACTTGCCCCAAAAGGCCATCACAGCCATGCCTACTATTGGCATTGCTGTGATTGGCCAACTGCAGCATGTGACCCAGCTTTTATTTAAGCTGGAGTCATGTAGCGCCGCCCATCACTCTGCTCAGATTAGTGTAGGGAGAGGCTGCAGCTGCTGTCAGGGAGAGATCAGGGAGAAATATTATGAAGAACTGCCTTTTTACTCAGCAATCCACATCAAACTACTGCTGAAAACGATCTTTTTTTTACTTCAGATTGTCAATATCAATACATAATCGGCAGCCATTTTATGCAACGATAGTGCACCAGCACTATCTATCTGCATGTCTGCTAGTCCAGAAATACAGCGTTTTGCTTACTGTGCTTACACATCTGTGATTACACGTGCATAGGTGACTGTCACATTTAGGCCACAAATAAGGCTTTTAGGATACTGTGGTGAAAAAAAAACTTTTGTTCATATATTGCACATCTGTGATTACACGTGCATAGGTGACTGTCACATTTAGGCCACAAATAAGGCTTTTTGGATACTGTGGTGAAAAATCCCTTTGATATACTGCGCATCTGGGATTACACTTGCATAGGTTAATGTCACATTTAGGCCACAAATACAGCTTTTAGGATACTGTGGTAAAAAACTTTTTTTCATATACTGCACATCGGTGATTACACTTGCATAGGTGACTGTCACATTTAGGCCATAAATACCGATGTCATATAGAGTTTAAAAAAAAAAAAATAGAGTGCAATACCCTACATCAGGGTTTATATTGGCGGTTAATTATTTTTAACATACTTAACCACTTTTTACTTTGCTTTGTGAATGCTAACTATCAGGCAAACATCTAATAAGGGACGCGGTCATGGTCGTGGTGGTGGTGTTGGTGGAGCCTCTGGTGCAGGGAGAGGACGTGGCCGTTCTGCCACAGCTACACGTCCTACTAAACCAACTACCTCAGGTCCCAGTAGCCGCCAGAATCTACAGCGATATTTGGTCGGGCCTAATGCCGTTCTAAGGATGGTAAGGCCAGAGCAAGTACAGGCGCTAGTCAATTGGGTGGCCGACAGTGGATCCAGCACGTTCACATTATCTCCCACCCAGTCTTCTGCAGAAAGCGCACAGGTGGCGCCTGAAAAACATGCCCATCATTCTGTCACATCACCCCCGTGCATATCGGGGAACCTGTCTGAGCCTCAAATCATGCAGCAGTCTCTTATGCTGTTTGAAGACTCTGCTGGCAGGGTTTCCCAAGGGCATCCACCTAGTACTTCCCCAGGGGTGGAAGACATAGAATGCATTGACGCATAACCACTTATGTTTCCTGATGAAGACATGGGAATACCACCTCAGCACGTCTCTGATGATGACGAAACACAGGTGCCAACTTCTGCATTTTTCTGCAGTTTGCAGACCGAAAAGGAGGCCAGGGAGGAAGACTGGATGGAAGACTATGCAGGGGACGATGAGGTCCTAGACCCCACATGGAATGAAGGTCGTGCCACTGACTTTCAGAGTTCGGAGGAAGAGGCAGTGGTGAGACAGAGCCAACAGCGTAGCAAAAGCGGGAGCAGGGTGCAAAAGCAGAGCAGCCGTCGCCAAAACAGTTCGCCTGCTACTGGCCACCATCACCAGGGACCGAGAACACCAAAGGAAGCTTCAAGGAGTTCCCTAGCATGGCACTTCTTCACAAAATGTGCTGACGACAAGACCCGGGTGGTTTGCACACTGTGCCATCAGAGCCTGAAGCGAGGCATTACTGTACATGCGAGACACGGGCTGCAGTGGAGTAAGCACCTTCAAAACTAAGTAAAGGCTCAGGCCCCTCCTGCTCCCTCTTCTGCTGCTGCCTCTGCCTCTTCCTCCGTCTCTGGAGGATCATTGGCACCTGCCGCCCAGCAAGGGGATGTGCCACCAACAACACCACCTCCGTCACCAAGCATCTCCACCATGTCACACGGAAGCGTTCAGCTCTCCATCTCACAAACCTTTGAGAGAAAGTGTAAATTCCCACCTAGCCACCCTCGATCCCTGGCCCTGAATGCCAGCATTTCTAAACTACTGGCCTTTGAAATGCTGTCATTCAGGCTGGTGGAGAAGGACAGCTTCAAACAGCTCATGTCGCTTGCTGTCCCACAGTACGTCGTTCCCAGCCACCACTACTTCTCCAGGAGAGCCGTGCCCTCCCTGCACAACCAAGTATAGGATAAAATCTAGTGTGCACTGCGCAACGCCATCTGTGGCAAGGTCCACCTAACCACAAATACGTGGACCAGTAAGCGCGGCCAGGGATGCTATATCTCCCTAACTGCACACTGGGTAAATGTAGTGACGGGGTCCCAGGCGGAGAGCTGTTTGGCGCACGTCCTTCCGCCGCCAAGGATTGCAGGGCATCATTCTTTGCCTCCTGTTGCCTCCTCTTCCTACTCGGCTTCCTCCTCCTCTGCTACCACCTCCTCATCCGGTCAGCGACTTCACCACCAACTTCAGCACAGCCAGGGGTAGACATCAGCAGGCCGTTCTGAAACTGATGTGTTTGTGGGACAGGCCCCACATCGCGCAGGAGTTGTGGCAGGGTATAGAACAACAGACCGACGAGAGGTTGCTGCCAGTGAGCCTCAAGCCTGGCCTGGTGGTGTGCGATATTGGTCGAAATCTCATTGCAGCTCTGGAACTAGCCGGTTTGACGCACATCCCTTGCCCGGCGCATGTGCTGAATTTTGTGGTGCAGAAATTCATTCACAACTACCCCGACATGTCAGAGCTGCTGCGTAAAGTGCGGGCCGTCTGTGCGCGCTTTCGGCGTTCTCATCCTGCCGCCGCTCGGCTGTCTGCTCTACAGCATAACTTCGGCCTTCCCGCTCACCGCCTCATATGCGACGTTTCCACCAGGTGGAACTCCACCTTGCACATGCCGGAGAGGACTGTGCGAGCAGCAGCAGGCCATAGTGGAGTTTCAGCTGCAGCGCGCACGGGTGAGTTTGCACTGCGGAACAGCACCACTTCACCACCAAAGACTGGGCCTCCATGTGAGACCTGTGTGCCCTGTTGCAACTGTTTCGAGTACTCCACCAACATGGCCAGTGGCGATGACGCCGTTATCAGCGTTACAATACCACTTCTATGTCTCCTTGGGAAAACATTTAGGGCGCTGATGGAAGAGGATGTGGCCCAGGACGAGGAGGAGGAAGAGGGGTCATCTCTAACACTTTGGCCAGTCTTTTAGAAGTGGCTCAGAGGGAGGTTTTTTGCAACAACAGAGGCCAGGTACAAATTTGGCCAGCCGGGGCCCACTACTGGAGGACGAGGAGGAGGAGGATGAGGATGAGGAGGAGGATGGGGAGGAAGCATGTTCACAGCGGGGTGGCACCCAATGCAGCTCGGGCCCATCACTGGTGCGTGGCTGGAGGGATACTGAGGACGCAGACGATACGCCTCCCACAGAGGACAGTTTGTCCTAACCTCTGGGGCAGCCTGGCACACTGAGCGACTACATGCTGCAGTGCCTGCGCAAATGACAGCAGAGCTGCCCACATTTTAACGTGTGCCGACTACTGGTGGCCACCCTGCTGGATCCCCGTTACAAAGACAATGTGCCGTCCTTAATTCCCTCACTGGAGCGTGATCGAAGATGCGCGTCTACAGGCGCACGCTGGTAGACGCGCTCCTGAGAGCATTCCCGACTGACGCCGGGGGACAAGTGGAAGGCGAAGGCAGGGGAGGTCGCAAACGCAGCTGTGTCAGCGCCAGCACCTCAGAAGGCAGGGTTAGCATGGCCGACATGTGGAAAAGCTTTGTCACCTCGCCGCAACAACCGGCCCCAACTGCTGATATGGAGCGTGTTAGCAGCAGGCAGCATTTGAACAACATGGTGGAACAGTACCTGTGCACACTCCTACACGTACTGACTGCCCCATTCAACTTCTGGGTCTCCAAATTGTCCACATGGCCAGAGCTTGCCCTGTATGCCTCGGAGGTGCTGGCCTGCCCTGCAGCCAGTGTACTCTCTGAACGTGTATTTAGCAAGGCAGGAGGCGTCATTACAGACAGACGCAGCCGCCTGTCCACAGCCAACGTGGACAAGCTCACGTTCATTACATTGAACCAGGCTTGGATCCCACAAGACTTTTCTGTATCTTGTGCAGAATAGACATTTATACCACCATCAAACATACATTCTTTTACTCAAGTCAAGTGCAATGATTCTTTGTTTTCATTTTTTTATTTATTTGTCCCAATATTTTGGGGGCTACCTACCCCAATAAAAAAATAAAAAAACATTGTTGGCTACCTCCTCCTCCATTGCTGCCTCCACTTACAATACCACATTCACCGCATCCTCAACCTCCGACTCCATATCCACCTCCTTCTCTGAGTTGCGGGTTAATAATTTGTAATTTTTAGTTATTTTATTTTAAGTTATTTCCCTATCCACATTTGTTTGCAGAGCAGTTGCCATGCTCTTAAGCACATTTTACTGCCTTTTACATCCCTCTAGCCTTTTCAAGGACTATTTTAGAGCCATTTTAATGCCCTAAATTGAAAAAATTCTTATTTTCAATTGTCGGGTGACATTTTACTATTTTTGGCGTATACAAACCCCTGCTGTGCCTGAATGACAGGGGCCTAAATCCCTCAAAATTGTCTGTTCTATTGCTGGGTGACATGAACCCCTTTTGCCGTGAATGAACCCCTGCTGTGCCTGGGTGACAGGGGCCTAAATCTCTCAAAATGGTCTGTTCTATTGCTGGGTGACATGAACCCCCTTTTGCCGTGAATGAACCCCTGCTGTGCCTGGGTGACAGGGGCCTAAATCTCTCAAAAATGGTCTGTTTCTATTGCTGGGTGACATGAACCCCCTTTTGCCGTGAATGAACCCCTGCTGTGCCTGGGTGACAGGGGCCTAATTCTCTCAAAATCCTCTGTTGTATGCTGGGTGACATGAACCCCCTTTTTCCGTGAATGAACCGCTGCTCTGCATTGCTGACAGGGAACTGAAATTTTGTGAAAACTGTTACTGATCGGAAGATGCGCGACTACAAGCACACGCTGCTGATGGCATTCCCAACTGACAGGGGGGGCACAGTGGAAGCACAAGGCGAAGGCAGAGGAGGAGGAAGAGAGCCCCAATGCAGCTGGGGCACCGCCACCACTGGGAAGGCAGGGTTAGCATGGCCAAAATGTGGAAAAGCTTTGTCAGCCATGGAGGTGCTGACCTGCCCTGCAGCCAATGTATAGTGTGAACATGTGTTTAGCACGGCAGAGAGCATTATCACAGGCCATAGCCAATGTGGACAAGCTTACGTTTATTAAAATGAACCAGGCATGGATCCCACAGGACTTGTCCATACCTTGTGCAGAATAAACATTTATACCAGCCTCAACCATCCATTCTTGTACTCAAGTGCACTTATTCTTTGTTTTATTTTGTTATATGTCCCAATATTTTGGGGGATACCCCAATTAAAAAAAAAAAAAAACACAAATCAGTGTTGGCTACCTATTCTTCCTTCTCCGCCGCTTCCACCTACACCGCCACATCAACCTACACCGCCACATCCACCCATCCACCGCCTCTTCAACCTCCTACTCCTAGATCCAGATTTTTATTTTTTATTTTTCTGTATTTTGTTATTTTAAGTCATTTCCCCTATCCACATTTGTTTGCAGAACAATTGCCATGCTCTTAAGCATACATTTTGATGCCTTTTGCAGCCCTCTAGCCCTTTCCATGACTATTTTAGAGCCATTTTTAGTGGCCAAAAGTCAGGTCCCCATTGACTTCAATGGGGTTCGGGTCAAGTTCGGGTCAAGTTCGGGTCCCGAACCCGAACTTTTTTTTCAAGTTCGGCGAACCTGCCAAACCAAACATCCAGGTGTCCGCTCAACTCTATTGTTGACCTAACCACAACCTAAGTGATTGAAAACTGTGTGTCATCCTTTCATCAACCTCTTGAGACAGTAAATGCAGTTGACTTACTGGCCAACTGTGTCTCATCATCATCCACCTCATTAATCAGTAGATACTGTTCCTACCGTCATCTTCTTGGGACTGTGGATGCTCAAAATTTTTGGAATCAGGGCACAAGATCTGTCCCTCTTCAAGCGTGCTTGGCGAGAAGGCCAAATCAAGGAATGGCGGCTAAAAAGAGCTCCTCGGAATATCTGAGTGTGGGATCACTTGTTTTGCCCACAATCTCCATGGTGGGAGAAGGGAGGATCAGGGTAGGCCTCATGCCACACGACCGTTTTTTTTTTGCGGTCCGCAAAACGGATTTCCGTTGTTCCGTGATCTGTGACCGTTTTTTATTCCGTGGGTCTTCCTTGATTTTCGGAGGATCCACGGACATGAAAAGTGAAAAAAAAAAAAAAAGTCAAGTTTGCATTGAAAATGATAGGAAAAACAGACACGGATCACGGACGCGGATGACTATCTTGTGTGCATCTGTGATTTTTCACGGACCCATTGACTTAAATGTGTCCGTGAACCGTTGTCCGTGAAAAAAATAGGACAGGTATTTTTTTCACGGACTTGAAAATCGGATCACGGACGCGGAAGCCAAACGGTGCATTTTCCGATTTTTCCACGGACCCATTGAAAGTGAATGGGTCCGCGAAGAAAAACGAACACGAACAACGGCTGCGGATGCACACAACGGTCGTGTGCATAAGGCCTAAGGATTATGTTGAGCAGACTCTTGGCTACTGAGACTGGACTTGGTGGAAGACAGGGTGATGCTTAACTGGACTGGGAAGCATATCTGCTGCAATCCAACTGACCACCTGTCGCACTGGTCTGACTTTAATGGACGAACATCTGCCGGGACGATTCGCAAACGGAATCAAATGTTCGCGAACCACAAGTTTGCGGCAGGCCCCAAATTGTCCCACAACATGGACAGTAACATACCAGAGGGGGATCAATGGCAAAAATTCCCACGAAAATAGTAATTTTAATCAGGGGCCATTTTTATGCGACGTAAAGTGAAACTGTCAAAAATGTGCCCTGCTGGCAGCCTAGAAATTTTTTATTTTAGACCACAAGAGTATAGGCCCCAAATATTAGGCATTCACCAGACAGAAAAGATCACGTTCACATGAAAAAAGTCAAAAAAGTCACTTAGATACCTAGCTGTAATTATCTCGCTGCAGGTCCTGGATGTGATGTGGGTTAAAATCACAGAATCCAGTAAACCGTTGTATTTGAAGACCGCGCTGCTGCTCACTCCTCTGAGCCTCCTCTTTTTTCTGTACAGAGAAAATATCTGGCATGAAAACAGACTATAAAGCTCCACAGATAGGTATCTCTCCTCTACCCAACCTTCCTGTAGGTAATCAAGGAATCGCAACCATTGACTTCCTCCGTACATTAAAAATGTTTTATTATACTCACAAGCAGAAACTTGAATTAAAACGTATGTATAAAATCAGAAAGGTGCACAATCACAGGTAATCGCCTGACCCGGGTTTCGCTTCCTGAAGAAGCGCGTAAGGGAAACCCGGGTCGGGTGATACCTGTGATTGTGCACCTTTGTGATTTTATACATACGTTTAATCAAGTTTCTGCTTGTATGATAAAACATTTTTAATGTACGGAGGAAGTCAGTGCTTCACTATGGTTGTGATTCTTTGATTACCTACAGGAAGGTTGGGTAGAGGAGAGTTACCTATCTGTACCACAAAAAGAGGAGGCTCAGGGAGGATGGCAGCAGCGTGGTCTTCTTATACAACGATATACGGAAAAGATCAAGTGATTATGTGGCTGGAGGTATATTAGACGGTCAATGGATATCAATTTTACTGCAAGCCAGTGGACTACAGGCCCCAATAATTAATCATTTACCTGACAGAAAAGATCAAGTGATTATGTGGCTGGAGGTATATTAGACGGCCAGACTCATAAATTTTATAAATTTATATAAATTTTTACTGCAGGCCAGTACAAATACATGTCAAATGCATATGTTTGAAAGAACTAAAAATATAAAAATGGATTAAAAACATGGCTTACGAAATCCCCCCCCTCTTGAAAAACAAAAACAAATTATAAAAGTTGAAATTCAATAATACGTGGTCGTCCACAGGTGTTGAATTCCTCCGTGGCCCCAAACATTAGGCATTCACACAGACAGAAAAGGCTTTTATGCCGCTGTATTTACATAAGACAGGGATCAATATTTGTTCTGGGTGGTGGCGGATTTCTGTGGGGCTGGTATGAGGAAATTCAATTAAATGTGGTCGTCAAAGGTGTTGAATTCCTCCGAGATCCATGCCTCATTTATTTTTAGAAATGTCAGATAGTCGACACTATTGTGAGCTAGGCGAGTGTGCTTATCGGTCACGATCCCCCTGCTGCGCTGACCGTCCTTTTGGACAGGACAGTCGACGAGGGGCAAAGCCAAGAGTTCCATGGCAAATTGTGCCATCTCTGGCCACAGGTCAAGCATGCACAACCAGTAGTCCAGGGGTTCTCGCTTCTCAGAGCATCACAGCGGCCGTTAACCCAATGTAGTCAGACCCCTGTCGGTCTAAAGGCATTTCCTGAGGCTGGATCCGTAGGGCGGCTGTCGATGGGTTTCCTGCAAAGAATGAACTCATATCCAAAGTGACCAACCATCTTCAAACAGTCCTCTTCTTGCATGCGCTATAGGATTGGTACAACTGTTTCTCTGTGGGAAGAAATTCCTCTGCCAGCGCCCGCAATGCAGAATGCAGCATCTCTCGAAGTAAGGCCTGTAAATGCTGCATTTTGAACAGCCTCTGTGATGCTGAGGTAACATGTCTGCCATTTTGTGTTTGTACCGGGGGTCTAAGTACGTTGCCACCCAGTATTGGTCCTTGCCCTTTATGCTTTTTATACGGGGGTCCCTTTTTAAACACTGGAGCATGAAGGCCCCCATTTGCACAAAATTTAAAGCACTGGAGCGGCCTGGATCCTCCTGCTCATCATCCAGGAGAATGTCGTCCTCGGTCTCCTCCCCCCAGCCACGGACAACACCAGGGATCCCAGAAAAGTTTAAAGCCTGCTCTTCTTGCTCCTCCTCCTCCCCACAGGCACCATGCTCCTCTGACTCCTCTTCAGACTCCTGCTGATGATGCAATACACGCTCCAGAAAGAAGGCGTAAGGTACGATGTCACTGATGGCGCACTGGCTGCGACTGACCAGTTTGGTGATCTCATCAAATGGCTGCAGAAGCCTGCATGAGCAGCCACTGGCACCGTGAAAAAAAAAAAAAGATCTCTAGAACCTGTCCTGCCGCAGAGTTTGTACAGGTAGTCGTTAAAGGCACGTTACTGCTGGAGCAGCCTATCAAGCATATACATGGTGGAGTTTCAGCGTGTCGGGCAGTTACAAATCAGACGTCTGACAGGCAAGTGGTGTCGCCGCTGAATGTCAGCAAGGCGAGCCATGGCCGTGTAAGATCTTCTAAAATGGCCATAGATTTTCCTGGCCTGCCGCAAGACTTCCTGAACCCCGGGGTATTTGGCAACGAAACGCTGCACGACTAAGTTCAGGATGTGAGCCATGCATGGCACGTGTTTCGATTTGCCCTGTTTCAGCGTGCTCAGCAGATTGGCACCGTTGTCTCACACCACTTTACTAACTGTCAAATTGAGCGTGGTTAGCCACTCTGATCGGCCTGTGACTGCAGAGCTGAAAGGAGTGCAGGACGGTGTGGCTCTTAGCTTCCAGGCACAACAGCCGCAGCATAGCATGGCAACGTCTCACCTGGCACGTCAAATAGGTTCTGGGGGGCTGGGGGGGTGCAGCGGAAGAGGTGGTAGCAGTGGAAAAGGAGGAGTCAGCCGAGGAGGAGACAGAGGATGGAGTAGGAGGAGGAGAAGAAGGGGCAGGCCTGCATGCAATCCATGGTGGTACACCAAATCTTACATGGGTGCCAACGGGTTGCATGCTTGACCAACCGTCAGAAAGTTCACATCCAGTGGGGCAGTAAAAGTTATGTACCTACCCTGCCTGTGCTTGCTAATTACGTGTCTGTGGTCAGATGTATCTTGGCACAGACACTGAAAATGGCCATATAGCTCTGGGATGCCTTCTGGGAGAAAAATATTTCCTTCCTGGGACCTTACATTGTGGTGTGCCAAAGGCCACAAATTTCCAAAGGCCTCAGAGTCCACCAGTTTATATGGCAGTAGTTGGCGGGGGCTAGCAGTCCAACAAGCCGGCGGTCAGCCATTGGCAAGAGGGTTATCCGGCGTCATAAACTTTTTACGTTCAAATATTTGGCCCACAGAAGCCTGCCTTTTGCAGATGAACGTGACGACGGCACGGTGGAAGGTGGAGTGGAGGTCAAATGGGAGGAGAGAGGAGAAATGAGAAGAGGCAGACGTGGAGCGCCGGTAGTGTGGCTTTATGGGTTCTGACGATGTTGCTACCACTGGCCTCGGTGATGGGAGGCCAGGTGCCTTCTTAAGGCAGTCGTCCCTAGGTGAGTGTTGGGCTTACCGCGACTTATGCGTTGACAGTACAGGCTGCAGATGGCAACACTATTGTCAGCTGCTGACACGTTAAAAAAAGCAGACACTGCGGAGCCATGTGCCGGCGTCCTGGGAGCGCCAGATGTGATGGTGTATGGTGGATGACTCGCTCCAGATACATTTGCTGTCTGCTTTTTGCCTCCTGTGCACTGCAAGTTCTGCTTGCTTCTCCTCCTTCTCCTCTCTATCTTCTGCTCTGTCTCTCCCTCTGAACTCCCCTCCTTTTCCTCTCTTGTGGGCACCCACGTGACGTCCATCGACACGTCATCATCGTCACCTTCACCACCACTGACATTAGAGATCTCAAAGAAGGCAGCAACAGCGGGGACCACCCTCCTTGGGCTGATCTTGGTACTGTCGTCAGACCGCTGGGTGGCGCCGTTGCTACCTCCTCTGCCTCATCTGATGCCAAGAATGGCTGCGCATCGGTAAAGTCTGGGAACGGATGGGAAAATAATTCCTCTGACTCGAGTGGGGGGCTATGGTGGTGGTGGTGGTGTCTTTGGGGGTGCACACAGCAGAGAGTGAGGAGGGTGCTGGTAGAGAGAGAGTGAGGAGGGTGCAGAAGCGGAAAGCTGAGTGAGCCACATCAAACCAATTCTGGTGCGTCCTTTGACGAAATCACACGCACCTTCTCCAACTTCCCACTTAGCTACGGCCTGGTGCAAACTGCCCGACCCCTACCACCCCTGCGGAATGGCCTTGCCTCTTCATCTGCCTGTCATTTTCAAAATTACCCTGTGACAAAGTCCCTATAGAAGAGCAGTATTTGTTGAAGCAGGTATATTAGCACGCCTCAATCAATATTTTTTTGGAAGCCGGTATTTCAATCTTTCAATATTTCAATTTTGTGGAAACAGGTATATAGAACCCAATAATAAGTATTTGCTGCAAGCTGGTAAATCAAACCCCTTAATCGATATTTGGTGTAAGCTGGTGTATAACACCCCTCAATCACTATTTTGTGGAAGCAGGTATATTGCACCCCTTAATCAGTTTTTTGGGGGGACAACAGGTATATCACACCAGTTGCAATTAGTTATTCCAACACAGCAACCTCTCCCTACACTGGCAAAAAACAGAATGTAAAATGGCTGCCAGATCGGGTTTATTTATAGGGTAGTGGTTTGTCCATGTGCCTGAAACATCTCAATTGGCTGTCCTGTCCCACCTGATGGATGTGTCATGGGTCAAAGTTCGCGCTATGAAAAAAAAAATAGCGTGTGCGAATATCGCCATATGTTCGCATGTTTAGCGAATCGTGAATGAGCAAAGTTTGCAGCGAAGCGACCGCCGCGCGAACAGAAAGACCATCTCTATTGAAGAGTGGTGTCCTGTGCCACCCTGCAAGCTGGGATATGAAGCTAGGTATCGTAGTTGATTGTTTTTCTTGATCTCTGGCCAGTGCCATCTTAAGAGCATTATAGGCCCCCGGGCAATACAGTGCACTGGGGCCCCTGTCTCACAATCACGCACTAGAATAAAAATGCAAATTATCAATAAGGCGATATTTATTGGGCATTTCCTCTTGTGGATTTTCCCCAGCAGTAGGATCAGGTAATGATACCATTGGGTATTTCTGCTGGAATTGGAGTGCATGTAGATGTGGATGCTACATCTGGGAGGAGCAGAACTACTGGCTGACGTTGCACCTGGATTGAGCCAAGATGTTAGTTTTGGAAGTTTGCACATTTTCTCTTTCTCCTCTGCAGCCTTTTTCCTCTTCTGTGCTCCACTCAAAACATTACGTTTCATTTCTGCACTAAAGGTTATTTCACCAACACGTAATAAACTTTATTTTTCCTCACCTTTTTTACACTTCCTCGAACGAGTGGCAACTCTAAGATTGCTATATAAGGGGGACACATAAGATATTACAGTCAAAACTTGAGGGGCACTAATAACTTAAAGTGGATGTAAACCCAAACATTTTTTTTTTTTTTGTGATGTCACAATGTAGAGTACCCAGGCAGTACACCTCGCCACTCCAACATTAATACCCACCAGCACCAGCAGTACCCACCACCAGCATTACCCACCAGCACCAGAGTGTGTGTACATTTATATATATATCTATATTTATTTCGTTTTTTTAGTTGTATGATTAAAGTGGATGTAAAACCCCCAGTATGCAGTTATAGCACCCTATAGTATACAGCACCACACAGTATGCAGTATAGCACCCTATAGTATACAGCACCACACAGTATGCAGTATAGCACCCTATAGTATATCAGCACCACACAGTATGCAGTATAGCACCCTATAGTATACAGCACCACACAGTATGCAGTATAGCACCCTATAGTATACAGCACCACACAGTATGCAGTATAGCACCCTATAGTATACAGCACCACACAGTATGCAGTATAGCACCCTATAGTATACAGCACCACACAGTATGCAGGTATAGCACCCTATAGTATACAGCACCACACAGTATGCAGTATAGCACCCTATAGTATACAGCACCACACAGTATGCAGTATAGCACCCTATAGTATACAGCACCACACAGTATGCAGTATAGCACCCTATAGTATACAGCACCACACAGTATGCAGTATAGCACCCTATAGTATACAGCACCACACAGTATGCAGTATAGCACCCTATAGTATACAGCACCACACAGTATGCAGTATAGAACCCTATAGTATACAGCACCACACAGTATGCAGTATAGCACCCTATAGTATACAGCACCACACAGTATGCAGTATAGCACCCTATAGTATACAGCACCACACAGTATGCAGTATAGCACCCTATAGTATACAGCACCACACAGTATGCAGTATAGCACCCTATAGTATACAGCACCACACAGTATGCAGTATAGCACCCTATAGTATACAGCACCACACAGTATGCAGTATAGCAGCCTATAGTATACAGCACCACACAGTATGCAGTATAGCACCTTATAGTATACAGCACCACACAGTATGCAGTATAGCAGCCTATAGTATACAGCACCACACAGTATGCAGTATAGCACCCTATAGTATACAGCACCACACAGTATGCAGTATAGCACCCTATAGTATACAGCACCCACACAGTATGCAGTATAGCACCCTTATAGTATACAGCACCACACAGTATGCAGTATAGCAACCCTATAGTATACAGCACCACACAGTATGCAGTATAGCACCCTATAGTATACAGCACCACACAGTATGCAGTAAATAGCAGCATATAGTATACAGCACCACACAGTATGCAGTATAGCAACCCTATAGTATACAGCACCCACACAGTATGCAGTATAGGCACCCCTATAGTATACAGCACCACACAGTATGCAGTATAGCACCCTATAGTATACAGCACCACACAGTATGCAGTATAGCACCCTATAGTATACAGCACCACACAGGTATGCAGTATAGCACCCTATAGTATACAGCACCACACAGTATGGCAGTTTAGCACCCCACACTATACAGTACCCCACAGTATATAGTAGAGCAGTATAGACCCCCACACTATACAGCACCTCACTGTATACAGCACCCCAAACTATACACGATACAGCCCCCCCACACTATACAGTACAGCACTCTACACTATACCGCACCCACAGTATACAGCCCCCCACACTATACAGTACAGCAGTATAGCACTCCCCCCACTATACAGAGCCCCCCCCCACACTATACAGGCCCCCCCACACTATACAGGCCCCCCACACTATACAGCCCACCACACAGTATACAGGCCACCCCCCCCCCACACACACAGTATACAGCCCACCACACAATATACAGCCCATTACACAATATATAGCCCACCACACAATATACAGCCCACCATCACAGTATAACAGCCCCCACACAGTACACAGCACCCCACTATACAGTAGTTTACAGTATATTAAAATAAAAACCCCATGTCACCTTTTTCTGATGTAATCTTTACACAGAAAAGCTCCACAGTTAACTCTGCAACACTCCTGATCGGACCTGTGATGACTTCATAGCCATGTGACCAGTAATTGCTAGGTTACTGGTCACATGGTAATGATGTCATTAAGGTCCTAGATCAAAACTCATTAAGGTCCTAGAATTAAGATCATTAACACAGTACGATCATGATGCCTGTGTAGCCGACAGCCTGACACCCGGGGCAGTAGCTAGCAGGGCTCAAGAGGCAGCTGCCTTGGGCCCCCCCAGGAGCAACTGGGCCCAGGGCAGCTGCCCCTTTTGCCCCTTGGTAAAGACGGCCCTGGCGGCAACGCTGCTAAATGACGGTTGGGAAGTTGGCTGGTGGGTTCACTGGGCAGGCGGGCCCCCAGGCAAGTGGGGCCCCCGGGCAACTGCCCAGCGTGCCCATTCGAAAAGACGGCCCTGTCTCTGGCAGCAGGCACAGTTTCAACGCGCCCTTGTCCACGGCCTCTGCGTTCACTAATATATTAGTTTTTTAGAATATTTTTTTTTTTGTTTTTTTCAATCTGTACAGTTGTTCCACTTCGGTATACTCCTCCCCGACGAGCGTCCCCATCACCATGGGAACGCCTGGGGGTTAGAATATACCATCAGATCTGAGTTTTCACAATCTTACTGAGATTGTGAAAACTCAGATCCAATGGTATATTTTAACCCCTAGGCGGTTCCCATGGTGACAGGGATGCTTGTCAGGGGAGGGATATACCGAAGTGGAACAACTGTACAGATTGAAAAAAAAAAAGACAAATATTCAAAAAAAATTATACAGTGGGATGCAAAAGTTTGGGCAACCTTGTTAATCGTCATGATTTTCCTGTATAAATCGTTGGTTGTTACGATAAAAAAATGTCAGTTAAATATATCATATAGGAGACACACACAGTGATATTTGAGAAGTGAAATTAAGTTTATTGGATTTACAGAAAGCGTGCTATAATTGTTTAAACAAAATAGGCAGGTGCATAAATTTGGGCACCACAAAAAAGAAATGAAATCAATATTTAGTAGATCCTCCTTTTGCAGAAATTACAGCCTCTAAACGCTTCCTGTAGGTTCCAATGAGAGTCTGGATTCTGGTTGAAGGTATTTTGGACCATTCCTCTTTACAAAACATCTTTAGTTCATTCAGGTTTGATGGCTTCCAAGCATGGACAGCTCTCTTTAAGTCACACCACAGATTTTTATCCATATTCAGTTCTGGGAACTGAGATGGCCATTCCAGAATGTTGTACTTGTTCCTCTGCATAAATGCCTTAGTGGATTTTGAGCAGTGTTTAGGGTCGTTGTCTTGTTGAAAGATCCAGCCCCGGGGCAGCTTCAGCTTTGTCACTGATTCCTGGACATTGGTCTCCAGAATCTGCTGATACTGAGTGGAATCCATGCGTCCCTCAACTTTGACAAGATTCCAAGTCCCTGCACTGGCCACACAGCCCCACAGCATGATGGAACCACCACCATATTTTACTGTAGGTAGCAGGTGTTTTTCTTGGAATGCTGTGTTCTTTTTCCTCCATGCATAACTCCCCTTGTTATGGCCAGATAACTCAATTTTTGTTTCATCAGTCCACAGCACCTTATTCCAAAATGAAGCTGGCTTGTCCAAATGTGCTTTAGCCCACCTCAAGCAGGCACTTTTTGTGCTGTGGGCGGAGAAAAGGCTTCCTCTGCATCACTCTCGCATAAAGCATCTCCGAGTGCCACTGTTGTTACCATTGACCTTACCATCACTACTGTGGCTACAAGTGCCACTACTACTGACTTAATGGCCTGTGCTACTACTACTCACATTCTGAACATTTCCAGATATTTTATTCTGAGACCTATCAAATTTTTTTTGCAGTAATGCCAGACTTATTTTGAACTAGACTCTGTGATGCAGGTGCCTTCAGTAACATGGATTTAATCTGTATTACTGATGAGAAATGAATATTTGTTATGCCCTGCCCTGTGAGAGGCCTGAGAAGATCTGACAGACTTGCTACACGTAAGTCTATCTGACAGATTGTTCTGTTTCTCTTTGATGTGGTTTTGGGCAGGATCCCACCTCCCCACAGGGTGATATTTATACCTGCTACTCACTATAGCTCTGCATTTTATATTTGCTTCTGGAGCTGGTGTTTGGTGGATCTCTTGCTCCCCGTCCGTCTTAAGCTAATTCTTACTCCTTCCCTTTGTGTTGTGTGTTCTGGCTAGGCCTCAGGAAGACGCTGGTTCCTGCACCTTGTGCTAGGAATCGATTGTCTTATCTCCAGCTCCCTAGCTGAGGGTTTGTTTCATTTTCAGGTAGGTTTAGGTTCCAGCGCATGAGCACTTCCACCCTAAGTATTTGCTCATGTTGTCAGCAGTCAGGGAAATACTCAGGGATTGTCAGGGGGTGATTTGTTCCCTGTTCCCTAGCTTTGGGGTCCAGCCTGGTGTTTTTTTTTTGTATTTGGTTTGCTTCTCTTCCCTCATCTATCAAATCAAATCAATTTTTTCATATTTTTACACAAATCTATAATGTAGAACTAGTTGCCATAAGTTCAGCTGACACTATCCTGCCAACAAGTACACCTGCCAACAAGTAACCAGTTCTCCCTTCCTCTCCATAATTACATTCCTTAATATACCCCAAATACCAAAAAATATCTCCTATTTTCTCCCTATAATATTTTTATACTGTCACTGTCACCTATTCTTTCCCTATAATCTTCTAATACTGTCCCTAGCTCAGTATATCAATATGTTATGTCTGAAGAGGCAGAGCCACAACACAGCTACCTGCTAGAACAAAGCAGAATGACGTTTTGCTAGTTCTGCACAGACAACTACCTACCTGCTGCCCTTATGATTGGCTGATTCAGGCGGACTGGCAGACTCTGAGCCAATCAAGGCAAGGCCTCCTCCCACTTCCTCCCAGTGTCATGTGACCATCATTCATCTTCCTCCCTTGGTTTTTGCCACCACCATGGGCAGTATAATATTGATTTGCATTGTTTTATGCTATTCGTCCCCATCAAAAATCTTCAGAACAATTTTTGGTGAAAGTTGTAACAAATCAATTTGCATGGTATCCTTTTTATATATATACTAGACATTAAGCCCGTGCATAAACATTAGTAGGAACAGTCTATATTAAATGGCAAGGGAACTTGACCACATTGTGTTTCTTTGCTGGCACTGACTGATGTCTGTGACTGGTGGCTGAGACTGCTGGCACTGACTGGTAGCTGTGGCTGAGACTGCTGGCTGCGGCTTTTGGCTGAGACTGCTGACACTGAGTGCTGGATGCAGCTGAGAATGCTGGCACTAACTGGTGGCTGAGACTGGTGGCTGTGGCTGGTGGCCGAGACTGGTGGCTATGGCTGAGACTGCTGGCACTGACTGTTGGCTGTGGCTGGCAGCCGAGACTGTTGGCTGTGGCTGAGACTGCTGGCACTGTGACTGGTGGCTGTGGCTAGTGGCACTGACTGATGGCTGAGACGGTTGGCACTGACTGGTGGCTGAGACTGCTGGCACTGTGACTGGTGGCTGTGGCCAGTGGCACTGACTGATGGCTGAAACGGCTGGCACTGATTCTTAGCTGAGACTGCTGGCACTGTGACTGGTGGCTGTGGCTGGTGTCACTGACTGATGGCTGAGATGGCTGGCACTGACTGGTGGTGCTGAGATTGCTGGCAGCAGCTGCTGTGTGTGTCTGACAGTACTGGGACTGTGCGACTCTGTGATGAACGTAATCGTGGCGACGTGGAGAGCACACCATAGGAGGCAGTGGGCTGTGCAAGCGCGTGTGGAGCGGCTGTGATTGGATGGTGCTCTGGTGTGGGATGTGTGTGGAGTACTGTGTGTTGATTGGCCAGCACGCTGCGCATGTGCATTTCAATTATTGGCACACACGCACGGACACGCAACCCTGAGCACACACACAGGGCTTCTTTTTTTTTGTATAGATGATCAGTGCAGGTTCCCCTATGTAAGCATTAATCATGTCAGTGGTCACAGCTCCTATAGATTGTATAGAATAGATTATTCTACATGATTAGTGTAGATTATTATGAGGTGTAGAATACAATATGTAATCAGTGCAGGTTCCTCCATGTGATGTCAGCGGTCACAGCGCCTATAGATTAGGATATATATTATTATATAGTGTAGATTATTGTATATATCACTATATAGTGTAGATTATTATATGGTGTAGACCAGGGATCAGCAACCTCCGGCACTCCAGATGTTCTGAAACTACAACTCCCAGAATGTTCTATTAACTTCTATGTGAGTTGTCAGAGCAGCCGACCATGTTTGCATGCTGGGAGTTGTAGTTTCACATCAGCTGGAGTGCTGAAGGTTGCTGATCCCTGGTGTAGACTATTCTATATGATCAGTGCAGGTTTTCAGTGGTCACAGCTGCTATAGATTATTATATGGAGCGGAGCCACAGCTGTCGGCCGGGCAGTGGCAGGGCTGAGGGCAGTGGAGTCATGTAGGAACACTGGGGGAGTGGGCTCCATGAGGAGGGAGGACAGAGATGAGGGGTCTCCTGGCTGCACACCCCTTTCCTCAGCAGATTCAGATTCCTACCATGGGCATTTGATGGTAAATATCGCCACTACTTTATTTCATTTAGGGAGAGAGGAATTCAGGATTGGCAGGATGTTTTGCATGAGGTCAAATTAGGAATTCGGGCCCTTACCGTACTGTGACTGCTGCAAAATGTGATATCTATAATCTCACATGTAGACCCATCAGAGTCCCCGGGAATTCCTCCCTATCCTTAAAAATGCCTATGGGTTGGCGTATAGATCCCCAAACTGGGAGTCTGAGGAGTTCAAACATCTGTTTTATGATGCAACGCCCATACAAATTTAACTTAGCTTGGCTAGAGATCTTGATCTCAAAGCTCCCTTGGACAGGTTGGTGACGGCTGCCACCTCACTGTATAACATCAGTGAATTCCATGCTACAGGTGAGAGGAGATATAAAAAGTCCCCAGAACAAAGCGTAGCAGAAGCTAAGGTAAACCCTGGCTTCAAATTTTAAACGCAGCCACGTAAGTACCCTCAGTCTACAGGACCTGTCCAACAAACCCAGCGACAACAGGTAGGACCCAAGCAAGCAAGACCTCAAAGCCCCAATGCTGGAAGGTCTAACTACCGTCCCCAATAATACAATAGGGGTCCCCAGGGATACAGGCGCTGGAACAACAGGCCCAGACAACAGAAGGAAAGTAGGCCGGAATCCCCTACCTCACCTAGAAGTCGGTCACCCACTTCTAATAAGGGAACACCAGAAGTCCAAACTGTGCGCAAACCAAACAATTGTGTTTGGATCAGTTGGCAGATCAAGTGGCCAAATTACAGGAGATCATTAGTAAAATGTCCCAAGTGTCAACTGGAAAACAGCCTGAGTCTTTTTTAGGGGCAACAGCAGGACCCAGCTCAGCCCCATAATGCAGGCAGGGCAGGGTCAGAGCCCAGGCCGGTGCAAGGCTACTGAGATGGTTGTAAAAGAATCTAATGTAATTTCTAATCCTACTTGCCTTGCAGTGTTCTTGACCCTAAAATTGAGGCCAAGGAGGAGATGTCTAACATGTTGTCTATATTACAGTCTAATCATGATGACTCCTGCACTAATGTGTCTTCTCCAGTGAGTGGTCCTATCATCTCAGCGTCAACCTGCGAGCTGCCATCTGTAAGCTGTGATGTGATCCAGTGCTCCCCAAAGGTGGGGGCTGCTGCTGCCGCCGTGAGCAGCAGGAATTCCAAGAATTCACCAGAGGTCACAACGCTGCTGAAAGGTCAAATCCTTAACAAATGTCAAATAAGTGATCACCCTAAATTTATATGTGATTTGTTTCAGGTCGAAGGCCGATATTTTCTTGATTCCTATCTCCAAGATTAACTTATTGGGCCAATCAGGGGTTTAATTGACACAGGATCACAAGCCACTATATTGTCATATAGTTATTTCCAAGAGGTATTGGAGGTGACAGCAAAGAAGCCGAAACTGAAATCGTTTGATGGCTCTTTGATAAGTGTCGGCGGAGACGCTTTGCAGGTTAAAGGTACATCATGGTTAAAATTCAAAATTGGCAAGAAGATAATTAGACATCCCACACTGATTGTGGACCTTCCCTATGATAGGCTGATCATAGGAATCGACCTCCTGAGAAGATTGAGTTCCATAGTAGACTTCATCAATGAAGCCGTATGGACTCAGGTGAAGGCACCCATTGCCTATGAGTACTCTTGCAATGCACAATCCCAACGTAATTGTCATGTGATTGAAGAAAGGTTTAACTCTGTTGAAGTTCATTTTAGGAGCAATCAAATGCCGGATGTCACGATCCTGAAAAATGGTAAGCCCGAGGAAGCCGTCAACGGTGCCGCACATACCATAACCATCCAGAAGGACAGAATTGAAAAAGTAACCCTGGATGGGGATGCATTAACTATTTCTCTTAAAAGGAGAAGTTACGAAGTCGCGGACCTGACCAGGCATACTCAATCCATGGTACGGATTGAGAAGGTTAATGATAACTTATTGATTCCCGTACAGGTGAACAATATGGCCCAGGTGAAATACGCCAAGTTGGATCTAAAATCCGAAGCCAGTAACATAAGCCCGAGTCTCTTGAAACAGATTGCTAATTCTAAAATGATTAAAGTTTCCTCTCCACAGGACCAATGGGTTCATGATCTGGATGGAGATTCACAGAGTCATAATGTGATTGCAAGATGTCTTTTGTCTATTTCCATAGGAGATAAAACCACAGAACATTTATTCATTGTGTTGAATGAACCACGGAACCAGATGTACATTGGTAATGACCTTCTACACCGATTTGCCGTGCAGATTGATATGATCAACAATACTCTATGGTCCAGATTACCTGGGAACCCGGAGAGATTCCAGAATGAATAGCAAGCCTTGAGATGGGGACAACAGATGCCCTATGCCGTGAGTATTATGGTTGCAGATGAGTAGAGTTGAGCGAACACCTGGATGTTCGGGTTCGGAATCCGAACCTGACCCGAACTTCGTCCCGAACCCCATTAAAGTCAATGGGGACCCGAACTTTTCAGCACTAAAAAGGCTGTAAAACAGCCCAGGAAAGGGCTAGAGGGCTGCAAAAGGCAGCAAAATGTAGTTAAATCCCCTGCAAACAAATGTGGATAGGGAAATGAATTAAAATAAAAATCAAATAAATAAAAATTAACCAATATCAATTGGAGAGAGGTCCCATAGCAGAGAATCAGGCTTCATGTCAGCAGATTATTGTTACACAACCAATTGTAGTTGGTCAAACTATAATGAAACCATATGGCTAAACCCTTAAATAACTAATAGACTTCACAATTAAATGGGTAGCTTATTTAAATTTAAAACATAACATTTATTAATGTTTGTAGATAAAATAATGGGCCCTACTAAACTTGACAATACTAAATAGTTGCCACTAGTTACACTGTTCTCCTATAAAAAATGGGCGGAGATGGGAAGGGACCAAAAAGGGATAGTGTAAAAGTAACCAGATAGGGTGAAGGGTAGCCAGGTACCAAGGTAGAAAGACACAGCGCTGGGTCAATATCCCTAGACAGCCCTGTCTCTCACTATATCCTCCCTCCTATCTGCCACAGTATCCCTATTTGCACCCTCCCTAGTTGTGGACTGCCCAGCTTTGCCCGATAGCCAGAATATGGTCCTATAGATGGTATCCTTAACCACAAGGGGAAAGGAAGGGAAAGCTGGCAAAAGGTGAGTATGCTGAAACAAAAACAGTCAAATTAACGGTGTAGCGTTACCTGTGATGCCTCGGCAGATTCATACACAATAAAATATAATCAAAAATCATGAAATACCAAGAATGTAAATATTCAACTGGTAGCAACGTCCCGACGCGTTTCCTCAGTACAACCTGATTCGTCAGGGGACAAATAGATTATATTGAAAGAGCCCCTCAGTTGGGCTCAGTCATTCAGACAAAACAGAGGGGTCATAGAGAGCACACTATACCATACTCAATAAGCCTATACAGTCTCCCTGATAATGGACAACTGTGCAGCAAATGGAGAGTATAGGTGGGTTATTATGTGGCCTCAATTCAGCCGATCGTTGTAGTAATAAAGGCAAAAATCACCCTCTATTTTGCATGGCCTGTGGTAGTTCCTGCTATTTAAATACAATAGTGTATAGTGTATTCAGTGTTCAATATACACCAGTATCCAGGTTAGAGTGTCTAAGACTGGAAATTAAATCAGGAATAACCAGAGGTCACCAGTCTCTATTTAGACAAGGTAATACTTGTCAGTAGGACTACAATCCAAGCCTAGCAAACCAATGGTAGTATATTCATGAATGCATCACATTAGCTGGAGGTATCTATTCAGAATACCTCCAATGATAAATGCATCACGTCAGTTGATAGTATCTACTTAGTATACATTGTAGCCGATCTCCCACTAGTCATGTCACTAGCGGACATTAAAAGTCGGCGCAACGTTGCTCATCAAGTGCTTATGTCAAACTGATATACAAGCATCAAGAAATAAGCGGCTTATCTGTCCAGTCGTGATGGTAACTGTCTCCAGATGGAAATGGATGGAGGGTGCTCCCTGGCGTCCCGCGTGTAGCAGTGGCAATGAGGCCATATTCGCGGGTCATTTAAAAAGCCGAGAAGCCCCGCCTCCAGTCAACGCCCCCTCGTTGTCAGATCGCGTCATAGTCACGTGATACATCGGCTGTTCCGCCCATAGTCACGTGCTTCTACTCCTTTCTATGACGCCTAGTGTGGAAGCAACTTCCTGCTGCCAGGCAACCAAGACGACGCGTTACTAACGATAATAAAGTAGAGGTCCGTTCATATTTCAGTGGCCTGTCGGGGCGCCGCCTTCCCCTGTTATGTTGCGGGCGGCATGTAGCCTCCACTACATATATTTGAGGTGCGTGTTTAAATGAGATGCAGAGATGGAGTCAAAGGGCAAATAAGCTCGACCTCTGCTCCCATAGTGATAAAGAATGTTTTCCATTGGTCCGCTAGGTCTGCGGTTTGCCTAATGGAATATTAGAGTTTTTAAGGTGATTCCTTAGATAGCTGTCGTTGTTAATTGATTGCTTCAACGCAACCCTATTTAAAGATGCCTCTTTCCATAAGGTCCCAATAGGGTTTTTTTTTCTGATCTCATTCAATATATCACTCCAACGGAGTCATTCTTAAGAACAAATACATATTTTTAATGTTAAATGTATGTTATTACCCCGTGAGTATGTGGGTAGGATTGAAGTAATAACATACATTTAACATTAAAAATATGTATTTGTTCTTAAGAATGACTCCGTTGGAGTGATATATTGAATGAGATCAGAAAAAAAAACCCTATTGGGACCTTATGGAAAGAGGCATCTTTAAATAGGGTTGCGTTGAAGCAATCAATTAACAACGACAGCTATCTAAGGAATCACCTTAAAAACTCTAATATTCCATTAGGCAAACCGCAGACCTAGCGGACCAATGGAAAACATTCTTTATCACTATGGGAGCAGAGGTCGAGCTTATTTGCCCTTTGACTCCATCTCTGCATCTCATTTAAACACGCACCTCAAATATATGTAGTGGACAGAGGGGCTAACATGCCGCACCGCAACAACATAATCAGGGGAGGCGGCGCCCAGACAGGCCTCCTGAATTATGACAGGCTCTACTGTATTATCTTTTAGTAACGCGTCGTCTGGTTGCCTGGCAGCAGGAAGTTGCTTCCACACACTAGGCGTCATAGAAAGGAGTAGAAGCACGTGACTATGGGCGGAACAGCGATGTATCACGTGACTATGACGCGATCTGACAACAAGGGGGCGTTGACTGGAGGCGGGGCTTCTCGGCTTTTTAAATGACCCAGCGAATATGGCCTCATTGCCACTGCTACACGCGGGACGCCAGGGAGCACACCTCACATTCATTTCCTATCTGGAAGACAGTTACCATCACGACTGGACAGATAAGCCCGCTTATTTCTTGATGCTTGTATATCAGTTTGACATAAGCTACTTGATGAGCAACGTTGCGCCGACTTTTAATGTGCTAGTGAAATGACTAGTGGGAGATCGGCTACAATGTATACTAGTAGATACTATCAACTGACGTGATGCATTTATCATCGGAGGATTCTGAATAGATACCTCCAGCTAATTGTGATGCATTCATGAATATACACCATTGGTTTGCTTAGGCTTGGATTGTAGTCCTACTGACAAGTATTACCTTGTCTAAATAGAGACTTGGTGACCTCTGGTTATTCCTGATTTAATTTCCAGTCTTAGACACTCTGACCTGGATACTGGTGTATATGAACACTGAATACAACTATACACTATTGTATTTAAATAGCTGGAACTACCACATGCCATGCAAAATAGAGGGTGATTTTTGCCTTTATTACTACATCGATCGCTGAATTGAGGCCACATAATATCCCCACCTATAACTCTCCATTTGCTGCACAGTTGTCATTATCAGGGAGACTGTATAGGGCTTATTGAGTATGGTATAGTGTGGCTCTCTATGACCCCTCTGTTTTGTCTGAATGACTGAGCCCAAACTGAGGGGCTCTTTCAAATATAATCTATTTGTCCCCTGACGAATCAGGTTGTAGTGAGGAAACGCGTCGGGACGTTGCTACCAGTTGAATATTTACATTCTTGGTATTTCATGATTTTTGATTATATTTTATTGTATATGAATCTGCCGAGGCATCACAGGTAACGCTACACCGTTAATTTGACTGTTTTTGTTTCAGCATACTCACCTTTTGCCAGCTTTCCCTTCCTTTCCCCTTGTGGTTAAGGATACCATCTATAGGACCATATTCTGGCTATCGGGCAAAGCTGGGCAGTCCACAACTAGGGAGGGTGCAAATAGGGATACTGTGGCAGATAGGAGGGAGGATATAGTGAGAGACAGGGCTGTCTAGGGATATTGACCCAGCGCTGTGTCTTTCTAGCTTGGTACCTGGCTACCCTTCACCCTATCTGGTTACTTTTACACTATCCCTTTTTGGTCCCTTCCCATCTCCGCCCATTTTTTATAGGAGAACAGTGTAACTAGTGGCAACTATTTAGTATTGTCAAGTTTAGTAGGGCCCATTATTTTATCTACAAACATTAATAAATGTTATGTTTTAAATTTAAATAAGCTACCCATTTAATTGTGAAGTCTTCATGTCAGCAGAGAATCAGTCTTCATGTCATAGCAGAGAATCAGGCTTCACGTCACCCACCACTGGAACAGTCCATTGTCATATATTTAGGCCCCAGCACCCAGACAGAGGAGAGAGGTCCCATAGCAGAGAATCTGGCTTCATGTCATAGCAGAGAATCAGGCTTCACGTCACCCACCACTGGAACAGGCCACTGTCACACATTTAGGCCCCGGCACCCAGACAGAGGAGAGAGGTCCCGTAACAGAGAATCTGGCTTCATGTCAGCACAGAATCAGTCTTCATGTCATAGCAGAGAATCAGGCTTCACGTCACCCACCACTGGAACAGGCCACTGTCACATATTTAGACCCCGGCACCCAGACAGAGGAGAGAGGTCCCGTAACAGAGAATCTGGCTTCATGTCAGCACAGAATCAGTCTTCATGTCATAGTAGAGAATCAGGCTTCACGTCACCCACCACTGGAACAGGCCACTGTCACATATTTAGGCCCAGGCCCCCAGGCAGAGGAGAGAGGTCCCGTAACAAAGTAATCTGGCTTCATGTCAGCAGAGAATCAGTCTTCATGTCATAGCAAAGAATCATGCTTCACGTCACCCAACATTGGAACAGTCCATTGTCATATAATTTAGGCCCCGGCTACCAGACAGAGGAGAGAGGTTCCATAACATAGAATCTGGCTTCATGTCAGCGACTCAGCAGAGAATCAGTCTTCATGTCATAGCAGAGAATCAGGCTTCATGTCACCCACCACTGGAACAGGCCACTGTCAGATATTTTTAGGCCCCGACACCCAGACAGAGAAGAGAGGTCCCATAGCAGAGATTCAGGCTTCATGTCAGTGACTCAGCAGAGAATCAGTCTTCATGTCATAGCAGAGAATCAGGCTTTATGTCACCCACCACTGGAACAGGCCACTGTCAGTTATTTTTAGGCCACGGCACCCCAGACAGAGGAGAGAGGTCCCATAACAGAGATTCAGGCTTATGTCAGCAGAGAATCAGTCTTCGTGTCATAGCAGAGAATCAGGCTTCACGTCACCCACCACTGGAACAGTCCATTGTCACATATTTAGGCCCAGGCACCCAGGCAGAGGAGAGAGGTTCCATAGCAGAGAATATGGCTTCATGTCAGCAGAAAATCAGTCCTCTTCATGCCATAGCAGAGAATCAGGCTTCATGTCACCCACACTGGAACAGGCCACTGTCAGATATTTTTAGGCTCCGGCACCCAGACAGCGGCGAAGGAGAGAGGTCTCATACAGAGATTCAGGCTTCATGTCAGCAGAGAATCAGTCTTCATGTCATAGCAGAGAATCAGGCTTCACGTCACCCACCACTGGATCAGTCCATTGTCACATATTTAGGCCAGGCACCCAGGCAGAGGAAGAGAGGTCCCATAGCAGAGAATCTGGCTTCATGTCAGCAGAGAATCAGTCTTCATGTCATAGCAGAGAAATCAGGCTTCATGTCACCCACCACTGGAACAAGGCCACTGTCAGATATTTTTAGGCCCCGGCACCCAGACAGAGGAGCGAGGTCCCATAACAGAGATTCAGGCTTCATGTCAGAAGAGAATCAGTTTCATGTCATAGCAGAGAATCAGGCTTCACGTCCCCACCACTGGAACAGTCCATTGTCACATATTTAGGCCCAGGCACCCAGGAGAGGACGAGAAGGTCCCATAGCAGAGAATCTGGCTTCATGTCAGCAGAGAATCAGTCTTCATGTCATAGCAGAGAATCAGGCTCTCATGTCACCCACCATGGAACAGGACACTGTCAGATATTTTTAGGCCCCGGCCCACCCAGAAGAGGAGAGGTTCCTTCTACCTTGGGTTGCCCCCGCAATATAATGGTTAAATGAAAATAAAAATGAGGATAGAATGAGGAAGTGCCTGGAGTAGAGTTGAGCGAACACCCTGGATGTTCGGAGTCCGACGAGTTCGGCCCGAACTTTCGAAAAATGTTCGGGTTCGGGATCCGAACTCGACCCGAACTTCATCCCGAACCCGAACCCCATAGAAGTCAATGGGGACCCGAACTTTGGGCACCTAAAAAGGCTGTAAAACACACCCCGGAAAGGGCTATAGGGCTGCAAAAGGCAGCAAAATGTAGTTAAATCCCCCTGCAAACAAATGTAGATAGGGAAATGATGAGTTAACCATAAAATAAATAAAAATTAAACAATATTAATTGGAGTGAGGTCCCATAGCACAGAATCAGGCTTCAAGTCACCCACCAATGGAGAAGGTCACTTACTATTATTTTGCCCCACAGCACCCAGACAAAGGAGAGAGGTCCCACAGCAGAGAACCAGGCATCATATCACCCACCACAGGAGTAGGCCACCATTTAGTTACTTTGACCCCTACACCCAGACGGAGGAGAGAGGTTACACAGCAGAGAATCAGGCATTTAGATCACCCACCACAGGAGTAGGCCACCATTGAATCAGACCCCGGCAACCATGTCAGATGGCACAAGCATAAGCTTTATATCAATCAGCACAGGAGAAGGCGACTTTGACAGACTTTGACCCCTACACCCGGACGGAGGAGAGAGGTTACACAGCAGAGAATCAGGCATTTAGATCACCCACCACAGGAGTAGGCCCCAATTTAATGGGACCCCGGCAACCATGTCAGATGCACAACCATCAGCTTCATATCAATCAGCACAGGAGAAGGCGACTTTGAAAGACTTTGACCCCTACACCCAGACGGAGGAGAGAGGTTTTCACAGCAGAGAATCAGGCATTTAGATCACCCACCACAGGAGTAGGCCCCCATTGAATCAGACCCTGGCAACCATGTCAGATGGCACAACCATCAGCTTTATATCAATCAGCACAGGAGAAGGCGACTTTGAAAGACTTTGACCCCTACACCCAGATGGAGGAGAGAGGTTTCACAGCAGAGAATCAGGCATCATATCAACCACCACAGGAGAAGCCACCATTTAGTTACTTTGACCCCTGCACCCAGGAAGAGGAGAGAGGCACCACAGCACATATTCTGGCATTCATATCAGCCACCACAGGAGAAGCCACCATTGAGTTACTTTGACCCCCGCACCCAGGAAGAGGAGAGAGGCACCACAGCACATATTCTGGCATCATATCAGCCACCACAGGAGAAGCCACCATTGAGTTACTTTGACCCCGCACCCAGGAAGAGGAGAGAGGCACCACAGCACATATTCTGGCATCATATCAGCCACCACAGGAGAAGCCACCATTGAGTTACTTTGACCCCTGCACCAGGAAGAGGAGAGAGCCCCACAGCACATATTCTGGCATCATATCAGCCACCACAGGAGAAGCCACCATTTAGTTACTTTGACCCCTTCACCCAAACAGAGGAGAGAGGTTCCACATCAGAGAATCAGGCATCATATCAACCACCACAGGAGTAGGCCACAATTTAATGGGACCCCGGCAACCATGTCAGATGGCACAACATCAGCTTCATATCAATCAGCACAGGAGAAGGCGACTTTGAAAGACTTTGACCCCTACACCCAGACGGAGGAGAGAGGTTTCACAGCAGAGAATCAGGCATTTAGATCACCCACCACAGGAGTAGGCCCCCATTGAATCAGACCCTGGCAACCATGTCAGATGGCACAACCATCAGCTTTATATCAATCAGCACAGGAGAAGCACCATTGAGTTACTTTGACCCCTGCACCCAGGAAGAGGAGAGAGGCCCCACAGCACATATTCTGGCATCATATCAGCCACCACAGGAGAAGCCACCATTGAGTTACTTTGACCCCCGCACCCAGGAAGAGGAGAGAGGCACCACAGCACATATTCTGGCATCATATCAGCCACCACAGGAGAAGCCACCATTGAGTTACTTTGACCCCTGCACCCAGGAAGAGGAGAGAGGCCCCACAGCACATATTCTGGCATCATACTAACCACCACAGGAGAAGCCACCATTGAGTTACTTTGACCCCTGCACCCAGGAAGAGGAGAGAGGCCCCACAGCACATATTCTGGCATCATATCAGCCACCACAGGAGAAGCCACCATTGAGTTACTTTGACCCCCGCACCCAGGAAGAGGAGAGAGGCACCACAGCACATATTCTGGCATCATATCAGCCACCACAGGAGAAGCCACCATTGAGTTACTTTGACCCCTGCACCCAGGAAGAGGAGAGAGGCCCCACAGCACATATTCTGGCATCATACTAACCACCACAGGAGAAGCCACCATTGAGTTTACTTTGACCCCTGCACCCAGGAAGAGGAGAGAGGCCCCACAGCACATATTCTGGCATCATATCAGCCACCACAGGAGAAGCCACCATTGAGTTACTTTGAACCCCCGCACACAGGAAGAGGAGAGAGGCACCACAGCACATATTCTGGCATCATATCAGCCACCACAGGAGAAGCCACCATTGAGTTACTTTGACCCCTGCACCCAGGAAGAGGAGAGAGGCCCCACAGCACATATTCTGGCATCATACTAACCACCACAGGAGAAGCCACCATTGAGTTACTTTGACCCCTGCACCTTGGAAGAGGAGAGAGGCCCCACAGCACATATTCTGGCATCATATCAGCCACCACAGGAGAAGCCACCATTGAGTTACTTTGACCCCCGCACCCAGGAAGAGGAGAGAGGCACCACAACACATATTCTGGCATCATATCAGCCACCACAGGAGAAGCCACCATTGAGTTACTTTGACCCCCGCACCCAGGAAGAGGAGAGAGGCACCACAGCACATATTCAGGCATCATATCACACACCACAGGAGAAGGCCTCTTCAGTGATTTAGGCCTTTGGACCCAGACAGAGGAGAGAGGCACCACAGCACATATTCTGGCATCATATCAGCCACCACAGGAGAAGCCACCATTGAGTTACTTTGACCCCTGCACCCAGGAAGAGGAGAGAGGCCCCACAGCACATATTCTGGCATCATATCAGCCACCACAGGAGAAGCCACCATTTAGTTACTTTGACCCCTGCACCCAGGAAGAGGAGAGAGGCACCACAGCACATATTCTGGCATCATATCAGCCACCACAGGAGAAGCCACCATTTAGTTACTTTGACCCCTTCACCCAAACAGAGGAGAGAGGTTCCACATCAGAGAATCAGGCATCATATCAACCACCACAGGAGTAGGCCACAATTTAGTTTATTTGACCCCTGCACCCAGGAAGAGGAGAGAGGCCCCACAGCACATATTCTGGCATCATATCACACACCACAGGAGAAGGCCTCTTTCAGTGATTTAGGCCTTTGGACCCAGACAGAGGAGAGAGGTCAGAGATTAGCTTCATATCCCCCAGCACAGCAGAAGACCGCTTTATTTGACTTAGGCCTCAGCACCCAGACAGAAGACAGAGGTAGCATGGCAGAGGTTATGGCTTCATGTCACCCGTTAGTTTAACCGGCCACTTTCATCTGGTTAGGCCCCGGCGCCCAGACAGAGAAGAGTTTCATTCAACTGTGGGTTTCATAAAATTTGTATCAAATAAAGAAGTGGTCCGTAGCACAACAAGACATGTTTTAGGCAGTTAATAAGGACTACTCTGCACAAGGGAGGGACAGGTCCTGTGGGATCCATGCCTGGTTCATCTTTATGAAGGTCAGCTTGTCCACGTTGGCTGTGGACAGGCGGCTGCGCTTGTCAGTAATGACGCCCCCTGCCGTGCTGAATACGCGTTCAGATAAAACGCTGGCCGCCGGGCAGGAAAGCACCTCCAAGGCATAACATGCTAACTCTGGCCACGTGGACAATTTCGAAACCCAGTAGTTGAATGGGGCCGAACCATCCGTCAGGATGTGGAGGGGTGTGCAGACATACTGTTCAACCATGTTAGTGAAATGCTGCCTCCTGCTAACACGTTCCGTATCAGGTGTCGGTGCAGATAGCTGTGGCGTGGAGACAAAACTTTTCCACATTTCTGCCATGCTAACCCTGCCCTCAGATGAGCTGGCCGTGACACAGCTGCGTTGGCGACCTCTTGCCACTCCTCTGCCTTCACCTTCCACCTGTTCCCCTGTGACATGTGGGAATGCTCTCAAGAGCGCCTCTATCAGCGTGCGCTTGTACTCGCGCATCTTACGGTCGCGCTCCAGTTCAGGAATTAAAGTGGGCACATTGTCTTTATACCGGGGATCCAGCAGGGTGGCCACCCAGTAGTCTGCACACGTTAAAACGTGGGCAACTCTGCTGTCGTTGCGCAGGCATTGGAGCATATATTCGCTCATGTGGGCCAGGCTACCCATGGGTAAGGACAAGCTGTCCTCTGTGGGAGGCGTATCGTCATCGTCCACCGTATCCCCCCAGCCACGCACCAGTGATGGGCCTGGGCTGCCACCCCGCTGTGAACTTGCGTCATCCTCGTCCCCCTCCACCTCCTCCTCCTCATCCTCCTCGTCCTCCAGTACAGTGCCTTGGCTGGCGACTTGTGAACCTGTCCTCTGCTGCTTAAACAAACCTCCCTCTGAGCCACTTCGAACAGACTGGCCCGAAAGTGTTAGAAACGAGCCCTCATCCTCCTCCTCCTCCTCCACCTGGGCCACCTCCTCTAACATCATTGCCCTAAGTGTTTTCTCAAGGAGACATAGAAGTGGTATTGTAACGCTGATAACAGTGTCATCGCCACTGGCCATGTTGGTGGAGTACTCGAAACAGCGCAGCAGGGCACACAGGTCTCGCATGGAGGCCCAATCATTGGTGGTGAAGTGGTGCTGTTCGGCAGTACGACTGACGCGAGCGTGCTGCAGCTGAAACTCCACTATGGCCTGCTGCTGCTCGCACAGTCTCTCCAGCATGTGCAAGGTGGAGTTCCACCGGGTGGGCACGTCGCATATGAGGCGGTGAGCGGGAAGGCCGAAGTTCCGCTGTAGCGCAGACAGGCAAGCAGCGGCAGGATGTGAACGGCGGAAGCGCGCACAGACGGCCCGCACTTTATGCAGCAGCTCTGACATGTTGGGGTAGTGGTAAATGAACCTCTGCACCACCAAGTTCAGCACATGCGCCAGGCAAGGGATGTGCGTCAAACCGGCTAGTCCCAGAGCTGCCACGAGATTTCGCCCATTATCGCATACCACCAGGCCTGGCTTGAGGCCCACCGGCAGAAACCACTCGTCGGTCTGTTGTTCAATACCCCGCCACAACTCCTTTGCGCTGTGGGGCCTGTCCCCCAAACATATGAGTTTCAGAATGGCCTGCTGACGTTTACCTCGGGCTGTGCTGAAGTTGGTGGTGAAGGTGTGTGGCTGACCGGATGAGCTGGTGGAAGCAGTGGAGGAGGAAGCCGAGTAGGAGGAGGAGGCTACAGGAGGCAGAGAATGATGCCCTGCGATCCTAGGGGGCGGAAGGACGTGCGCCAAGGAACTGTCCGCCGGGGGCCCAGCCGCCACTACATTCATCCAGTGTGCAGTTAGTGAGATATAGCGTCCCTGGCCGTGCTTACTGGTCCACGTATCTGTGGTTAGGTGGACCTTGCCACAAATGGCGTTGCGCAGTGCACACTTGATTTTATCGGACACTTGCATGTGCAGGGAAGGCACGGCTGTCTTGGAGAAGTAGTGGCGGCTGGGAACCACATACTGCGGGACAGCCATGGCCATCAGCTGTTTGAAGCTGTCTGTGTCCACCAGCCGGAATGACAGCATTTCAAAGGCCAGCAGTTTAGAAATGCTGGCGTTCAGGCCAAGGGCTCGAGGGTGACTCGGGGGGAATTTGCGCTTCCTCTCTAAGGTTTGAGATATTGAGAGCTCAACGCTGCTGTGTGATATAGTGGAGACGCTAGTTGACGGTGGCGGTGGTGGTGGTGTCGGTGGCACATCCTCTGTTTGCTGCTCGGCAGGTGGCAACATTCCTCTCGAGGCGGAAGCCGAGGCAGCAGCGGTAGAGGGAGCAGGGGGAGCCTCAGCGAGTGCCTGGTTTTTAAGGTGTGTACCCCACTGCAGTTCATGCTTTGCATGTAGATGCCTGGTCATGCAGGTTGTGCTGAGGTTCAGAACGTTAATGCCTCGCCTCAGGCTCTGATGGCAGAGCGTGCAAGTCACTCGGGTCTTGTCGGTAGGACATTGTTTAAAGAAGTGCCATGCCAGGGAACTCTTTGAAGCTGCCTTTGTGGGGCTGGGTCCCTGTTGGCGATGTCCAGTAGCAGGCGAACTCTGGGGGCGGCGGCTCGTCTGCTTTGGCCCCCTGCTCCCTCTTTGGCTTCGCTGTTGTCTCGGTCTCACCACTACCTCTTCCTCTGAACTGTGAAAGTCATCGCCACGACCTTCAGTCCATGTGGGGTCTAAGACCTCATCGTCCTCTGCATCGTCTTCCACCCAGTCTCCCTCCCTGACCTCCTCCTGTTCAGTCTGCACACTGCAAAAAGACGCGGCAGTGGGCACCTGTGTTTCGTCATCATCAGAGAGTCGGTGACTCTGCTGTGGTGGTATTCCCATGTCCTCTTCATCTGGAGACATAAGTGGTTGTGCGTCAGTGCATGGTATGTCTTCCTCCACTGGGGAAGGGCTAGGTGGACGCCCCTGGGAAACCCTGGAAGCAGAGTCTTCAAACAGAAGAAGAGACTGCTGCATAACTTGTGGCTCAGACCGTTTCCCTGATATGCTTGGGGGTGATGTGACAGACTGATGGGCTTGGTTTTCAGGTGCCACCTGTGCGCTTTCCGCAGAAGACTGGGTGGAAGACCATGTGGTGAACGTGCTGGAAGCACTGTCGGCCACCCAATCGATTAATGCCTGTACCTGCTCAGGCCTTACCATCCTAAGAGCGGCATTGGGCCCCACGAGATATTGCGGTACATTCTGCCGGCTAGTTGAGGGTGTTCGTTCCCTACTGTGTGCGCCTGGGGCCGAACAGCCACGTCCTCTACCAGCAACAGAGGCTCCACGGACACCACCACGACCGCGTCCTCGTCCCTTAATAGTATTTTTCTTCATTGTTGCGATTCAACTCGCACCACAATGAAATATATTATTTTTTATAAGCAAAATCCCCTCACTGGAATACTTTCAGTCTTTTGACTGTATGGATTACAGATGGAATGACTGTTATATGTGAGTACCGCTTTCTTTGACAGATTCTAGTATGGGTACATATATGTTTTCCCAACCCCAGCACATTAGTTTGCTAATTCCAGATGTATGAAACGCAAGCCTAACTGTATCTAGTATATTGAACGCCAGATAAACTAACTTGGCCTTTTTTAAATAAAAAAAAAATTCCCTCACTGGAATACTTTCAGTCTTTTGACTGTATGGATTACAGATGGAATGACTGTTATATGTGAGTACCGCTTTCTTTGACAGATTCTAGTATGGGTACATATATGTTTTCCCAACCCCAGCACATTAGTTTGCTAATTCCAGATGTATGAAACGCAGGCCTAACTGTATCTAGTATATTGAACGCCAGATAAACTAACTTGGCCTTTTTTAAATAAAAAGAATTCCCTCACTGGAATACTTTCAGTCTTTTGACTGTATGGATTACAGATGGAATGACTGTTATATGTGAGTACCGCTTTCTTTGACAGATTCTAGTATGGGTACATATATGTTTTCCCAACCCCAGCACATTAGTTTGCTAATTCCAGATGTATGAAACGCAGGCCTAACTGTATCTAGTATATTGAACGCCAGATAAACTAACTTGGCCTTTTTTAAATAAAAAAAATTCCCTCACTGGAATACTTTCAGTCTTTTGACTGTATGGATTACAGATGGAATGACTGTTATATGTGAGTACCGCTTTCTTTGACAGATTCTAGTATGGGTACATATATGTTTTCCCAACCCCAGCACATTAGTTTGCTAATTCCAGATGTATGAAACGCAGGCCTAACTGTATCTAGTATATTGAACGCCAGATAAACTAACTTGGCCTTTTTTAAATAAAAAAAATTCCCTCACTGGAATACTTTCAGTCTTTTGACTGTATGGATTACAGATGGAATGACTGTTATATGTGAGTACCGCTTTCTTTGACAGATTCTAGTATGGGTACATATATGTTTTCCCAACCCCAGCACATTAGTTTGCTAATTCCAGATGTATGAAACGCAGGCCTAACTGTATCTAGTATATTGAACGCCAGATAAACTAACTTGGCCTTTTTTAAATAAAAAAAATTCCCTCACTGGAATACTTTCAGTCTTTTGACTGTATGGATTACAGATGGAATGACTGTTATATGTGAGTACCGCTTTCTTTGACAGATTCTAGTATGGGTACATATATGTTTTCCCAACCCCAGCACATTAGTTTGCTAATTCCAGATGTATGAAACGCAGGCCTAACTGTATCTAGTATATTGAACGCCAGATAAACTAACTTGGCCTTTTTTAAATAAAAAAAAAATTCCCTCACTGGAATACTTTATGGCTTTTCACTGTATGGATTACAGGTGGACTGGTATTAGTAGGGGTGACACAAGCACACCCAAGTCCCTGATGTAGGATTTCTATGGCACAGACCACTATTACAAGTGATTAATGGACGTTGGGAGAGATTGTGCTGCAGCACTAGTCCCAAGATGGCCGCCGCCTATCAGCCCAGTAACATGTGCCACAAAATGGTCTGCACAACCTTTAAAAAAAATAGCCTTGGACTGTGCTGCTAAATCGCTATTGGTCTGAATCCCAGGTGTAGATGTCTGACTTGTTTGGAGCTTTGGAATGCACACTGTGGCAGCTTCTGCTGCAGCACTACAAGTCGCAAAATGGCGGCCGGTGGTCAGCCCAGGTACATGTGGATGGAAAAATCACTCTGGCCACTCTAAAAATAGCCAATCCCTATCAAAAAAGCAGCTCAGCTGCAGTTGTTCAGATGAATCACAGGTGGAGGAGAGAAATTTGCTTCCAGTTATTCAATTATCCCTGCCTATTCTCGCCCTAGCATCAGCTGCGTCTTTCCCTGTTCTATTCACATCGGGAGTGAGCACGTCCCGACGTGCGCACAAGCTTATAAAGAGGCTGAGTCACATGCTGCACTTGGCCAATCACAGCCTTGCCAATAGTAGGCATGGCTGCGATGGCATCTTAGGGCAAGTAGTATGATGCATGTTGATTGGCTGCTTTGCAGCCTTTCAAAATGCGCCAAAATACATGCCGAACGACGAACCCGAACCCGAACTTTTACGAAAAAGTTCGGGTTCGGGTCCGTGTCACGAACACCCCAAAATTCGGTACGGACCCGAACTATGCTCGAACTGTTCGCTCAACACTACCCTGGAGTACAATAATATATGGTTAAGGGGAGGTAGTTAATGTCTAATCTGCACAAGGGATGGACAGGTCCTGTGGGATCCGTGCCTGGTTTATTTTTATGAACGTCAGCTTGTCCACATTAGCTGTAGACAGGCGGCTGCGTTTGTCTGTAATGACGCCCCCTGCCAAGCTGAATACACGTTCAGACAAAACGCTGGCCGCCGTGCAGGCCAGCGCCTCCAAGGCATAAAAGGCTAGCTCTGGCCACGTGGACAATTTGAGACCCAGAAGTTGAATGGGGCCGAACCATCAGTCAGTACATGAAGGGGTGTGCACAGGTACTGTTCCACCATGTTAGTGAAATGTTGCCTCTTGCTAACACGTTCCGTATCAGGTGGTGGTGCAGTTAGCTGTGGCGTGGTGACAAAACTTTTCCACATCTCTAACATGCTAACCCTGCCCTCAGAGGAGCTGGCCGTGCCGCAGCTGCGTTGGCGACCTCTTGCTCCTCCTCTGCCTTCGCCTTGGGCTTCCACTTGTTCCCCTGTGACATTTGGGAATGCTCTCAGTAGCGCGTCTACCAACGTGCGCTTGTACTCACGCATCTTACTATCACGCTCCAGTGCATGAAGTAAAGTGGGCACATTGTCTTTGTACCGTGGATCCAGCAAGGTGGCAACCCAGTAGTCCGCACACGTTAAAATGTGGGCAACTCTGCTGTCGTTGCGCAGGCACTGCAGCATGTAGTCGCTCATGTGTGCCAGGCTGCCCAGAGGTAAGGACAAGCTGTCCTCTGTGGGAGACGTATCGTCATCGTCCTGCGTTTCCCCCCAGCCACGCACCAGTAATGGGCCCGAGCTGCGTTGGGTGCCACCCCGCTGTGAACATGCTTCATCCTCATCCTCCTCCACCTCCTCCTCATGCTCGTCCTCCAAGTCCTCCAGTAGTGGGCCCTGTCTGGCCACATTTGTACCTGGCCTCTGCTGTTGCAAAAAACCTCCCTCTGAGTCACTTCGAAGAGACTGGCCTGAAAGTGCTAAAAATGACCCCTCTTCCTCCTCCTCCTCCTGGGCCACCTCCTCTTCCATCATCGCCCTAAGTGTTTTCTCAAGGAGACATAGAAGTGGTATGTTGGTGGAGTACTCGAAACAGCGCAACAGGGCACACAGGTCTCGCATGGAGGCCCAGTCATTGGTGGTGAAGTGGTGCTGTTCCGCAGTGCGACTGACCTGTGCGTGCTGCAGCTGAAACTCCACTATGGCCTGCTGCTGCTCGCACAGTCTGTCCAGCATGTGCAAGGTGGAGTTCCACCTGGTGGGCACGTCACATATGAGACGGTGAGCGGGAAGGCCGAAGTTACGCTGTAGCGCAGACAGGCGAGCAGCGGCAGGATGTGAACGCCGGAAGCGCGAACAGACGGCCCGCACTTTATGCAGCAGCTCTGACATGTCGGGGTAGTTGTGAATGAACTTCTGCACCACCAAATTCAGCACATGCTCCAGGCAAGGGATGTGCGTCAAACCGGCTAGTCCCAGAGCTGCAACGAGATTTCGCCAATTATCGCACACCACCAGGCCGGGCTTGAGGCACAAAGGCAGCAGCCACTCGTTGGTCTGTTGTTCTATACCCCCCCACAACTCCTGTGCGGTGTAGGGCCTGTCCCCCAAACATATGAGTTTCAGAACGGCCTGCTGACGTTTACCCTTGGCTGTGCTGAAGTTGGTGGTGAAGGTGTGTGGCTGACTGGATGAGCAGGTGGAAGAAGAGGAGGAGGAAGCTGAGTAGGAGGAGGAGGAGACAGGAGGCAAAGAATGTTGCCCTGCGATCCTTGGCGGCGGAAGGACGTGCGCCAAACAGCTCTCCGCCTGGGGCCCAGCCGCCACTACATTTACCCAGTGTGCAGTTAGGGAGATATAGCGTCCCTGGCCGTGCTTACTGGTCCACGTATCTGTGGTTAGGTGGACCTTGCCACAGATGGCGTTTCGCAGTGCACACTTGATTTTATCGGACACTTGGTTGTGCAGGGAAGGCACGGCTCTCTTGGAGAAGTAGTGCCGGCTGGGAACAACATACTGTGGGACAGCAAGCGACATGAGCTGTTTGAAGCTGTCTGTGTCCACCAGCCTAAATGACAGCATTTCATAGGCCAGTAGTTTAGAAATGCT
Source organism: Bufo bufo (assembly GCF_905171765.1). Classification (NCBI taxonomy): domain Eukaryota; kingdom Metazoa; phylum Chordata; class Amphibia; order Anura; family Bufonidae; genus Bufo; species Bufo bufo. The sequence continues at coordinate 58,838,354 of NC_053399.1, forward strand.
GGCATTCAGGGCCAGGGATCGAGGGTGGCTAGGTGGGAATTTTCACTTTCTCTCAAATGTTTGTGAGATGGAGAGCTGAACGCTGCCGTGTAACATGGTTGAGATGCTTGGTGACGCAGGTGGTGGTGTTGGTGGTACATCCCATGTTTGCTGGGCGGCAGGTGCCAACGTTCCTCCAGAGGCGGAGGAAGAGTCCGAGGCGGTGGCAGCAGCAGAAGAGGCCGAGGCGGCAGCAGCAGAAGAGGTAGCAGGGGGAGCCTGAGTGACTTCCTTGTTTTTAAGGTGTTTACTCCACTGCAGTTCATGCTTTGCATGCAGGTGCCTGGTCATGCAGGTTGTGCTAAGGTTCAGAACGTTAATGCCTCGCTTCAGGCTCTGATGGCACAGCGTGCAAACCACTCGGGTCTTGTCGTCAGCACATTGTTTGAAGAAGTGCCATGCCAGGGAACTCCTTGAAGCTGCCTTTGGGGTGCTCGGTCCCAGATGGCGGCGGTCAGTAGCAGGCGGAGTCTCTTGGCGGCGGGTGTTCTGATTTTGCCCACTGCTCCCTCTTTGTCTTTTGCTATGCTGTTGGCTCGGTCTCACCACTGCCTCTTCCTCCGAACTGTGAAAGTCAGTGGCACGACCTTCATTCCATGTGGGGTCTAGGACCTCATCGTCCCCTGAATCGTCTTCCACCCAGTCTTGATCCCTGACCTCCTGTTCAGTCTGCACACTGCAGAAAGACGCAGCATTTGGCACATGTGTTTCGTCATCATCAGAGACGTGCTGAGGTGGTATTCCCATGTCCTCATCATCAGGAAACATAAGTGGTTGTGCGTTAGTGCATTCTATCTCTTCCACCCCTGGGGAAGGGCTAGGTGGATGCCCTTGGGAAACCCTGCCAGCAGAGTCTTCAAGCAGCATAAGAGACTGCTGCATAACTTGAGGCTCAGACAGTTTCCCTGATATGCATGGGGGTGATGTGACAGACTGATGGGCTTGTTTTTCATGCGCCATCTGTGCGCTTTCTGCAGAAGACTGGGTGGGAGATAATGTGAACGTGCTGGATCCACTGTCGGCCACCCAATTGACTAATGCCTGTACCTGCTCAGGCCTTACCATCCTTAGAACGGCATTGGGCCCCACCAAATATGGCTGTAAATTTTGGCGGCTACTGGGACCTGAGGTAGTTGGTTCACTAGGACGTGTGGCTGTGGCAGAACGGCCACGTCCTCTCCCAGCACCAGAGGGTCCACTAACACCACCACGACCATGTCCGCGTCCGCGTCCCTTACTAGATGTTTTCCTCATTGTTACCATTCACCACAATAAGAAAAATATTATTCGGGCCAATGTATTGAATTCAAATTCAGGCCTTTTTTTACAGACACCTAACACTATCTGGCTATCTATTTAGGTACCGTATTACACTAATACAGGCACACCAGTAATGACAGATTTAGCTGAATATAAATTTGAGGCCTATTATTTAGCCGCTGGGTGACAGGTATACGTTTACGGACATAATTAGACTTGGATCTGCACAGTAGCGTGTGTGTGAAGTTATTGAGAATTACCCTATCAGCACCTTGAATCTAATATACCCTTTTAGGAATAGATTTAAAGTAGGCCTGATACAGCAGAAACCACTAATTTAGAGAATTGCAAAATTGGGAATTGTATTTCAACCCAGAACAAAAACTGTGCTTGACGGACACTAAATAACTTGACCAGCTAAAGCAGTAATGACAGATTTGAATGAATATAAATGTGAGGCCTATTTTTTAGGCGCTGGGTGACAGGTATACGTTTAATCACAGAATTAGACTTGGATCTGCACAGTAGCGTGTGTGTGAAGTTATTGAGAATTACCCTATCAGCACCTTGAATCTAATATACCCTTTTAGGGATAGATTTAAAGTAGGCCTGATACAGCAGAAACCACTAATTTAGAGAATTGCAAAATTGGGAATTGTATTTCAACCCAGAACAAAAACTGTGCTTTGACGGACACTAAATAACTTGACCAGCTAAAGCAGTAATGACAGATTTGGATGAATATAAATGTGAGGCCTATTTTTTTAGGCGCTGGGTGACAGGTATACGTTTACTCACAGAATCAGACTTGGAATTGCACAGTAGCGTGTGTGTGAAGTTATTGAGAATAACTTGGTGACAGGCTCAGCTTGACCCTGATGTAGGATATAGCCAAAAAATAACCACACTATTGATGGTTAAATGCACTTTGTGACAGGCTCAGCTTGCCCCTGATGTAGTATATGGCCAAAAAATAACCACACTATTGATGGTTAAATGTACTTGATGACAGCTTGACCCTGATGTACGATATAACCAAAAAATAACCACACTATTGATGGTTAAATGCACTTGGTGACAGGCTCAGCTTGCCCCTGATGTAGTATATGGCCAGAAAATAACCACACTATTGATGGTTAAATGCACTTGATGACAGCTTGACCCTGATGTAGGATATAGCAAAAAATAACCACACTATTGATGGTTAAATGTACTTGGTGGCAGCTTGTGCTGGCGCACCACAAGCCACAAAATGGCCGCCGATCAACCCAGAAAAAAGTGAATGAAAAACGCTCTGGGCAGCCTAAAAACAGTGAGCAATTGAATAGCAGCAGTTCAATGATCCACAGCTGTAGATCGATCACTGAATGAAGTCTTTTGGAGGAGTTAATCACTGCCTAATCTCGCCCTAACGTCGCAGCTGCAACCTCTCCCTACACTTGTATCAGCAGAGTGACGTGCAGCGCTACGTGATCTAAGCTTATATAGAGGCTGGGTCACATGCTGCACTGGCCAATCACAGCCATGCCAATAGTAGGCATGGCTGTGATGGCATCTTGGGGCAAGTAGTATGATGCTTGTTGATTGGCTGCTTTGCAGCCTTTCAAAAAGCGCCAAGAAAGCGCTGAACACCGAACCCAAACCCAGACTTTTACGAAAATGTTCGGGTCCGTGTCACGGACACCCCAAAATTCGGTACGAACCCGAACTATACAGTTCGGGTTCGCTCATCCCTAGTAAACATTCATCAGGATTCATTGCATATGGTAATTCATAACATGGCTACCCATAGTATATCTCTACAAAAAGACACTATAATTGGTCTGGCTATGGATTTGGAGTATTACACTTTTGGTTTCCAAAATGATGTCATTGGACTTATTCCTGATGAATACTTGACAGAAGAACAGGTAGTTGAACAACATTTTTCCTCAATGCCTGAGGGGTTATTTAATATTCACTCTATTTATCCTTTCAGCTCTGAAGAAGGTACATGCCACATTGAAGAATCATCATTGATTTTCAACCATGAAATCGATAAGAAGGAGTACGAGTCATGCCAACAAGGAAAGGAGAAGGTACGCAGTACTCAAAACAATTTAACTAGTGAGCTTGAAGAAACTTACGAGTTAAGTCAACCTGAAATCTTTCCAGAATTTCAGGAACTGGTGGAAGAGCAAATCTCTGTGGCTGGCGCATGTTCCGAGGAGTCGGAGCGTCAACAGCTAAAGGGGCTCTTCGCCGAATTCCAGGACATGTTTGCTAAGGATTCTTACGACTGTGGGGAAACTGACCTACACCATGCAAGAATCCAAACGGATCCCAATGCACCCCCTGTATATGTTAAACAGTACCGAATTCCGCTGGCGGCATATGAGTCGCTATCGGAAATCGTCAAAAACTTGGAGAAGCGGGGGATCATCCGTCTAGTGCACAGCTCGTTCAACCATCCTGTGCTTGGGATTCTCAAACCCAATGGTCAATTCCGTCTCTGTTCGGACCTAAGGCAGTTAAACAAACGTGTATACATGTCCGGATGGACCGTGCCGTATATTGACCAGAGTTTGGCGCAAATACAGGGATCCAAAATTTTCACTACTCTGGATTATGCGCAAGGATATTGGACAATTAAAGCGGACGAGAGGGATCAATACAAACTGGCCTTTACGTTTGGAAAGCAACAATATGCATGGACCCGATTACCTTTTGGGTACATAAATGCGGGTCATGAGTTTGCTGTGTTCATGCATAAGGCAATGCTTGATGCCACTGAACGAGGGACCTTATCCTATGTGGATGACATCCTAATAAAAAGGACAACTTTTGAGGAGCATATTACGGAGCTGAGGCATGTACTAACCCAACTGAGAAACTCTGGTGTAAAACTTTCTTTACAGAAGGCTCAATGGTGTCGTACCAAAGTCAATTTTTTAGGTCACAAAATCACTGCCGATGGAATTAACCCACAGAAGAAGAAAGTGGAAGCAGTGATCAACACAAAGTCACCTAAAAATACCAAGGAGTTGAGATCCTTCCTGGGCATGATGAACTATTCACGTAAGTTCATAGATAACTATGCCGAGATTACAAAACCTCTTTTGCAGTTGCTGAAGAAAGGAGTAAAATGGGAATGGAGTGAGCGTCACGAGCAAGCTGTGAATGAGCTCAAAACCAGACTTATCCAGGCCCCATGCCTTGCCTATCCAGAAGGTGGAAAACCCTTTTACATTGAAACAGGCTTCACCGACAAAAGCGTGAGTGCAGTCCTTTTCCAAAAACAGGACAATCTAAACAAGATCAATGCCTATGCCAGCAAGTCCTTGTCACTGGTTGAGGTAAAGTTCAATGACTGTGAAAAAGCATTACTGTCGACTGTGTGGGCGTTGCAATATTTCAGGAGTTTTATCCAGGGCGAAAAAATCATTGTGGAAACTGCACACCAACCCCTGCAATATTTGCAGAGTGATAGAATCAAGGATGGGAATTTATCAAACAGCAGGATAACCGCCTGGACGATGTACTTAATGGGATGGCCATTGGAAATCAGGTACAAACAAAATAATAAGAATCCAGTTGCTCAAGGATTACCCGAACTGCATGATTGTTACAATTCAGGACATAAAGGTGAATCGCCAAAAAAAGATTTCCTGGAAGAACAATCTTCATCTCCATACAAGTCTTATGAAGAAGAATACTGCAAATCCTTACCATGTGTATATGTTGATGGCTGTTCTTTCCATACCGATATAGAAACTGAACGCACATTGGTTGCAGGTATCGGAATCATATGGAATAACACATTCCCAGACATGTCCGTCAGGATATAAAATTGGTTCCAAAAGTAGCCAGTTCGCGGAGCTCACCGCTGTGTATAAAGCTGTACAAATGGCTATTGATTCTGGTCTTAAAGAGTTTGTTATAATCACAGATTCTAATTATGTTTGCAGTAGCTTCATGGAGTACTTCCCTGGATGGAAAAGGTCTAATATGGCAAGAAGTAACAATAAGCCTGTCAAGCATGGTAAAATGTTTTGTAAGATCGATGACATGGTTACCACCCATGGTCTCACCATTTACTAGAAAAAGGTAAGAGGTCACTCAAAATCTCCAGGTATACTGTAGATAAAGAGGGAAATGATTTGGCAGATTCCCTCGCTAAACAAGCATCAATTAATGGAGAAGCCTTAAACGTTGATGACCTCATGGGAATTATCCAAGTGGGTGCAATGACAAGAAGACAGGCCCAAAAGGAAACCGAAGCCAATGTGGCACAATGGAGCCAAGATTCCCCTAGTGAGGATCTCATCGCGAGTCAAAAGGGGGATCCAGTCATTGGTATGTTTTACAAACACATTGAAGATCCGCAGAATTGTCCCGTAACTATGGAAGACTGTGCAGGCAAAGAAGAGTTACGAATTTTGATGAAGGGTAAGTCCCAATTCTCGTTACAGAATGGATTGTTGGTAAGAACCTCAAAGAATGGTATCTCACAATGGATGGTACCCACAGCATACCGAGGTTTGATGTTACAACACGCCCATGACGCCCAAACGGCTGGTCATCGAGGTGAGAAGTTAACGTATGAATTACTACGGGATTCCGCTTATTGGCCTCATATGTTGCAAGACGTTCGCACATATTGTCAAGGATGTTTAATATGCCCTCAATTCCAGCCGCAAGCACCCACTCATCGGGCACCGCTGATGAAAAGGGGGATGTTCATGCCATGGTCAGACATCCAGATTGCCAGTAACAACTTCATCAAAAGGCAACAGATATACACTCACCTAAAGAATTATTAGGAACACCTGTTCAATTTCTCATTAATGCAATTATCTAGTCAACCAATCACATGGCAGTTGCTTCAATGCATTTAGGAGTGTGGTCCTGGTCAAGACAATCTCCTGAACTCCAAACTGAATGTCAGAATGGGAAAGAAAGGTGATTTAAGCAATTTTGAGCGTGGCATGGTTGTTGGTGCCAGACGGGCTGGTCTGAGTATTTCACAATCTGCTCAGTTACTTGGATTTTCACGCACAACCATTTCTAGGGTTTACAAAGAATGGTGTGAAAAGGGAAAAACATCCAGTATGCGGCAGTCCTGTGGGCGAAAATTCCTTGTGGATGCTAGAGGTCAGAGGAGAATGGGCCGACTGATTCAAGCTGATAGAAGAGCAACGTTGACTGAAATAACCACTCGTTACAACCGAGGTATGCAGCAAAGCATTTGTGAAGCCACAACACGCACAACCTTGAGGAGGATGGGCTACAACAGCAGAAGACCCCACCGGGTACCACTCATCTCCACTACAAATAGGAAAAAGAGGCTACAATTTGCACGAGCTTACCAAAATTGGACTATTGAAGACTGGAAAAATGTTGCCTGGTCTGATGAGTCTCGATTTCTGTTGAGACATTCAAATGGTAGAGTCTGAATTTGGCGTAAACAGAATGAGAAAATGTATCCATCATGCCTTGTTACCACTGTGCAGGCTGGTGGTTGTGGTGTAATGGTGTGGGGGATGTTTTCTGGGCACACTTTAGGCCCCTTAGTGCCAATTGGGCATTGTTTAAATGCCTTGGGCTACCTGAGCATTGTTTCTGACCATGTCCATCCCTTCATGACCACCATGTACCCATCCTCTGATGGCTACTTCCAGCAGGATAATGCACCATGTCACAAAGCTCAAATCATTTCAAATTGGTTTCTTGAACATGACAATGAGTTTACTGTACTAAAATGGCCCCCACAGTCACCAGATCTCAACCCAATAGAGCATCTTTGGGATGTGGTGGAACGGGAGCTTCGTGCCCTGGATGTGCATCCCTCAAATTCCATCAACTGCAAGATGCTATCCTATCAATATGGGCCAACATTTCTAAAGAATGCTATCAGCACCTTGTTGAATCAATGCCACGTAGAATTAGGGCAGTTCTGAAGGCAAAAGGGGGTCCAACACCGTATTAGTATGGTGTTCCTAATAATTCTTTAGGTGAGTGTATGTTAACCGTGACTTGTCTATTCACAAAATGGGTAGAATGTTTGCCTTGCAAGACTTGCAGTTCAAGTGTGTGTGCATCTCTACTCATTAACCACGTGTTTTCCAGGTTTGGTCTTCCTCAACGCATTGAGTCCGATCGCGGAAGTCATTTCACTAGTGAGGTGATGACAAAAACGTGGGAGATACTGGGAGTAAAAAGGAAGCTACATATAGCTTACCGGCCAGCCTCTAGTGGTGGAGTGGAACGCTACAAATAATGTGTTCCAGATGAAAAGAATTCATAATGTGGGCACTTGGAAAGATAATATCCACGTTAGGATTCAGACTCCTGACATTGTAGCCTATCAGCCCTGGAAACCAGACTGGCTTTCTGACCCAATTCTAGACAATTGCGTAACATTCCGGGACAACAATTTCCAGTGCAAAGGCGATCCTTTCAATTATGACGCAACCAACCCGTTGTGTGGTCTTGAATATGAGAAACATGGATCAGAAAAGTGCCAGGTGACCCTGTCTAAAATCGAGGAGGATAAGGTAGTGAACGCTGTGTTGATACAAGACAAATGGCTTGTTAGTACCCGTATACCAGATATGACTGTTTTTTTCAAATGATCATGTGATGGTGAAAGTCATTGCCCTACCTTCTCGTGTCTCCATTGTAAAAGTGCCCCGTAATTCCAGGATTATGATTGGAAACCGTACTCTATATCCGGTCGACGGATGTTGAAGGGGAAGATTACCATAAATCCAGATTTAAAATTTCTGCTAGACAACAAGCCTAGCCATACAGTCCGCATGGTAATCAGGAAGGATAACGTCACCATGGACACGTTACAGTATTCTGTGTCAGGTAATGATATGTTAAATACCTCTGTTTGGCCACGGGGAGCGGATTATGTATGGGGTGTGCTGATTGTCATCATTCTGGGATGTTTAAGTTTCCTGACCATCCAAGTAGTGCGTTGGATAAAGTTCTTCAGAAAAACTTTAGCAAAGCTTTGGTTGGAACATTACAAACCGAATCTGCGCACCCGGGTTCTTGAGGAATCCTTATGAAAAGCCTTTTGTGACATTCCAATGTAGTCCAACTTCTCTATTGGATTACATTGTAATGAAGGGGGATTTGTTGTGCTTTTTCATAAGTGTAAACAGTTATATCTACTTATTTTAGTTATAATGGGTATTCATTGCCTTTACGAGCAATGTTGATTTATATTCATTGTTTTGTATGGATTTTCATGTAGGCCAAAGTAAGTCCATGAGAAAATTACTGTGCTGTTCAAAAGCTAGTGTTATTGTAACAATATATTATACATTTAGAAAGTTAGAAGATACACCGCACCTGCAGATTCTGAGGCTTCATTGTTTTTCCTATATGAACATGAATTCCATGAATTGTCTAGATGTTCCTCAAAGTATACATTCATGTATCAAAGTTTGTCCCTCGGCCCTGAGACCAGGCCTCCAGATGTCAGAGGTGTAGTATTGAAAATATCAGGCATGTATGAGTTAACCCTTAATGGTATGATGCCTATTGCTTATACAACAGTGCAACCTAGATATGAGCAGTTAATACTACACCAGTAGCAAAAGTGCATTCTGGGTGGTATTGTGATGTCACATTCCTTATCAATGCCCACGCCCACCCAACAATGATTGGAAAATTCCAAATTCGGAGGGCGTGTTCATCTGATAAGTTTTGGGTTAAGAAACCATGGAGGAGGAGAAAAAGGGAGAAAGAGAGAAAGAAAGAAACAAACAAAGAAACATTTGGATTGTAGATCTTTGGAGAATCATTTGGATTATCAGGGAAAAACTCTTGAGAGCTGGCTGCCCCAAGACTCTGCAGATCACTTGACCCTTGGGTAATGTATATTTTTGTTTTATGTAGTATTGATCTAAATTAATTGGCTTGATACTTAGCCAGATACCCGCTCATTTGCGGACGTGTAATGTTAGTTGCTACATCAGTATTTTCTCTGATTTCAGTTACGATGCATATAACTTAATAAAGGGGATAATATTGGAGAAACTCTGTTGGGAATCTTTATATTCCCTAGTTTGATATCAAGCCAATAATTTATAAGTTTTGTTGCAATACTACCATTATCTGAGTTTGGTCATCAATTTTGGGCGGAGCAAGGGCTTGTATCTGTCATTTCATGATTGAGTTTTCCGCATAATCCATTGATTGTATATCTCCCACAAATTTAAAGCCGTATTGCATAATATTCCAGTGTTGGTTGAGCATTGTTTTGTTGGCACCATGTAGTGGTGAATTCTGGGTACTGCATATCATTGTATATTATTGAAATTTAGGTTGATTAATTTTTGACTGTATTTTAAACTATTGTATAATAAACCATTTATATTTTTGCATAGACGCTTGTACCCTGTTTTACTGATTGCACAAAATAATCAGGTTCTCGATTGAACTCTTTTTGAGATGTTTATGTCCATCTCACGGGTCAATATCGTTTGCATAATTTTTCTTTTGAATCGTTATTTTTTTTTATCTTTATATAAAGCATTTGCTTTAAATACCCGACAACCACCAGGCCGGGCTTGAGGATCACTGGCAGCAACCACTCGTCGGTCTGTTGTTCTATACCCCGCCACAACTCCTGCGCGGTGTAGGGCCTGTCCCCCAAACACATAAGGTTCAGAACGGCCTGCTGACGTTTACCCCTGGCTGTGCTGAAGTTGGTGGTGAAGGTCTGTCGCTGACCGGATGAGGAGGTGGTTGAAGAGGAGGAGGAAGCCGAGTAGGAAGAGGAGGCAACAGGAGGCAAAGAATGATGCCCTGCAATCCTTGGCGGTGGAAGGACCAAACAGCTCACCGCCTGGTGCCCAGCCGCCACTACATTTACCCATTGTGCAGTTAGGGAGATATAGCGTCCCTGGCCGTGCTTACTGGTCCACGTATCTGTGGTTAGGTGGACCTTGCCACAGATGGCGTTGCGCAGTGCACACTAGATTTTATCCTATACTTGGTTGTGCAGGGAGGACACGGCTCTCCTGGAGAAGTAGTGGCGGCTGGGAACGACGTACTGTGGGACAGCAAGCGACATGAGCTGTTTGAAGCTGTCCGTCTCCACCAGCCTGAATGACAGCATTTCAAAGGCCAGTAGTTTAGAAATGCTGGCATTCAGGGCCAGGGATCGAGGGTGGCTAGGTGGGAATTTACGCTTTCTATCAAAGGTTTGTGAGATGGAGAGCTGAACGCTTCCGTGTGACATGGTGGAGATGCTTGGTGATGGAGGTGGTGTTGTTGGTGGCACATCCTCTGTTTGCTGGGCGGCAGGTGCCAACGATCCTCCAGAGGTGGAGGAAGAGGCCAATGCAGCAGCAGAAGAGAGAGCAGGAGGGGCCTGAACCCTTTCTTGGTTTTGAAGGTGCTTACTCCACTGCAGCCCGTGTCTCGCATGTAGATGCCTGGTCATGCAGGTTGTACTAAGGTTCAGAACGTTAATGCCTCGCTTCAGGCTCTGATGGCACAGCGCGCAAACCACTCTGGTCTTGTCGTCAGCACATTGTGTGAAGAAGTGCCATGCCAGTGAACTCCTTGAAGCTGCCTTTGGTGTGCTCGGTCCCTGGTGACAGTGGCCAGTAGCAGGAGAACAGTTTTGGCGATGGCTGCTCTGCTTTTGCACCCTGCTCCCGCTTTTGCTATGCTGTTGACTCGGTCTCACCACTGCCTCTTCCTCCGAACTCTGAAAGTCAGTGGCACGACCTTCATTCCATGTGGGGTCTAGGACCTCATCGTCTCCTGCATCGTCTTTTACCCAGTCTTCCTCCCTGACCTCCTTTTCGGTCTGCACACTGCAGAAAGATGCAGCAGTTGGCACCTGTGTTTCGTCATCATCAGAGACGTGCTGAGGTGATATTCCCATGTCCTCATCAGGAAACATAAGTGGTTGTGCGTCAGTGCATTCTATGTCTTCCACCCCTGGGGAAGGGCTAGGTGGATGCCCTTGGGAAAGAGACTGCTGCATGACTTGAGGCCCAGACAGGTTCCCCGATATGCACGGGGGTGATGTGACAGACTGATGGGCATAGGTTTCAGGCGCCACCTGTGCGCTTTCTGCAGAAGACTGGGTGGGAGATAATGTTAACGTGCTGGATCCACTGTCGGCCACCCAATTGACTAGCGCCTGTACTTGCTCAGGCCTTACCATCCTTAGAATGGCATTAGGCCCGAACAAATATCGCTGTAGATTCTGGCGGCTACTGGGACCTGAGGTAGAGGGTTCAGTAGGATGTGTAGCTGTGGCAGAACGGCCACGTCCTCTCCCTGCACCGTGTCCCTTATTAGATGTTTGCCTCATAGTTAGCGTTCACAAAGCAAAGTAAAAATTGGTTAAGTCTGTTAAAAATAATTAACCGACAATAAAAACCCTGATGTAGGGTATTGCACTCAATTATTATTTCATATCAGAGGATTTTTTCACCCCAGTAAGCACAAAGCCGTATTTCTGGCCTAAATGTGACACTCACTTATACACGTCTTATCCCAGATGTGCAGTATATCAGAGGGTTTTTTCACCCCAGTAAGCACAAAGCCGTTTTTCTGGCCTAAATGTGACAGTCACTTATGCACTTCTAATCCCAGATGTGCAGTATATCAGGTTTTTTTTTTCACCCCAGTAACCAAAAAGCCGTATTTCTGGCCTAAATGTGGCAGTCACTTATGCACGTCTAATCTCAGATGTGCAGTATATTAGAGGTTTTTTTTCACCCCAGTAAGCACAAAGCCGTATTTCTGGCCTAAATGTGACACTCACTTATGCAGGTCTAATCCCAGATGTGCAGTATATGAAATAGATTTATTTTTTCACCCCAGTAAGCACAAAGCCGTATTTGTGGCCAAAAATGTGACACTCACTTATGCACGTCTAATCCTAGATGTGCACTATATGAAACAGATTTTTTTTTCCACTCCAGTATGCCCCAGTATGAGAAAGCCGTATTTCTGGCCTAAATGTGACAGTCACTTATGTACATCTAATCCCAGATGTGCAGTATATCAGAGGGTTTTTTCACCCCAATAAGCACAAAGCCGTATTTCTGGCCTAAATGTGACACTCACTTATGCACGTCTAATCCTAGATGTGCACTATATGAAACAGATGTTTTTTTTTCACCCCATTAAGCAAAAAGCTGTATTTCTGGCCTAAATGTGACACTCACTTATGCACGTCTAATCCTAGATGTGTACTATATGAAAAAAAGTTTTTTTTTTAACCCAAGTAAGCAAAAAGCTGTTTTTCTGGACTTGCAGACATGCAGATATCCTGTGCTGGTGCACTATTGGTGCATAAAATGGCTGACGATTATGTATTGATATTGACAAACTGAAGTAAAAAAAAGTTTGTTTTCAGCAGTAGTTGGCTCAGGGCAGGCTTAAAAAAATTGGGCACTGCACCCACAAAACACATTTGCTGTAGATCGCTGAGTAAAAAAGCAGTTTTTCATAAGATTTCTCCCTGATCTCTCCCTCAAAGCAGCTGCAGCCTCTCCCTACACTAATCCGAGCAGAGTGACGGGCGGCGCTATGTGACTCCAGCTTAAATAGAGGCTGGGTCACATGCTGCAGTTGGCTAATCACAGCCATGCCAATAGTAGGCATGGCTGTGATGGCCTTTTGGGGCTAGTAGTATGACGCTTGTTGATTGGCTACTGTGCAGCATTTCAAAAAGCGCCAAGAAAGCGCCGAACCCGATCTTTTATGTAAATATTCGGGTTCGGGTCCGGGTGCCGAAAAACCTAAAGTTCGGTACGAACCTGAACTTTACAGTTCGGGTTCGCTTGACTCTAGTCCCTGGGTCTCTACTGGTCCCCATTATAGTTAATGGGGCCAGAGTCTTCCAAACCTCCAGCAATGCTCACAGGTCCGGCAAGCTGTTCCCTCCTAGAACATCCTGCTGGATCTCTGACACTAGTGTGAAACTAGCCTTACTGTGATATTATATGCTTTTGCTGTCTTTGCATTCGAGAGCTTGAAAGAGGAAAGAGAAAGAGAAAAAAAAAAAGAATCAGAGTATTGGACCAAAAACGAGCTTCAAGAAGTTTGCTCATATCCATTTGGGATCCATTTCTATGCTTAATAAACAATGATGGACTGAATAATGGGAATTGAGAGCAGAAGGCACCATAGACACACACCTTGTTTTTTTACCGGGTATCTTGTTTTTTTTTTAAACAAGCTAACACCATATTCAATAACATCACCCCTTTTTAAAAACAAGATTTTGAAAGTCATATTAATGGGGTTATCCAGCCTTTTTATCCATAGGATAGGCCATAAACATTATATTAGTGGGGATCCGACTCTCAGCACTCCATTGAACATTTTTCGAAGGGCTATGTCATTGGGGGAATGCTGCAGCCTCTTCATTGTTTGCATCAGTCTTGACACTGTTTGTGTTGCAGAACTATAGTTTTATCATTCAAGTGAATACCCTGCAACGGCATTGCTAAAAGTATGGTTTTCTGCAGTGCTCACCCCAGCTGATCTACTGTGGTGAGTCATCCTTCACTGATTTAATATTAATGGTCTATCCAAATGATCGACCATCAATTTCAAAAGACTGAATAACCCCTTTAAGTTATTTTGAATCATGAACATATAAATTTGTTTTGCGTTACTTCAGCGAGAGTTCAGTTAAACTATTTTCTGACAAGCCACTATTTAAGTGGAATTTTCTGCATTTTGAAACGGGCCACTGTTGAAGGTTCCTTTAAATAAGTTTTATTTGAGAAACGGATGAGGTGAAACTATTCTAATCTAATATTAAGTAAATTTTCAAGCACTGTGCTGCATGGCCTCATAGTAACAAGCAATAAACCTTGGTATCTGTAGCGGAGTCCTCTGAGGTCAGTAAAGGTTTGATTCTATCACTTAGACTCTCTTTATTGTGAGTGCTTTGAAACCCATCAGGTTCCTAATGTGGTAAATCAATCGAGTTTCCTTTTTATAGGCCTTCTGTGTACAATACAGCACTCCACAAAACTATTCATTGACTCGGTCTGCAGGGGAATTTGCATTGTGAGCGTTTTTATTTTCAGGCTTCCAGATATTGGCAGGCGAATCAAAATATGTTTTAAGCTTGGAGTGATAAATGGTGAGCTCAATTAATTGAGGCTGGATTGCCTCTGACGATCTGCTGTATGATAATTAGTTTTTATACATCTGGGTAATTTCTCAGGTTTATTCCAGAACCGCTCTATAGCCTGGCTGGAGTTTTAACTATTGCAGGGCATTGCTTCATTCTATGTATCTTATGTGGTATACTGGGACTAAACCACAACTGGAGACATATAACTTACATTAGAGATAGGCTATTTTAGCCATCCATAACCTACTTGTTAGGCCTCATTCAGACTTGTATATTTTGCTCAGGTTTTGTATCAGTATTTGCAAGTAAAAAACAGAAGTGGGTTTAAAACACTAGAAACAGGAAACTGTGCAGGATCTTTGCGTTCCACCACCATTAGGATAGATGAGAAGGATGATAAAATAATGTATTCTCTGCACAACCATGGTTGTCCTCTTCTCTGGGTATTATTTGGCTGAAGAATAGGTAAAAACTACCTTAAAATGTGTTGTACCGAAAATACGTTATTGATTTTATCATCCTTCACATAATTTAACCTAACTGAAGGTGATAGCGCCCAAACATTGTACATAGTTTCCTGGGCCCAACTGTTCCATATCTAAGATCTGTGAGCTGAAGCAACAGCCACAAGAACCTGGAGCATATCTCCCACATATGCTTTACAGTATTGTGCCTAATTCATGGACAATCTGATTTGGTGAGTGCAAAATACTTCATCCTACATATTTTCCTAGGGTATTACATTGAGATGAGCAAACCAGTTTGTTACAAACTTCCCAATTTTTTCTGGCAGATAAATCTGAAACTTTTCAGGTTCTCTTCAGACAAATCCAGTGAAATGGTGCGCAACGTGGGAAAAAGCACAAGGGAGGAAGAAGGATGCTCACAACACCCTAAGAGAAAAGGAGGGAGGGCTTGACCTGATTGGTTCATCCAGGCTGTCTGTCAGCCTGTGAGCCAATTATTGTTGCTGCAGGGAGGGAGATGCCCCTGCACAACGAGCCGAATGTCATTCTGTGTTGGGATGTGAATGAGGGTGTATGGGTCTATGCAGTGTTTGATGGCCTCTGTTGTGTTCGCCGTGATACGGCTGTTGTGCATGCTGTTGCCTGCGGCAATGTGTGTGTCACAGCCTCTGCTGTTTATGCTGTGACACAGTTGCCGTGCATGCTGTTGCCAGCGTCCATGTTTGTTTGTTACAGCATGTAGGTGCCTGCCCCTTTATCCTGCTTCCCTTTCCTGTTTGGTGCTGGAGGGGTTAACTATCTGACTGGTGGGGATCTAGGTGTGTCCTGGGTGTGGCCTCTTGGCTCTTTATATCTTGGTGTTGTGAGTAGGAGGTCTGTTGCCCTCCAGACTTTGTGTTAGCTGGAGTGTTGCTCCTTTCCTGGATATACCATCTGTCCAGTGGGAGGGCCTCCTAACTAGACATACTGTCACAGTGGGAAGTGGGGGGAAAACTCCCCAGCGTATAGCGTAGGAAAACTGACAAGCAGCTAGTCCTGGACACCAGGAAAAGGGAGCAGGTCACCTCCTAATGCCGCCCTAATCCTGGCCCTGACTCCTAACCGTATGAGCAGACCCAGATGGAAGGTGGGCTCATACACAGAAACCATGGAACCCAGGCGCCCTGAAGATCCCTGCAATGAGGTTAGGAGCAGGAGATGACCTGTTCATCCCAGATCCGGATGAACAGGACTCTTCACTAACCTAGCTACAAGGAAAGGGATAGCCAGTGAACAGCCACTGGATTGGCAGGTAAGAGCCCAGAAACAACATGCACTTACCTGCCGCGGCCACAACAACCACCGGACCCCCATGCAGACAGAAAGCATGGCGGCCCCAGGCAGAGCTGCTCACCAACATGCGATTCCCCCTCCAGGGAACCCTGACACCCCCTTCCAGAGGTTATGCGACTTATAGGGGAAAATGTCTAGCAAACATGCTGGTAGACACCACATGCCAGACATGTAACGACAACTAGACATACAACAGAACCCGTACATAACCCACACCAAACATAGATACAATGGAAGGTAAAGACATAGGGAACATAGGGGAGACAACAAGGTGACATTGATGTCTAGCTAGGAGGCCCTCCCACTGGACAGATGGTAAATCCAGGATAGGGGCAGCACTCCAGCTCACACAAAGGCTGAACGGCCACTGACCTCATTCTCACAACACAACATATAAAGAGCCAAGAGGCCACACCCAAGACACACCTAAATCCACACCAGCCAGATAATTAACCCCTCCGGCATCAGACAGGGAAGGACCCAGGGGAAAGGAGGAGCCACCTACGTGCTGCAACAACACGTTGCCGCAAGCAACATAGGCCGTGAAACTGACCCAATGTACAGCCACAATCGATTATAAAAGATAATACTGTTTGAAATCTTTTAGTACATATATATATAATGTTGGGTGAGACATATCACAGTTCAGCAGGGTAAAGATCTTCGAAGGCAATGCCTAACAATACAGGCTAGGATATGATAATCACTCGGCTAGAGCTAAAAGGCCCTTAGGTGAATGATCTTACATAACACATAGACATACATTCTGAAAATTAACAAACCCAACATTGTGTCAACCCAATACCCAATATCCATACTATAATTCGCTCAAGAATATCAAGATTGTTAGCGATGTCTACATCATCTAAGACATGGTATGAGTGATTCATGAAGAAAGGACATCTCTGGTGAAGATTACATAAATAAAGAAAAGAAAAGTGAAAAAGAAAAGGTAGAAGAGAACGGATCTAGAGAATAGTTGTTGGAAGCAACCGCCAGTCTGCATTATAAGTAATTCCAGAGCACTGGTCATTCAGGAAGACCGGCCTTGTATTCTAACCAAGGCTGCCAGAGCTTCAGGAAACTATCTCTACAGTGGTAGGTCCAACCTATCAGCCCCTCCCTTTGGCACATCTGGTGGACCCTGTCCCTCCACATTTCTAGCGTTGGCGGATTAACTGATCTCCATTTTACTGGAATTAGAAGCTTTGCTGCCATAAGTAAGTGTGTGATCAGATTATTTTTCCCTGGGCGAAAATTGGGAGTGGGTATCCAGAGCAGCACCAGCTGAACTGTGAGCCTTAAATTTGTGGCACAAATCTTATTTATGGCCCCTTCAACATCATCCCAGAAAGTACGTACAGTCGGGCAGAACCACCAGATGTGGGAGAGGGAACCAGTGTCGGCTTTGCACCTTCAACAAAGATCAGTGGGAAGCAGCTTAATTTTAAAAAGATATTCCGGGGTCCTATACCACCTTAACGCTATCTTGACAGAATTCTCTTGTATCTTTATACACTTGGAGAATCCATGCAAACATTTTTGGATCCACTTTCAATTAGTATCATCTAATACAAGGTGGAGTTCTTTTTCCCATTCCGCAACCCACGGTGGCACATTTGAGTCTCTTGCACTAAGGATTTGTCTATAAATGAGGGTAACGCATTTAGCGGGTAGTCATGGCAAAAGAATAAAATTCTCCAGCCAAGTCGGATCATGCAATGGAGTGAAGCCAGAGGTCACAAACTGCTTACAGATAGACTCGAAATCATTCCTTTGGATGAAGTCTTTTCCAGGTATAACATCTCCTGATAAGGCAGTATAAAAGCCCGAAGACGCCTGAACTCTCTTTAGATCTCCCACTTTGCAATGGGATAGGGAGAGCCATATATCTGATGGAGACTGTATCTGTGGATGCATTATAATAGGGACAACTGGTAAGGGAGCCAGAGGAGAGATCCTGGCATGGCCAGAGGAGAGTTCCCCAGACTTATGGCAAACATGAAGCAACCCTTTGGTGAGTTCACTATCAACTCTAGCCCCTTCCCCTGACTTCCCAGGAATCCACATCCTGCGAAATACTTCCTTACCTAGCAGGGCTTACTCTAAATCTATATACATACAGTGGGTCTCTTGTCTGGCTAGCCTAATCCATCTTTCTAGACTAATGGCCTGGATATAGGTCGTTATGTCCGGAAGGGATATACCCCCTTGTTTTTTCCTATGAGAAAGAAGCCGTAAGGATACTCTAGGGCGGCCCTTGTCCCAAAGGTATTTGCTCATAACAGCCTGTAATTTATTAATAAAAGTGCCTGGGATTAAAATGGGGAGAGCTCTCAATGTATACATTATCAGAGGCAGAATATAGGTGGTTAAAACATTTTTTCTACCTAGCCAGGAAAGGAAAGGTGAATAGCTATTTGAGAGAATGGAAGTGACTTTGGAGAGTAATGGGGGATAATTGAGACTAAACAATAGTTTGGGCTCCATTGGGATCAAAACCCCTAAATATTTAATTGCCTGCGTGGGCCATTTAAAAGCGTGAGAGCCTTGACCCTGGCACGCAGGGCTGTTGGTAGTGAGATTCCTAAGGCCTCCGACTTATCAAAGTTTATCTTAAAATTTGAGACCACCCCAAAGGTTTCAAAAATCTGCATAACCTCCGGTATAGCTAACTCAGGGTTTGTCATCCAAAGCAATAAATCATCCGCAAAAGCGGCCATCTTGTGGGTGTAACCCCCTAGTTTTACCCCATTAATAAAGGAAGATTGGAGAAATTTAAGTAAAAGCGTCTCTAGGGTGAGGATAAATAGGGTGGGGGATAACGGACACCCCTGACGGGTACCATTTCTGATTTGGAAGGCGCTCGATAGGGTACCATTAACCAGCACTCTCGCAGATGGAGCGGAGTATAAAATATAAATGGCTCTTATGAAGTCTTCCGGGAATCCAAAGGCTCTTAATGCTTTCCCCATGTAGTTCCAACTGACCCTATCGAACGCCTTCTCAGCATCTGTGCCTAGTAGCACAAGGGGGGACTTAGTTTTGATGGCATGAGTGATCATATGGATCACTCTGCTAATGTTATGTCTGCCCTCTCTGCCTGCCACGAAACCCACCTGCTCTTCTCCCACAAGCCCAGGAAGCAACCCCGACATCCTACTGTTAAGCAGTTTGGCCCACCACTTCAGATCTGTGTTTAGCAACGAGATTGGTCTGTAGCTACCACAATTCTCTTTATCCTTACCATCCTTGTGGATAATCGTAATGTGTGCTTCCTGGGCCTGTGGAGTCAAAGAGCCACCTGTAATAAAGAAGATTGCTGACATAGGTGAAATGGGGGGTTAGTATATCCTTAAACTTTTTATAATAGGATATTGGGAACCCATCTGGTCCGGGGCTCTTGCCAGAGGGAATAGAGGTAAGGACTTTAGCTACTTCCTCCACTGT
Source organism: Bufo bufo (assembly GCF_905171765.1). Classification (NCBI taxonomy): domain Eukaryota; kingdom Metazoa; phylum Chordata; class Amphibia; order Anura; family Bufonidae; genus Bufo; species Bufo bufo. The sequence goes on from NC_053399.1 coordinate 58,858,022, forward strand.
GAATGGCAGAAGCAGTTTATGTCTATCTTCCACCGACAGTTTGGGGATAGTAATAGAGCTAAGAAACTCTATTGTACGGTCATCAATCTGCTGCCTAGGGAGGGGAGCCGGGAGATTATACAGGGACGAGTAAAAGGAACAAAACTCCTGGGCTATTGCTGGCGTGTTAATAAGTCGGGAACCTGAGGGTGATTTGATGGCTTGAATGAAGGACTTGTTCCTCTTGCCCTTAAGGAGGCTGGAGACTAATTTGGAGCCTCTGTTTCCATGTAAATACTGTTTAAAGCATAATACCTTTAGTGCCCTTGCTGAACGTACGTTCAGAAGATCAGCGACCTCATACCTCAATTTCTTAAGCGACCCTAAGACCTCATCCGTTCTCGTTCTCTTATGGAGAATTTCAAGCGTGGAAATCTGTTGAAGGAGGGAGTCTACTGTAGTTGTTTCTGTCTGCGTCTCTTGGCTCTATAGCCTAAGCTAATGAGCTCTCCTCTGACCACTACCTTGCGGGCCTCCCATAGTGATGTCCCACTAGTAAGGTCTCTAGTATTTTCCTTGAAGTAATTATTTAGACATCTCTCAACATCCTGCCTATGCGATTCCTCCTCCAGGAGTGTCATATTTAACCTCCAGACCCAGGATCTCGGAGGCAGAGCATGAAACTTAACCCTCACACTCACCGGCGCATGATCCGAAATTACAATATTCCCAATGCAGGCCTCAGTGACCGAGGACATCAGATGGCTAGATAAGAATACGTAGTCCAGACGCTGGTAGGTATCATGCGTCCGTGAGTGGAAGGTGTAGTCATTGTCTTCAGGATGCAGGAGGCGCCAAGCATCCGAGACCCCTAAGTCCCTGAAGGAGATGAGAAGTCTCCTCATCTGCCTCTTGGAGTGTGGCCGACTCTTGGATGTTAAATCTCTGGAGGGATCGAGCGTGAGGTTGAGGTCACCTCCTATAATGAGATAGCCCTCTTTAAAGGTTTTGAGAACCTCCAGAGTGCTAATCAGCCAGGAGATCTGTCCGCTGTTTGGGGCATATAAATTCACCAGAGTATACATAGCATTTGCCACTTTTCCTTTCAAAACAGGTAGCGCACATTAGGATCAGTCAGTTTAGACGTCAGTGTGAAAGGAAAATTCTGACCTAGCGCTATTGAAACTCCTCTTGCCGCTGAAGAGTAAGAGGCATGGTACCATTCAGGGAAGCGTTTGCTCATAGTTTTAGGTATGTGCAAATGCCTAAAATGGGTCTCCTGTATAAGCACCAGGTCAGCACACTCCCTCCTAAGCAATTGTTAAATCTGGCTCCTTTTCTGCGGAGTGTTCATACCATTCACATTACATGACAAAATCTTCAAATCAGACATGTCAGTAGCTTATTAGTCTGAGCGAATAGGCTAGATAATCAGATAAGGGTTGACACAGGGCAACAACATAAAAGAACAAAATATAAACAGTGCTGTTATATAGAGCATAAAGATTCATACTGAAAGGGAAGTATCTACCTAGTGGGTCACAGAACCCTGTGTGGGGGATTAGTGTCGCTTTAACAGACAGTAGATAAATATTATAAAAAGTGAACATGTAAACAGAGACAAACCCCCTAGGACACCTTGCATTACACCCGCCGCCATTTTAAATTAAAACAGAACTGGACCTTGCATGCAATTGTAGAAAAATGGTCGAGTGTAACGTTTCTCGCTACTGAGAGAGAGTAGCGGCAGAATGAGAGGGGGGAGAATAGGATGGGTGAGATGAGGCAAGAAAAAGTGGGAAAGGGAGAGAATGATGGAGTCAATAAAAAGATAATACAGGTAGAATATGGACATATAAGAGGTAGGCAGAAATACGGAGCATGGAATCTGCAGGACGGATACACGGTATTAGCCGCAGTCTCAGTGGTCGAAGGTTCTCAAGTCCCGATTCGGAAAGTCCTCAAGATTCTTTGTAAGGATCAAATCAGGGGATCTGTTTCTTCGGGGTCCTCTTCCTCTGTGTAAGCTGCCAGCCTTCCGTCTGCGGCAACCATGGGAGATCCAATGCCGGATTACAGGGGAGCCATGATGGTATGTCCAGGGCTTCTGATCCCAAGGCCTCCCATATAGGTGGTAAGTCCTCTGGGAACCTTACAGTGAACTGCTTCCCTCCTATTGCAGTGCTGACACCGAAAGGGAACAACCAACGGACCGGCAGTTTCTTGTTCCTAAGCAGCGTGGTTAGCGGGCGTAGGTTCCTTCGTTTGGCCAACGTACTCGCTGCTAGATCCTGAAATAAAAGCACTTTATGGCCATCTAGCGAAATATCTTCCTTCTCTCTGGCAGCACGCAGAACGGCTGCGGTATTTATGAAGTTCATGAGGGCACACACAACGTCCCTAGGCGGCTCGCCAGTTGCTGGTTTGGATCTGAGAGCCCTTTCTATAATAATGGCGGCAGCCTGTTCTTCTCCTACTAAGGTGGAAAATAAGCGACGGACGGCGTCAGTCAGGTCTTCCGCTTGCACCGACTCGGGTATTCCCCTCAGGCGGACATTCTTTCTCCGTCCCCTGTTCTCTTGATCTTCCAGGTTCAGGTAGGCTGTATTAACCATCTTGGACATAACTGATAGGTGATGCTGAACACCAGCGCCATGCCGAACTAGGAGGTCATGGTTGTCTTCCAGGGTTTCCACCCGGAGGCCGAGTTGTTGGAATTCGGCTTTGATGTCCGACAGCTCTTTCATCACCGGCGTAAAAGCCTGAGCCAGTGACTGCTGGAGGAAGCTTCGGGTGAGAGGAAGGGAGTCCGACTCACCTCTACTGTATGCTTCATTGTCAGAGCTGTCAGCTTCCGAATCGGCGCCTTCCCGCTCAGAGTTGTTGCGTGCCTCACGCGCCATCTTGCCACTCTCCGGGTGAGACGAAGATCTCCTATTAAGGAATTTATTCAGGTCTCCCTGAGTCTTCTTTGCCTTTGAAGTGATCCCCGAAGCTCCATCTTTGTCCCTGAGAGTTTTCCCCATCTTGGGGTCTTTATCTACTGATTAATGCTGAAAAAGCTGGGCTAGTGGTGAGGAGCTCTGGTGAAGACGTCCTACACCATCGCTTCCTGGCTCCGCCCCCCTAAAAGATAATACTCTATGGATAGTGGCTCATCCCTCTGAATCCAATGGATTTGTGCTTACCCAATACCAAAAAAATGTAAAGTATACTTTTTTGGTAGGCACACTTACATACAGGAATCACTGTTATTGTTTCATATAATATTCAGGTTCTTCACCATATTGTGACGCCGGGGAGTGGGGGAACCCCCCATCGCGCAATGCTCTGGCTACCAGGCCGCAATGCAGGGAAAAGGGAGCTGGTCCCCTCCTAACGCTTCCCTCAACAGCCCCTAGTCTCCTAACTGTACGAGCCCCCTTCAGTGGTAAGAGGACTCATACCCAGGTGCCTAGAGATCTAGGAATCCCTGCATTGCCCTAAAGATGATGGCAGGGCAGAGAATACCTGTGCATCCACAACACGGATGACAGGCGTCTCCAGAGGCCCAGTAGCTGACAGGATGCAAGACTGTGGGTGAAACAGTACGGCAGGTAAGTCACACAGCAACATAACAATGCTATCTACACTTACCTGCCGCAGCCGAGATGGACGGAGGCTCTAGGCCGGGAAACCGACAGTCTTGCTTTCGCTTAACCCCTCTGGGAAAGCACGCCCCTTTCGGAGCCATCACACCACCATGCGCACTTCCAAACAGGGACCACACCAAAACTACATACACCAGTTGGGGGAGGGAAAACAGAAACACACCGGAGGGGACAAACTGACACAGCAAAGGAAACAGAATCACAAATAAGGGTGGCTCACACAGACATCAAACATACAGCCAGGGAGCAAAGCTCCAACACAGGCTGACAAGCAAACTCTGACCTCAGGCAGCAACACACCAACATATAAAGAGGCATTAACCCTGTGCAAACCAAAAATGGGGAAACACCACAACCCAGGGAAAATGCCTCACATGCAAACACTGTTGCCAACGGCAACCGCACGTGTAGACACAGAGTCACGACTTAACCAAGGGTCGTGACACATATAGATATTTATTAATTAAATATGTAATCCCTAAAAAATATATATATTTTCCACCTATATCATCCAAATATGCCTAATATATTCTTATGCATGAATTTTCAGTGGTCTATGTGGTTCACAGATAGGATATATTAGGCTTATTTGGATGATATAGGTGGAAAATATATATGTTTTTTAGGGATTACATATTTGATGGTGACAAGGTACCCAATTTAATGTATGAATTTTCTCCTTTTTATATAATTTTTCAATAATAGATATCTATATGGTGAATAACCAGAATATTATATGAAATAATAATAGCAATTCCTGTATGCAAATGTGCCTACCAATAGAAGTATATTTTACAGTCACAATCAAGATTCTATTCTAGTGTCAGGGACAGTGAAGGTAAAAGCTAGAAAGAAGAAGAATTGTGTAGAATAGGGACCGGAAGGGAAAGCTGTCAGCTAGGGAGTGAGAATTTAGGAGGTGAAGTTGGGTGTGCCTAGCAGTGCCTTCTAGCTACAATTACTGCCTTATAACACAGCTGCAGCTGCTGCAGAACCTCAAAAGCAGCTACCTGCAAGAACATCCCCCCCCCCATTTTAACATAAATAATTTTTTTAAGGGGGAATAAGTTCAAAACTGTACAACATGTGTTTTACCATCCAGAGGATAAATAACATTTGAAATCTCAGTGAAAACACCTTAAATACTGGTCCGAAATATGTGTCAGCTCATCTCCAGACAGTTCAAATGCATTTATTTTTTGGGTAGTTTGGGAATATAACAATAGACGTGTGTTTTACAATACAGAGGGTAGAGTTTTAAATCATTGAGTGAAAATGTGAACTGCTAGTCTGAAATCCATGTCAGGGCAACTCCAGACAGTTATTTTTTTTTGTATGGGTTTTAAAAAATAGCAATATACTGTGGGGATTTGCTCTGGTAGACAGGCTCGCGGACGCAGTACAGAGGCAATGACAACGTCTTTAACTTAAACAGTGCAGTGTTTTATTCACACATACGTAAAGTGACAACAAAAAAGGCAGTTTCAGGGAAAAACAGTAATCAAGCACATAAGTCCTTGGGTAAAGCAGAAGTCCACAGGCTTTTTCCCAAACAATATAGCAGGCCTTAGTCCCGGCCCAAACTCTCAGGCTCCAACACCCAGACTGACACAGCTCCACTATCAGATGGAGGATAATCCACCCAGCTGAGACTGCTGGCTGGGTTTTTATCCCAAACCCGGCCTGGAATGTGGGGAACAGCCACCCACCCTGCACTTTGGCTGCTCCCAGTAAGAGCCGTCCCGGATCGGTTTTACAGCCACACTAAATGATCAAGAGTGTCAGTCAGCACTAGATGCCGCTTACACTTACAATTACCGGCTCTTACCTCACCGAGGCCAGGAACCTCGGTGACACATATCTTCCGTCAATGATGGCCCCTTGCGCTTTCCTACAATACGTGTCTTAGAATATAGAGACTAGCGTTTTAAATCCCTGACTGATAACATGAAATACTAGGAGTGTGTGTTATTGCATCTCCGGATAGTTAAATTTTGTACTGGCTGTTTGTGAAAATAGCAATCAAATGTGTGTTTTACAAGAGTAGAGTTTTAAATCTGTGAGTTATAATGTAAAATACTAGGCCAAAATCCATGTCAATGCATGTCCAGACATTTAATATATTTTTGGGGCGTTGTGAAAATAGCAATATATGTGTGTTTTATACAGTAATACAAAGAGCAGCATTTAAATCTCTGCGTGAAATACTAGTCCCAAATCTGTGTAAAAGCATCTCCAGATATTTCAAGTGTTGGTGTGCGTGTGTGTGTGTGTGTGGGGGGGGGGGGGGGTGGAGATAATCTCATAGCAGAATAGCAACTGCATATTTGAATGTACAGAAGACATTAGGCCTAAATCTAATAGTGGCACCAATACTACATTATCTACAAAGTTAGTTGTCATTAGAAGTATCTTCAGTGCGTTTGTGGAAGGGGAAGAATATTTTATTGCACCTATCTGTCTTTAAGGGCTCATGCACGCGACCGTTGTGCGACTGTTCCGTGCATTGGGGTCACACGGCCGGAGCCCGTGTATTGAGTGCATGAGCACTAAGTTTCAGAAAACAGAATTGCACACCATTCCATACTTTGTGTGACTGTGTACATTAGGCCCAAAATGTCAGGAATATGGAAGGGTTCCAAACAAAAGACCCTGTCATACAATTACCTGTCTGCGATCCTGCTGCAAGTCCAGCTGCAATTTGACAGCGGCGCTATGTTTCAACAGCAACTAGTCCTGCTGACAGTGGGGCTGCTCGACCTATCAGGGAGCTAGGATGCCAGACCAATCAGGCTCTGTGCCGGCGTCACATGCCTACTGAGGTTGGCTATTTTAAGGGGAAGCTGCTGGCAGCAGGTGCCTGTTATTGATTTTCTGGTTTTCTCTGACTTTGAAATTGCTTCTGTTTGCTGATTTTGCCTGACTAAGATGCTTCCTGGTATTTGACTCTGTTTATCGTGACCTTGGCTTTGCCTGCTGATTTTGTCTTTGACGTTTTCTTCAGGTTTCATTTTACTATGTATTCGCATCTGATTTTGCAAGTAGGTAGGAACATTGGTGTGGGTGGAGACCAGGGCTGCACTGTTCCCTACCTTTTCATGACTGACTCAGGGCTAGGCCTATTGTCCCAGATCCAGAATGTGAAAAGCAGCAGCACCAGCTATCTGGCCAGAAGTAGTAGTAGTAGTGGTCCACAGTTGTCCTTGGATTTGGAAAGGCACAAATTATCATTGAGGGGAAAGAGGATGATATATGCCTCCTCTTAGTTGCAGCAGGATGATGTGGAGGTGACTCCTGAGTCTGAAACTGTGCCATGGAGCCAGCATTCCTCCTGCTCCTCCTCCTTGAAGATGCAGAGAAGGCTTTCAATGGAATCCTGTCTGTCATCACAGCCTCTTCCTAGTGGGGTACATTCCTTTTTCCTAAGAATTGGCAAGAAACCACCCGATGCCCTATGGCAGATAGTCAAGAGAGTCTCCCTGTTGATGACTTCTGTGAAAGCATATAATACATACTGGAAAAAAGGTACGGAGCACAAGACCATGGGGTAAAACCTGATATACACAGTAAAAAGGTCAGATTGAACTTCTTTTCCCCTTGGAGAGTTGTGTATGCTTATAACAGCATGGATGGAGAGGCTTGCTAACTGACTTAAAGGGTTTCTGTCACCCCATTAAACCGTTTTTTTTCTTTTCTTTAATAATAATCCCTATAGTGCGATCTCATGATACATAATCAAATTAATAATTTTGGTTCAGTAGATTTTGCTAAAAAACGATTTTTAAAATATGCTAATTACCTTGATTTCAAATTCTAACAGCGCCAGCAGAGAAGGATTACCTTCCCTGGCCCTGTCAATCAGCATGCCGAGGGGGCGTCATTACCATCGGAGGATGCGGCTGCTACCAGCAAGTAGCCGCCCTACTTGCTGGTAGCAAGGTAATTAGCATATTTTAAAAATCGTTTTTTAGCAAAATCTACTGAACCAAAATTATTAATTTGATTATGTATCATGAGATCGCACTATAGGGATTATTATTAAAGAAAAAAAAAAAAACTGTTTAATGGGGTGACAGAAACCCTTTAAGTCCCCAACGTCTGAGCAATCAGTTGTACTGTCCAGAGGTGGAATTAGTGATGAATTAGTAAAAGTATGATTTCTAGACAGAGCTTCCTCTTGTAAAAGTATATTTTTTTATTATAATAAATACATTTTAAAAAGAAACAGAACTGTAAGGTGTAATTAGAAGTGTAGCGTTATGTGAATTCAAAATACTTGAGAATGAATAAACTTACTCAGGCTAAGTGAAATAAATATATTTACTAAGCGTGATTAAATATACAATAACACAAACAAATCACATACTGAATAATAAAAGTAAATATATCACTAGCCTAAATATGCAACATGCAATCTGGGGTGAGACTATGGGGTGAGACTCCGTTGGTCATGCTATAACGTGGTTGTCTACCAAGTTATAACACATGACCGACACCCCAGGGTGTACACGATAGGGCAAATCAATACTTACATCCTACCTAGGATGAAGTTTTCAATGGAGTCTCCTGAATGCACCTCCTCCAGTGTGCTGCACTCATGCCTCTAAAATCATTCAGGAATGTGGTCTTATCAGCACAATGGGAATGAGTACTTCTCTAACCTACTACATTACAAGGGAAACTTTATTATACAGAATATTAAAAGTAACATAAAAGAGGCAGAATTAGGGGGCACAGAGCCAATCAGTTACTTTACTTTAAAATACCCTTACAATACAAGAACGGTCACCAAATTCTTTGGGAAAATACAACTGACCAGTATTCCCAATCAGAACAAGTCTGTCCTCCTTCTCCTGGTCCTCTTTGTGGCAGCCAACCCACATCCCCAATGAATTCAGTGCCCTTGTCATCATCATTACCTTTTTTCCCTTTCATCCTCCATGTAGGCATACCATGAGAGATGACCCGCCTCCAACCAGGTAGGGACAGGAAGAATAAATTTTACCCTCCTTCGGCTCCTCCTCAGTGTCTTCCTGTCCCTCTAGGTTATTCCTCACGGCACTTGCTATGGGTCCACTTATGTGAAGGCGGCAGGCAGAGGTGGCTATTCTGGATTCATTATGCCTAGGCACATGAGGGAAGCAGGCAGCACCCGTTTCCTAGTTGGGTTATTGAGGAGCTGGGAGTCTGTAGGTCAAGGACCCTGCTCCTTATGGTATCTCCCGCTCTGCGCGCCGGCATGGAGATCCATGTGCTGACTGGACACTTACTTAGTTCCTCCGGTCTTCAGAACCCTCCTCATCGCATCCCGATATTTTCGGTGCACTGCGATGACGTAACAGAAAGTCGCATGGGTTCCACATGCGTTCCAGCAGTACTTCCGGTATGCGTGACGAACGTAAAGGAGGCAGAGCTTAGAATGGCGCGGAGATCAAGGCAGAAGTCGCCCTCTGATCTGAGGTCTGTAGGTAAGGAGAAATAAAAGGGGAACAGACCTTGCAAAGGCCTGACAATATGTCAGAATTAGGATCCGGCCAGATGGAGTCTTCTATGGGTCCTGCTGTTGTAAGTTACTTCCACCTGGGGGATGCTGTATATATTGTACTTATGCTAAACCCTTTGAGTTTCTGTCAGCCCTCTGTGCATGCAGAGTGATAAGGATAGTGTGCAGAGTAGAGTTGAGCGAACACCTGGATGTTCGGGTTCGAGAAGTTCGGCCGAACTTCCCGGAAATGTTCGGGTTCGGGATCCGAACCCGACCCGAACTTCGTCCCGAACCTAAACCCCATTGAAGTCAATGGGGACCCGAACTTTTCGGCACTAAAAAGGCTGTAAAACAGCCCAGGAAAGAACTAGAGGGCTGCAAAAGGCAGCAACATGTAGGTAAATCCCCTGCACACAAATGTGGATAGGGAAATGAATTAAAATAAAAATAAAATATATAAAAATAAACCAATATCAATTGGAGAGAGGTCCCATAGCAGAGAATCTGGCTTCACTTCAGCAGAGAATCAGTCTTCATGCCATAGCAGAGAATCTGGCTTCAGGTCACCCAACACTGTAACAGTCCATTGTCATATATTTAGGCCCCGGCACCCAGGCAGAGGAGAGAGGTCCCGTAACAGAGAATCTGGCTTCATGTCAGCAGAGAATCAGTCTGCATGTCATAGCAGAGAATCAGGCTTTACGTCACCCAACACTGGAACAGTCCATTGTCAGATATTTAGGCCCAGGCACCCAGGCAGAGGAGAGAGGTACCTTAACAGAGAATCTGGCTTCATGTCAGCAGAGAATCAGTCTTCATGTCATAGCAGAGAATCAGGCTTCACGTCACCCACCACTGGAACAGGCCACTGTCACATATTTAGACCCAGGCACCCAGGCAGAGGAGAGAGGTCCCATAACAGAGATTCAGGCTTCATGTCAGCAGAGAATCAGTCTTCATGTCATAGCAGAGAATCAGGCTTCACGTCACCCACCACTGGAAAAGGCCACTGTCACATATTTAGGCCCAGGCACCCAGGCAGAGGAGAGAGGTCCCATAACAGAGATTCAGGCTTCATGTCAGCAGAGAATCAGTCTTCATGTCATAGCAGAGAATCAGGCTTCACGTCACCCACCACTGGAACAGGCCACTGTCACATATTTAGGCCCAGGCACCCAGACAGAGGAGAGAGGTCCCGTAACAGAGAATCTGGCTTCATGTCAGCACAGAATCAGTCTTCATGTCATAGCAGAGAATCAGGCTTCACGTCACCCACCACTGGAACAGGCCACTGTCACATATTTAGGCCCAGGCACCCAGGCAGAGGAGAGAGGTCCCATAACAGAGATTCAGGCTTCATGTCAGCAGAGAATCAGTCTTCATGTCATAGCAGAGAATCAGGCTTCACGTCACCCACCACTGGAACAGGCCACTGTCACATATTTAGGCCCAGGCACCCAGGCAGAGGAGAGAGGTCCCATAACAAAGATTCAGGCTTCATATCAGCAGAGAATCAGTCTTCATGTCATAGCAGAGAATCAGGCTTCACGTCACCCACCACTGGAACAGGCCACTGTCACATTTTAGGCCCAGGCACTCAGGCAGAGGAGAGAGGTCCCATAACAGAGATTCAGGCTTCATGTCAGCAGAGAATCAGTCTTCATGTCATAGCAGAGAATCAGGCTTCACGTCACCCACCACTGGAACAGGCCACTGTCACATATTTAGGCCCAGGCACCCAGGCAGAGGAGAGAGGTCCCATAACAGAGATTCAGGCATCATGTCAGCAGAGAATCAGTCTTCATGTCATAGCAGAGAATCAGGCTTCACGTCACCCACCACTGGAACAGGCCACTGTCACATATTTAGGCCCAGGCACCCAGGCAGAGGAGAGAGGTCCCATAACAGAGATTCAGGCTTCATGTCAGCAGAGAATCAGTCTTCATGTCATAACAGAGAATCAGGCTTCACGTCACCCACCACTGGAACAGGCCACTGTGACATATTTAGGCCCAGGCACCCAGGCAGAGGAGAGAGGTCCCATAACAGAGATTCAGGCTTCATGTCAGCAGAGAATCAGTCTTCATGTCATAGCAGAGAATCAGGCTTCACGTCACCCACCACTGGAACAGGCCACTGTCACATATTTAGGCCCAGGCACCCAGGCAGAGGAGAGAGGTCCCATAACAGAGATTCAGGCTTCATGTCAGCAGAGAATCAGTCTTCATGTCATAGCAGAGAATCAGGCTTCACGTCACCCACCACTGGAACAGGCCACTGTCACATTTTTAGGCCCAGGCACCCAGGCAGAGGAGAGAGGTCCCATAACAGAGATTCAGGCTTCATGTCAGCAGAGAATCAGTCTTCATGTCATAGCAGAGAATCAGGCTTCACGTCACCCACCACTGGAACAGGCCACTGTCACATGTTTAGGCCCAGGCACCCAGGCAGAGGAGACAGGTCCCATAACAAAGATTCAGGCTTCATGTCAGCAGAGAATCAGTCTTCATGTCATAGCAGAGAATCAGGCTTCACGTCACCCACCACTGGAACAGGCCACTGTCACATATTTAGGCCCAGGCACCCAGGCAGAGGAGAGAGGTCCCATAACAGAGATTCAGGCTTCATGTCAGCAGAGAATCAGTCTTCATGTCATAGCAGAGAATCAGGCTTCACGTCACCCACCACTGGAACAGGCCACTGTCACATATTTAGGCCCAGGCACCCAGGCAGAGGAGACAGGTCCCATAACAGAGATTCAGGCTTCATGTCAGTAGAGAATCAGTCTTCATGTCATAGCAGAGAATCAGGCTTCACGTCACCCACCACTGGAACAGGCCACTGTCACATATTTAGGCCCAGGCACCCAGGCAGAGGAGAGAGGTCCCATAACAGAGATTCAGGCTTCATGTCAGCAGAGAATCAGTCTTCATGTCATAGCAGAGAATCAGGCTTCACGTCACCCACCACTGGAACAGGCCACTGTCACATATTTAGGCCCCGGCACCCAGGCAGAGGAGAAAGGTCCCATAACAGAGATTCAGGCTTCATGTCAGCAGAGAATAAGTCTTCATGTCATAGCAGAGAATCAGGCTTCACGTCACCCACCACTGGAACAGGCCACTGTCACATTTTAGGCCCAGGCACTCAGGCAGAGGAGAGAGGTCCCATAACAGAGATTCAGGCTTCATGTCTGCAGAGAATCAGTCTTCATGTCATAGCAGAGAATCAGGCTTCACGTCACCCACCACTGGAACAGGCCACTGTCACATATTTAGGCCCAGGCACCCAGGCAGAGGAGACAGGTCCCATAACAGAGATTCAGGCTTCATGTCAGCAGAGAATCAGTCTTCATGTCATAGCAGAGAATCAGGCTTCACGTCACCCACCACTGGAACAGGCCACTGTCACATATTTAGGCCCAGGCACCCAGGCAGAGGAGAGAGGTCCCATAACAGAGATTCAGGCTTCATGTCAGCAGAGAATCAGTCTTCATGTCATAGCAGAGAATCAGGCTTCACGTCCGCCACCACTGGAACAGGCCACTGTCACATATTTAGGCCCAGGCACCCAGGCAGAGGAGACAGGTCCCATAACAGAGATTCAGGCTTCATGTCAGCAGAGAATCAGTCTTCATGTCATAGCAGAGAATCAGGCTTCAAGTCACCCACCACTGGAACAGGCCACTGTCACATATTTAGGCCCAGGCACCCAGGCAGAGGAGAAAGGTCCAATAACAGAGATTCAGGCTTCATGTCAGCAGAGAATCAGTCTTCATGTCATAGCAGAGAATCAGGCTTCACGTCACCCACCACTGGAACAGGCCACTGTCACATATTTAGGCCCAGGCACCCAGGCAGAGGAGACAGGTCCCATAACAGAGATTCAGGCTTCATGTCAGCAGAGAATCAGTCTTCATGTCATAGCAGAGAATCAGGCTTCACGTCACCCACCACTGGCACAGGCCACTGTCACATATTTAGGCCCAGGCACCCAGGCAGAGGAGAAAGGTCCCATAACAGAGATTCAGGCTTCATGTCAGCAGAGAATCAGTCTTCATGTCATAGCAGAGAATCAGGCTTCACGTCACCCACCACTGGAACAGGCCACTGTCACATATTTAGGCCCAGGCACCCAGGCAGAGGAGAGAGGTCCCATAACAGAGATTCAGGCTTCATGTCAGCAGAGAATCAGTCTTCATGTCATAACAGAGAATCAGGCTTCACGTCACCGACCACTGGAACAGGCCACTGTCACATATTTAGGCCCAGGCACCCAGGCAGAGGAGAGAGGTCCCATAACAGAGATTCAGGCTTCATGTTAGCAGAGAATCAGTCTTCATGTCATAACAGAGAATCAGGCTTCACGTCACCCACCACTGGAACAGGCCACTGTCACACATTTAGGCCCCGGCACCCAGACAGAGGAGAGGTTCATTCAACTTTGGGTTGCCCCGCAATATAATGGTAAAATGAAAATAAAAATAGGATTGAATGAGGAAGTGCCCTGGAGTACAATAATATATTGTTAAGTGGAGGTAGTTAATGTCTAATCTGCACAAGGGATGGACAGGTCCTGTGGGATCCATGCCTGGTTCATTTTTATGAACGTCAGCTTGTCCACATTAGCTGTAGACAGGCGGCTGCGTTTGTCTGTAATGACGCCCCCTGCCGTGCTGAATACACGTTCAGACAAAACGCTGGCCGCCGGGCAGGCCAGCACCTCCAAGGCATAAAAGGCTAGCTCTGGCCACGTGGACAATTTGGAGACCCAGAAGTTGAATGGGGCCGAACCATCAGTCAGTACGTGGAGGGGTGTGCACAGGTACTGTTCCACCATGTTAGTGAAATGTTGCCTCCTGCTAACACGTTCCGTATCAGGTGGTGGTGCAGTTAGCTGTGGCGTGGTGACAAACCTTTTCCGCATCTCTGCCATGCTAACCCTGCCCTCAGAGGAGCTGGCCGTGACACAGCTGCGTTGGCAACCTCTTGCTCCTCCTCTGCCTTCGCCTTGGGCTTCCACTGGTTCCCCTGTAACTTTTGGGAATGCTCTCAGTAGCGCGTCTACCAACGTGCGCTTGTACTCGCGCATCTTCCTATCACGCTCCAGTGTAGGAAGTAAGGTGGGCACATTGTCTTTGTACCGGGGATTCAGCAGGGTGGCAACCCAGTAGTCCGCACACGTTAAAATGTGGGCAAATCTGCTGTCGTTGCGCAGGCACTGCAGCATGTAGTCGCTCATGTGTGCCAGGCTGCCCAGAGGTAAGGACAAGCTGTCCTCTGTGGGAGGCGTATCGTCATCTTCCTGTGTTTCCCCCCAGCCACGCACCAGTGATGGGCCCGAGCTGCTTTGGGTGCCACCCCGCTGTGAACATGCTTCATCCTCATCCTCCTCCACCAACTCTTCATCCTCGTCCTCCTCGTCCTCCAGTAGTGGGCCCTGTCTGGCCACATTTGTACCTGGCCTCTGCTGTTGCAAAAAACCTCCCTCTGAGTCACTTCTAAGAGACTGGCCTGAAAGTGCTAAAAATGACCCCTCTTCCTCCTCTTCCTCCTGGGCCACCTCCTCTTCCATCATCGCCCTAAGTGTTTTCTCAAGGAGACATAGAAGTGGTATTGTAACGCTGATAATGGCGTCATCGCCACTGGCCATGTTGGTGGAGTACTCGAAACAGCGCAACAGGGCACACAGGTCTCGCATGGAGGCCCAGTCATTGGTGGTGAAGTGGTGCTGTTCCGCAGTGCGACTGACCCATGCGTGCTGCAGCTGAAACTCCACTATGGCCTGCTGCTGCTCGCACAGTCTGTCCAGCATGTGCAAGGTGGAGTTCCACCTGGTGGGCACATCGCATATGAGGCGGTGAGCGGGAAGGCCGAAGTTACTGTGTAGCGCAGACAGGCGTGCTGCAGCAGGGTGTGAACGCCGGCAGCGCGAACAGACGGCCCGCACTTTATGCAGCAGCTCTGACATGTCGGGGTAGTTGCGAATGAACTTCTGCACCACCAAATTCAGCACATGCGCCAGGCAAGGGATGTGCGTCAAACCGGCTAGTCCCAGAGCTGCAACGAGATTTCGCCCATTATCGCACACCACCAGGCCGGGCTTGAGGCTCACCGGCAGCAACCACTCGTCGGTCTGTTGTTCTATACCCCGCCACAACTCCTGTGCGGTGTGGGGCCTGTCCCCCAAACATATGAGTTTCAGAACCGCCTGCTGACGTTTACCCCGGGATGTGCTGAAGTTGGAGGTGAAGGTGTGTGGCTGACTGGATGAGCAGGTGGAAGAAGAGGAGGAGGAAGCTGAGTAGGAGGAGGAGGAGACAGGAGGCAAAGAATGTTGCCCTGCGATCCTTGGCGGCGGAAGGACGTGCGCCAAACAGCTCTCCGCCTGGGGCCCAGCCGCCACTACATTTACCCAGTGTGCAGTTAGGGAGATATAGCGTCCCTGGCCGTGCTTACTGGTCCACGTATCTGTGGTTAGGTGGACCTTGCCACAGATGGCGTTGTGCAGTGCACACTTGATTTTATCGGACACTTGGTTGTGCAGGGAAGGCACGGCTCTCTTGGAGAAGTAGTGCCGGCTGGGAACAACATACTGTGGGACAGCAAGCGACATGAGCTGTTTGAAGCTTTCTGTGTCCACCAGCCTAAATGAGAGCATTTCATAGGCCAGTAGTTTAGAAATGCTGGCATTCAGGGCCAGGGATCGAGGGTGGCTAGGTGGGAATTTACGCTTTCTCTCAAATGTTTGTGAGATGGAGAGCTGAACGCTGCCGTGTGACATGGTTGAGATGCTTGGTGACGCAGGTGGTGGTGTTGGTGGTACGTCCCATGTTTGCTGGGCGGCAGGTGCCAACTTTCCTCCAGAGGTGGAGGAAGAGGCCGAGGCGGCGGCAGCAGCAGAAGAGGCCGAGGCGGCAGCAGCAGAAAAGGTAGCAAGGGGAGCCTGATTGACTTCTTTGTTTTTAAGGTGTTTACTCCACTGCAGTTCATGCTTTGCATGCAGGTGCCTGGTCATGCAGGTTGTGCTAAGGTTCAGAACGTTAATGCCTCGCTTCAGGCTCTGATGGCACAGCGTGCAAACCACTCGGGTCTTGTCGTCAGCACATTGTTTAAAGAAGTGCCATGCCAGGGAACTCCTTGAAGCTGCCTTTGGGGTGCTCGGTCCCAGATGACGGCGGTCAGTAGCAGGCGGAGTCTCTTGGCGGCGGGTGTTCTGATTTTGCCCACTGCTCCCTCTTTGTCTTTTGCTACGCTGTTGGCTCGGTCTCACCACTGCCTCTTCCTCCGAATTCTGAAAGTCAGTGGCACGACCTTCATTCCATGTGGGGTCTAGGACCTCATCGTCCCCTGCATCGTCTTCCACCCAGTCTTCCTCCCTGACCTCCTGTTCAGTCTGTACACTGCAGAAAGACGCAGCAGTTGACACCTGTGTTTCGTCATCATCAGAGACGTGCTGAGGTGGTATTCCCATGTCCTCATCATCAGGAAACATAAGTGGTTGTGCGTTAGTGCATTCTATCTCTTCCACCCCTGGGGAAGGGCTAGGTGGATGTCCTTGGGAAACCCTGGCAGCAGAGTCTTCAAACAGCATAAGAGACTGCTGCATAACTTGAGGCTCAGACAGTTTCCCTGATATGCATGGGGGTGATGTGACAGACTGATGGGCTTGGTTTTCATGCGCCATCTGTGCGCTTTCTGCAGAAGACTGGGTGGGAGATAATGTGAACGTGCTGGATGCACTGTCGGCCACCCAATTGACTAATGCCTGTACCTGCTCAGGCCTTACCATCCTTAGAACGGCATTGGCCCCCACCAAATATCCCTGTAAATTCTGGCGGCTACTGGGACCTGAGGTAGTTGGTACAGTAGGACGTGTGGCTGTGGCAGAACGGCCACGTCCTCTCCCAGCACCAGAGGGTCCACTAACACCACCACGACCATGTCCATGTCCGCGTCCCTTATTAGATGTTTTCCTCATTGTTCCCGTTCACCACAATTTTGAAAATGGCAAATTTGGGAATAGTTTTTCAACCCAGAACAAAAACTGTGCTTTTACGGTCACTACAAATAATTTGACCAGCTAAAACAGTACAGATTTGGTTGAATATAAATGTGAGGCCTATTTTTTTCGCGCTGTGTGACAGATATACCTTTAATCACAGAATTAGACTTGTATCTGCACGGTAGCGTGTGTGGTAAGTTTTTCAGAATGACACTATCAGCACCTTGAATCTAAGATATCCTTTTTGGGATAGATTTAAAGTAGGCCTGATATAGCAGAAACTACTAATTTTGAGAATGGCAAATTTGGGAATAGTTTTTCAACCCAGAACAAAAACTGTGCTTTTACGGTCACTACAAATAATTTGACCAGCTAAAACAGTACAGATTTGGTTGAATAGAAATGTGAGGCCTATTTTTTACGCGCTGTGTGACATATATACCTTTAATCACAGAATTAGACTTGTATCTGCACGGTAGCGTGTGTGTTAAGTTTTTCAGAATGACACTATCAGCACCTTGAATCTAAGATATCCTTTTTGGGATTGTTTTAAAGTAGGCCTGATATAGCAGAAACTACTAATTTTGAGAATGGCAAATTTGGGAATAGTTTTTCAACCCAGAACAAAAACTGTGCTTTTACGGTCACTACAAATAACTTGACCAGCTAAAACAGTACTGATTTGGAGGAATATAAATGTCAGGTCTATTTTTTAGGCGCTGGGTGACAGGCTCAACTTGCCCCTGATGTAGTATATGGCCAAAAAATAACCACACTATTGATGGTTAAATGCACTTGGGTGACACAGGCTCAGCCTGCACCTGATGTAGTATATGGCCAAAAAATAACCACACTGTTTATGGTTAAATGCACTTGGGTGACACAGCTCAGCCTGCACCTGATGTAGTATATGGCCAAAAAATAACACTGTTGATGGTTAAATGCACTTGGGTGACACAGGCTCAGCCTGCACCTGATGTAGTATATGGCCAAAAAATAACAACACTGTTGATGGTTAAATGCACTTGGGTGACACAGGCTCAGCCTGCAGCTGATGTAGGATATAGCAAAAAATAACCACACTATTGATGGTTAAATGCACTTGGTGGTAGCTTGTGCTGGCGCACCACAATCCACAAAATGGCCGCCGATCACCCCAGAAAAAAGTGATATAAAAACGCTCTGGGCAGCCTAAAAAAAGTGAGCAATTCAATATTAGCACTTCAATGATCCACAGCTGGAGATCGATCACTGAATTAAGTCTTTTGGAGGAGTTAATCTGCCTAATCTCGCCCTAACGTCGCAGCAGCAACCTCTCCCTATGCTTGAATCAGCAGAGTGACGTGCAGCGCTACGTGACCCAAGCTTATATAGAGGCTGGGTCACATGCTGCACTGGCCAATCACAGCCATGCCAATAGTAGGTAAGGCTGTGATGGCCTCTTGGGGCAAGTAGTATGAAGCTTGTTGATTGGCTGCTTTGCAGCCTTTCAAAAAGCGCCAAGAAAGCGTCGAACACCGAACCCGAACCCGGACTTTTACGAAAATGTTCGGGTCCGTGTCGCGGACACCCCAAAATTGGGTACGAACCCGAACTATACAGTTTGGGTTCGCTCATCCCTAGTGCAGAGGGCAAAATACACTCCTAAAATCAGGAAATGTGTAGTATGTTCGGTAAAATTACCAGATAAAAATTACCAGATACATCTACTAAAAATATCTGCAAGAAATGTACTACTAATATGGACAAAGATTTGGTTCCATCTATCAGGGAGGAATTAAGAGACGTAATAAGAGAGGAAATGCATTCGGCTTTTCAGAACAGGATTCAGAATTAGAACCAGTTCAGTTGGATCTCCCGTTCTCTCCAGCTTGTTTCCTACTATTTGTTGTCTCCCTTCTGGGATTATATTTTGTGTTTGTATTGTTTGTCCTTTCCCTGTTATTATCCTAGGTGTTAGTGGTGAGGACTAGTGCTCCCGCCGCCCTACTCACTACCTAGGGCTTCTTTCAGGGTAAGCCAGGGACGAGGAACATGATCCGCGTACGGGTGAGCAACCCGTCTAGGGACATCAGAGTAGCCAGGTGCAAGGGTTAGGTGAGTTAGGGGTTACCAGTCCTCCCTCTCCCTTGTGTTAGGGCACCTGGTCTCCCTTTCCTCTGCGCCGTACGTCTGGTACCTGCCATACCAGATGTGATAGCTGCGTGCTCACTTGCTTGGGTAGTGACAGCCGAATTGTCACCATTCGGCAGAGGGATGACTTCTGGCTCTCCACATTGTTGGACCCTCACTACCGGTCCAAAATGGGGCCCTGTTTCACACCCACTGAGAGGATGAGCAGAGTGAGGAAGTGGAGGAGGAGGTGGTGGACGATGAGGTCACTGACCAAACATGGGAAGATGAAAAGCCGAGCGAGGACAGCAGTACAGAGGGGGAGGGATCCGCAGCACTGCAGCAGGCTGGAAGAGGCAAAGGGGTTGCAAAAGGGAGAAGTCAGCCCACACCAAACAGGCCCGCAACCATTACACTGCTCAACCCCATGCATAAATCTACCTTGCCAAGGGGTAGGTGTTCCGCAGTATGGCTCTTTTTTGAGGAAAGTGCAGACGACAGAAGAGCAGTGCGGTACCAAAATGAGCCGGGGCGTGAACACTAGCAACCTGACCACCACCAGCATGATCCGCCACATGGCATCCAAGCACCCTAATAAGTGGTCCGAACGCCTGGGTCCACAATCTGGGTCTGCGGGTCACACCACTGCCTCCCCTTTTCCTGTGTTACGCACTGCTGGCAAATCCCCTGTCGAAGGCGCAGGCCCGGATGCCCCTTGCCCTGCACCTGGACCTTTGCATGAACCATCAGCAACAACATCCACTTCCCTGTCCCAGCGCAGAGTCCAATTGTTCATAACACAGTCATTTGAACGCAAGCGCAAATACCCACCCACCCACAGGCCATTGCACTAAATGCACAACTTTCGAAATTACTGGCCCTTGAAATGTTGTCATTTAGGCTTGTGGACACTGAGGCTTTCCGCAGCCTGATGTCGGCGGCTGTCCCTCGGTACGCAGTCCCCAGCCTCACACCAGCATGTGTCCCAGAACATCACCTGTGCCATGACCAACACACTCACTGGGAAGGTCCACTTCACCAATGACACACATGGACAAGTGCTGGTGGCCAGGGATGAAGGAATGTTGAGGAGGCCAGGAGTTAGTCGTACCCTTTGATGGCACAGGTGTTACCCATGCCCAGGATTGCGGGCCCTATGTCCATCAGGGTTTCTGCCAGCAGCTATGTTACTGGCTCCAACCCCCACTTCTCCTCCTCCGCCGTGTGCCACGGCCTTTGTGGTGTGCGGCGTGACACTGGTGCCATGATTGAGGTTGCCGGTGGCAACATGTTGCTGTTGTGGCACGTGGTGGCAGTGTCTTGGCTTTGGCTGTGTGCGCCGTGACATGGTTGTCACGCATGCTGTTGCCGGTGGCAACATGTTGCGTGTTGGCCAGTGTGTGCACTTCCCCTTTAAGTTGTAGCCTTCCCCTGTCTGGTGTTGTAAGGGTTAACTCCTTGACTGGGTGTGGTCACTTGGGTCTTATCTCCTGTGGCTTCCTGGCTGAAGTCAGTTGTACTTCAGCTGTTGTTGGTGCTGGAGCTCTGCTCCAGTCCAGGGTGATCTATCTGCCCCGTCCTTGAGGGACACCTTGTAGAACATCGATGTCATCTGCGATGTCATTCCTTTGTCTCCCTTATCCTCTATGTACCCAATCTCACTTGTATGTTTAGTGTGGGTTTATGTTCAGGGTGTGTTGTACGTCTTCATGGTTGTTACATGTCTGGGCTGTTGTTGGTGTTTGTCCCTACATGTATGTTTGACGTTTGCCCTGTATGCAATAGCCTGTATGCAGCGCTGCTTGGGGCTGCCATGCACTGTGAGTATGGGGGGCTCTGGCAGAGTTGGTATACTGGATTCCTGTGTGAGTTGTTTGTACTGTGACCTGCTGTGTGTTCGGGCTCCTGTACTGATGCACAGGGTCCAGTTGTGGAGGCTTCGGCAGGTAAGTGAGTTGTCTTGTTGTTCTTACCTGCTGATCCTCTAGCTGTGTATGGGGTTACCTTTTCCCTGCTGCTTGGCCATTTGAGACTCCTGTTCATCCGTGTCAGGGAAGAACAGGTTGTCTCTCCCCTGCTCCTATGTGAGGGATTATCAGGTCGACTCAGGGCCAAAGGTATCCTGGTATGAGCTGTCCTACCATCCTGGTCCGCTCATAAGGTGAGGATTAGGGACACTTTAGGAGGTGACCTGCTCCTTGATTCCGGCGTCCTGGCCTAGCTGCTTTCGCTTTATACCTGACATTGTACGGTGGGGGGTTTCCCCCACTCCCCACCGTGACACCGCCTTCTCCACTTCCAAATCCAGCAGCAATCAGCCATCAGTAGCTAGCTGGAAGCAGTGTGGGACTGCTGTGGGCAAGCGTCAACAGGCCGTGCTGAAGCTGATCTGCTTAGGGGACAAACAGCAAACTGCCGCAGAGCTGTGGCAGGGTATAAGGGACCAGACCGAGCTGTGGCTCTCGCCAATCAACCTACAACCAGGCATAGTTGTGTCTGACAATGGCCATAACTTGGTGGCGGCTTTGGAGCTTGGCAACCTGACACACATCCCATGCCTAGCCCACGTCTTAAACTTAGTGGTTCAGCGGTTTATCAAAACCTACCCCAATCTGCCAGAGCTACTAGTTAAGGCGTGCCGTGTGTGTGCCCATTTCCACAAGTCGTCCACAGCTTCAGCCGGTCTGTCAACGCTGCAGCAGCGCTTGCGGCTTCCAGTTCACCGACTGTTGTGCGACGTGAGCACGCGCTGTAACTCTACATTCTACATGTTTGCCAGGCTTTGTGAGCAGCAGAGGGAAGTTGTGGAATACCAGCTGCAACATGGTCGTCGCTTTTCGAGTCAACTGCCACTATTTACAAGCAAGGAGTGGGCATTGATGTCAGACCTCTGTGAGGTTTTAAAAAACTTTGATTAATTACACACAGATGGTTAGTGGCGATAACGCTATTAACAACGTAGCCATCCCACTTCTGGGTCTACTCAAACGATCGCTGATCACAATTGAGGACGACGCTCTGAATGTGGCAGACGAGGAAATGGGGGAGGACATGACACAGGGTGATAGCCAGACCTACCACAGTTCGTCTTCTCAGCGCAAATTGGAACATGAAGAGGAGGAGCTGGAGACAGTTGCCTCTGCTACAGAGGGTAGGAACCATGGAACTTTAATTCCATCTGTTCAGAGTGGATGGGCAGAAGAGGGGGAGGAGGAGGAGATGGAGAGTCATCCACATGGCTGACATCATGTTAGGCTGCCTTTCCCGCGACCCTCGCGTTATATGCATTTTAGATAACACGGATTACTGGGTGTTCACCCTTCTCGGCCCCCGCTACAAAGAACTTCTCATCTCTCATTTCTGTGGTGGAGAGGACGAGTAAAACGGTGCAATACCAGAAGGTACTTGTTGAGAGATTGCTCCAAAATTTTCCATCTGACAACATGGCTGGCAGAGTCCGTACTTCCTTAGGCAACTGAGGAAGGGAGACAAGGGGAACACACAGCAGTTCCAACAAAGGCAGGGCAACACTATCCAGGGCATGGGACACTTTCATGACACCCCGCCAACAACCTCACCCTGAAGCGTGGCCTAGTGCTACAAGGAGGGAAAAGGTTTGGAAGATGGTAAAGGAATACATAGCAGACCGTGTCAGCATCCTAAATGATCCCTCAGTGCCTTACAACTACTGGGTGTCCAAGCTGGACACGTGGCACAAACTTGCGCTCTACGCCTTGGAGGTGCTGACCTGCCCTGCCGCCAGCGTTTTGTCTGAGAGTGTATTTAGTGCTGCTGGTGGCATTATAACAGATAAACGTATCCGCTTATCCACTGGCAATGCTGATAGGTTGACTCAGATAAAAATGAACAAGGCCTGGATTGCCCCTGACTTCTCAACTCCACCAGACGAGAGCTGAGCTGATGATGAACCTAAAGGCAATTTCAATCTATTATTTATAATATACTCAATCTACTGTAGTGTATTCCCATGCAACTTTTCCACCACATAAAAAGAGTATATGGTTGAATCTTGTTTTCTCCTCCTCCTCCTCCTCATCTATATTGTATATATTCCCTCCACTCAAATTTTTTTACAGGGTCAGCTCAACTGCAGGCCCTCAACTCAAAATTTTTTATAGGGTCAGCTGAACTCATGCACTTGCATATAATGTTTTAGAGCATCATTTGAACAGCATGCACTCGCATATATCGTAATGTTTTAGAGCATCAGCTCAACAACATGCACTTGAAAATAATGTTTTAGAGCGTCAGCTGTACAGCAGGCATTCGTATATAATGTTTTAGAGCATCAGCTCACCAGCAGGCCCTCACCACTCATATTTTGGATGGTCAGATGAGCAAGCCCTTGCTCCAAATGTTTTTGAGGGTCACCAGAAGGCCACCAATCATAATTTTTTAAGGGTGTGTATGATGCCCTCCTTTATGTGTAATAAAGGGTGTATTGGAGTGCCGATCCTTGTAATTTTTGGCAGCCCTTTCACTTTCACAGTGCATAGGCTTTATGAGAGTAGGAGTCCCACTACCTGAACAATTGTACCACAATGTGAATGAGGCCCTCCATTATGTGATATACAGGCTATTTCGGAGTGCCTCTTGCTTGTAATTTTTTGCAGCACTTGCACTTTATATTTAATTGAATATATAGGAAAGAATGTTTCCTAACAATTTTTACTGTAAAATAGTTTTTTGGGGGGTTTTGTGCGTATTTTTGTCAGTCTGTAAAAGTGGCGTACAACTCGGACAACATGGTTCCCAGCAGCGACCTGGGAGTCCAAGATGCATCCAGACATCGTACCCATGCTGTTCCCGAGCTATTTTGGTGGTGTTTCTGTGACTTTCTGACATTTTAAGAGCAGGGGGTGCCTGGCTGTCTCCCATTGACTTCCATTATACTCGGGTGCTCGGAAAACCGAGCCGGGGCCGAACATCATAATACTTTGGTGCTCGATCATCACTATTCTATACCACTATAAAGGCTCTCTGCAGCCAGGATAAAGCTGTTTTTTAACGTAATTCGCCGCAAATAAATTCGGAACAAACCAAATTTTTCCCAAAACAATTGGCGAACCGGCGATTCAAATTTTTGAAGAATTCGCTCATATCTAGTCAGTATGCCATAGGCAATCATTTGCACAATGTATGCCAGCTGGGCGTGCGTTTAGCATATAAGTTTGGACTGGTATAAATTTGTATGTTGTTTTTAAATTGTGAAAGGTGTGGTCAAGTAATCATTTCAATAGAGGGGTATCTCACAACCAAAAATCTATCCCATGATATATTGGAGTTAATGGTCATGTATAATGTATAATCATTGAACTGCATGTAATCGGCCCATTTGGTGTAACACTTGAAACATGCATGCTGAACATAAATCCCAGAACAAGCAAAGCCTTAATGATAACAAACTGTGTTTTTGTAAGAAAGAGAATTGGTCGGCACAAGATGAATTTTTATTTGTGTGCCATATTAACTGAGTGTGACAATCTTAGGGTACTGTCACCGCCTCTTCTGTGAGAAGGTCTGACAGACGTCCTTCTCTACCTCTTGCATAATGTTCTTTGTTTTGGTTTCACTTTCTCATCTTCTCCCAGGTGTCACCTATTTAGACTAATCTTCTTTCCTTTATATTCCCTCCCATACTGCCTCACTTTGCAGTTTATACTACTTCCTGGAATGAAGTGTTCACTGCTGGAGTCTTCTGTTGCTGCTTGTTCAGATAAGTCCTTTCATGTATTGTGTTTCCTTGCTGGCTTGATTCTAGGTGACCCTGACTCCCTCCGTATGAAGTGCAGGGAGCCGGTGGTCGTGTCCCCTCACTATTATAGGGTTTTCAGGTGTCACAAAGTCTTAGGTACGGGGGCATACAATCGTCTACCTTTGAGACCCTTGCATGTGCTTAGCAGTCAGGGTGAGCTCTTAGGGTTTTATAGGGGTCACCTATATGCTCCTTAGTTTGGGATCAAGCCAGTCGGACGTTTATTCATACTTCCAGCTATCTGTAACTTCATCCGTGACATTATAAACCGCCATTACCGTCTTAAGCATGGGTCCGGTTTCAGCCTTGATTGACCGCATGCAGGGTCTTTCACTGGAGGTAGCAGATCTCCGTAAAACTGTGTCTCAGTTTCAGATGACCGGTTCTGCTTGCGTTCATGGAGTTTGTTCCTCCGGGGGTAGTGAGAATTTTGTTCGCTTTAGGCTTGCAAACTCCATTTTCGTCTACTTCCCCATTCCTCTGGTAATGAGGAGCAGAGGGTGGGGATCATCATCTTGCTGCTCGGGGATAACGCTCAGTCTTGGGCCTTTTCGCTGCCGGTGGGGGCACGGCCCCTCCGATCGGTAGATTAATTTTTTGTAGCCCTGGGGCAGATATATGATGACCCAGATCGTATTGCTCTGGCTGAATCTAAACTGCATCTTTTATGCCAGGGTAAACAGTCCGCAGAGATATATTGTTCTGATTTTCGGAGATGGGCAGCTGATACTGGTTGGAACGATGCTGCACTCCGAAGTCAATTTTGCCATGGTCTTTCTGAGGGATTGAAAGATACATTTGCTTTTCATGAGAGACCTGCCTCGTTGGAGTCTGCCATGTCTCTAGCTGTTCGTATTGACAGGCGTCTTAGAGAGAGAGGAGAGAACACTCCTTCCTGTCATATTCAGCCCAAGGACAGTGGGGCTGTCTCATTCAGTACGCAGGGGTCTCAGTCTCTCTCAATCACCTCTGAGCAGGAGGCCATGCAGCTGGGTTTGCTTGCCTCTGATAGTAGAGGATTCAGCTCTCAGAGGAGGGTTTGTTTCTGTTGTGGGGGTATAAATCATTTGGCTAATGTTTGCCCCTCTAGGAGATTCATGGAGTTTTCTGAGGGTAATAAAAAAGAAACAAAGAAAAAAAAAACCTCTAAAAACTTTCCATTTGCTACTATTAGCAAGGTTGATGCGGAAATTGAAGGTTTGCCATTTGCTTGTAGTTCCCGTTTTCTCCTACCTGCCAGGGTGGTGCTAGACAGCAAGAACATTGTTTGTGAGATTTTTTTAGATAGTGGAGCAGCTGTCAATCTCATTGATAATCAATTTGCAACAACGCATGGTTTCCAGGTATGCACTTTGGAAAAGGATATACCTGTTTTTGCTATCGATTCCGCTCCACTTTCTCAAAGATCATTAAAGGGCATAGTTCACAATATCCGTTTGACTGTGGGTGATGCTCATGTTGAGGATATGTCATGTTTCGTCCTAAGCGGATTACCTACTCCTCTAGGGTTGAGTTTACCCTGGCTCACTAAACATAACCCCACCATTGATTGGCAAGCAAGGCAAATGAATGGTTGAGTGAGTTTTGCAGAGAGAATTGCCTCACGGCGTCTCTTTCAGAGGTTTCTACCAAGACTGTACCATCTTTTCTCTCTGAATTTTCGGATGTGTTTTCCGAGAGTGGTGTCCAGGAGTTGCCTCCTCACCGGGAGTATGATTGCCCTATTAATCTCATCCCAGGCGCCAAGCTGCCAAAATCACGTTTATACAATCTCTCCCAACCTGAAAGAGTCGCTATGCATACTTATATCTCTGAGATCCTGAGAAAGGGACACATCAGACGCACGAAATCTCCTGTTGCCACTGGGTTTTTTTTTTGTTAAGAAAAAAGATGGCTCTTTAAGACCTTGTCTGGATTTCAGGGAGCTGAACCATATCACAATTTGTGACCCATATCCGCTTCCTCTGATCCCGGACCTGTTTAACCAGATTGTTGGGGCTAAAGTTTTTTTTTTAAGTTGGATTTAAGAGGGGCATACAACCTAGTCAGGGTCAGGGAAGGGGACGAATGGAAGACGGCCTTCAATACCCCTGAGGGGTAATAATAATTTGGTTATGCCCTTTGGTTTGATGAATGCTCCGGCCGTCTTCCAACATTTTGTGAACAGCATTTTTTATAATTTAATGGGGAAATTTGTACTGGTGTATCTAGATGACATTTTGATTTTTTTCTCCCGATTTCAAAACTCATAGGGACCACCTACGTCAGGTTTTGCTCATTCTGCCGGAGAATAAATTGAACGCTAAACTGGAAAAATGTGTGTTTGCGGTTCCAGAGATTCAATTTCTTGGTTTTCTTCTCTCCGCTTCTGGTTTTCGCATGGACCCTGAGAAGGGCCGGCACTGTGCTTGATTGGGAGCTTCCTGAGAATCAGAAGGCGCTGATGAGGTTTTTGGGTTTTGCCAATTATTACAGAAAGTTCATTTTGAATTATTCCTCTGTTGTTAAGCCACTCACTGATATGACTAAAAAGGGGGTAGATTTTTCCTCCTGGTCGGTAGATGCGCTTAAGGCCTTTTCTAGTATCAAAGAGTTTTGCTTCCGCTCCCATTTTGGTACAACCTGATGTCTCTCTACCTTTTATTGTTGAGGTGGACGCTTCTGAGGTGGGTGTGGGTGCGGTCTTATCTCAGGGTCCCTCTCCTGCCAAATGGCGACTGTGTGCATTTTTCTCAAGGAAACTCTCCTCTGCAGAGAGAAATTACGATGTGGGAGATAGGGAGTTGTTGGCCATCAAATTAGCTTTTGAGGAATGGCGCCATTGGTTAGAGGGAGCCAGACACCCTATTACCGTGTTTACCGACCATAAGAATCTGGCCTACTTGGAATCAGCCAAGCGTCTGAACCCGAGACAGGCCAGATGGTCTTTGTTCTTTTCTAGGTTTAATTTTGTTGTCACGTTACGCCCTGGGGTTAAAAATGTGAAGGCGGATGCCCTGTCACGTTGTTTTCCGGGAGGGGGGAACTTTGAAGACCAGGGTCCCATTTTGGCTGAAGGGGTGGTCGTCTCTGCTCTTTATCCTGATTTGGAGGCAGAGGTTCAGGCAGCCCAGGCAGAGGCTCCTGATCTTTGTCCTCCTGGGAGGTGGTTTGTGCCTCTTGCTTTACGACACAAGGTTTTTAAGGAGCACCACGATACTGTCCTTGCTGGGCACCCAGGGAGTAGAGTCACAGTGGATCTCATTGCTCGGAGATTCTGGTGGCCGGCTCTTCGTAAGACGGTTGAGGGTTTTGTGGCAGCCTGCGAGACCTGCGCTCGTGCCAAGGTCACTTATTCACGGCCATCGGGTTCTCTCCTCCCGTTACCCATTCCTTCCCGTCCTTGGACGCATCTGTCCATGGACTTCATTATGGACCTGCCTCGTTCCTCGGGGAAGACTGTGATTCTGATGGTAGTGGACCGTTTTAGCAAAATGGCGCATTTCATTCCTTTTCCTGGGTTACCCAATGCTAAGACGTTAGCGCAAGCGTTTGTTGATCACATTGTTAAATTGCATGGCATTCCTTCAGACATTGTTTCTGATAGGGGCACGCAATTTGTTTCCAGATTCTGGAAGGCCTTCTGTTCTCGTTTGGGGATTCAGTTGTCATTTTCTTCTGCTTTTCATCCACAGTCGAATGGTCAGACTGAACACGTCAATCAGAATCTGGAGACATATCTGCGCTGTTTTGTGGCGGAGAATCAGGAGGATTGGTATTCTTTTTTGTCCCTTGCTGAGTTTGCTTTAAATAATCATCGCCAGGAGTCCTCTGATAAGTCACTATTTTTTGGTGCATATATGTCACCGCCAGATCTCTGAGAAGTTCTGACAGACGTTCTTCAGTACCTCTTGCATGATGTTCTTTTGTTTTGGTTTTGCTTTGTCATCTCTTCTCCCTCTCCCAGCTGTCATCTATTAGCAGTGATTGCCTCCCTTAATATCCCCTCCCATACTGCCTCACTTTGCGGTTTATACTACTTCCTGGATTGTGCTCACTGCTAGATGCTGCAACTGCTGGTTCCTCAGATAAGTCTATTCCTTTATTTTCCTGTTGGCTTGATTCTAGGTGACCCTGACTCCCTCCGTATTGAGCGTAGGGAGCCGGTGGTCGTGTCCCCTCACTATTATAGGGTTTTCAGGTGTCACTCAGTCTAGGTATGGGGGCATGCAATTTTCTAACATAAAGATCTTTGCATGGGCTGAGCAGTCAGGGAGAGCTCTAGGGCTTTTATAGGGCTCACCCATATGTTCCTTAGTTTGGGATCATTCAGTTGTGTCTTTATTTGTGACTTCCAGTTTTCTGCAACACCATCCGTGACAATATGGGTTTCATCCACAGTTTGGGACATTCTCTGGAGAGGGGTCTTCTGGTTTACCTGATGAGGAGAGATTTTCCTCGTCTCTGTCATTTATTTGGCAAAAGATTTAGGGTAATCTGAAGAGGATGAGTGAGAGATATAAGCGTGTGGCGGATAAGAGACGTGTGCCTGGTGCGGACTTGAATGTGGGTGATCTGGTGTGGTTGTCTTCAAAGAATATCAAACTAAAGGTTCCCTCCTGGAAGTTGGGTCCTTAGTTTATTGGGCCTTACAAGATCTTGTCCGTCATCAATCTTGTTGCCTTCCGTCTTGATCTTCCTCAGACTTGGAAGATCCATAATGTTTTTCACAGGTCCCTATTAAAACCTTATGTCCAATCCACTGTACCCTCCTCTTTGCCTCCTCCTCTGATTTTTGTTGATGGTAATCTTGAATTCCAGGTCTCTAGGATTGTGGATTCTCGCGGTTCTCTCCAGTATCTTGTTCATTGGGAGGGTTATGGTCCTGAGGAGAGGATGTGGGTCCCAGTGGCGGACATTAAGGCCACTCGTCTCATCAAGGCTTTCCATAGGTCTCATCCTGAGAAGGTGGGTTCTGAGTGTCCGGAGTCCACCCGTAGACGGAGGGGTACTGTCACCGCCTCTTCTGTGGGAAGGTCTGACAGATGTCCTTCTCTACCTCTTGCATTATGTTCTTTGTTTTGGTTTCACTTTCTCATCTCATTTTCTTCTCCCAGGTGTCACCTATTTAAACTAATCCTCTTTCCTTTATATTCCCTCCCATACTGCCTCACTTTGCGGTTTATACTACTTCCTGGATTGAAGTGTTCACTGCTGGAGTCTTCTGTTGCTGCTTGTTCAGATAAGTCCTTTCATATATTGTGTTTCCTTGCTGGCTTGATTCTAGATTACCCTGACTCCCTCCGTATGAAGTGCAGGGAGCTGGTGGTCGTGTCCCCTCACTATTATAGGGTTTTCAGGTGTCACAAAGTCTTAGGTACGGGGGCATACAATCGTCTACCTTTGAGACCCTTGTATGTGCTTAGCAGTCAGGGTGAGCTCTTAGGGTTTTATAGGGGTCAACTATATGCTCCTTAGTTTGGGATCAAGCCAGTCGGACGTTTATTCATACTTCCAGCTATCTGTAACTTCATCCGTGACAGGTATGGCGACACATTCAGATTTCTGCATGCAGTATTACAAGCTAACACCAGGAGTGTATTAAAAGAGGAGACATAATACTGTGTCTGACTTTTATAATGTCTCTCCATTTTTGATCCACTCCGGATTTTGGCTTACCAAACTGCATGCAGAAACCTGACCATAGTCGTACCCTTAGCTAAGGCACTGAAACTACCAACTGGCACCAGAAATTATTCTAAAGTCACTCATCCAATATTTCATCCACTTTAGGATGACTGGAATATTTATTGAACATTGTGTTCACGTCCCTGACTCCCTGACAATACATATTTGCAAATGCCCTAGCATCAAGCTAGAGATCTGCTTATAATGGGATACTCTTCCAACATCCGACTAAAAATGAATCTGAAAGGAGACATTGCCTTAAGACTTTAACAACAATGCAGGGCAAAGGCACAAGTAAGGACTATGTTGTCAAGGTTGATGTATTCAATGTACGTTGTATTAATGCTGGCACTCGAGCAGGAAAGAAATTTGCAATATGTCACTGACTGCTTCTTTAATAATTGTATTTTATCCTTTATGCCTCTGCTTTGAATTTTATGATGCACTAACCTGCAATTTTGAGTGGCAGTTCGTAGGCCTGGCAGTCTCGTTACCCCTGCCTCTCACAATGCCTCTAGTCATGATTTAATTACCTTTCCTCGCCCCTGCACATCTCCTTTGTCTCTTGATCTCAAACACCGTGCTAGGCAATCAATTCTCAGTGCCTCAGAATAAGCCATCAGGCTCCCATTAGAAGCCTCTGTGCTGAGGTTAACATATCCTCTCCAGCACTAATTTGCAGGAAAGTCTCCACAAATAACATGAAAAAATAAAAATAATTAAAGAATTGGACAGGGGATTATGCCTTCAGCATTTCATGTAATTTTCAGTACTAAAGACTCAATTTTTACCAGATGTTGTACTATTTCGTGGCGGGATAGTCGGGTCAGAGTAGATTATGGGGACAACTTAAAGGGGTTGTCCCATGAAAAATATTCTACAGTTTTCAAACCAGCACCTGGATCTAAATACTTTTGTAATTGCATGTCATTAAAAATGTTGTATGGCCACTGAGTTATTCAATAAAATATATCTGTATAGTGCTACTTAACTACTATTTCTTTGTCCGGCTCAGTAAGAAGGCCGCATATGCTCCGTTTCATCTTTCAACTTCCTTCTGAGCTGTGATAGGGAGAACATGGACACGCCCCCTTAGCTGCAGCAGAAAGGACACTCCCCTTGAGCTGTCAGCTTGACATAAATCTAGCAGAGCAATGAATGGGGAGATCTATGGATCCATGTGAGGTAAAGGGCTGGTTCTAGATTTGTTAGAAAGGTATTTTTGTATACTATATGATGTCTTATTTTCATTTTTTACATTATTCATGGGATAACCCCTTTAATTTAAATGGTCCAAAAGAAAATGTTATGACAACAGAATTTACCAAACCCATTTAGGTCTTGGGGTACGGCTACACTGGTTACATGACAGCTGTCCCCTTCGCAAGAAATCAAACAGTGTTGGGTTTCTTGGAACGGGCATGGTGATCCCATTCACTTCTATGGGATCACCGCTATACGGCGTACCTGACTGCAACAGCTGTCGCACGTCCAGTATTGCCGTGTAGCCATGACCTTCAGGGGCGGATTAAGTGCATGATGGGCCCGGGGCTGTCTACCCAACTCGAGCCCCTCCCTCAATTTTAGTTTAGGGGTTGTTTTTTTCTATATGAAGAGGCTGCGGTGCATTCGTGAGCTGCACAGTCTCTGCCTACGCCATTTGACATCACATTCATCGTTCACATGGCCTAGGTGCAACTCAGTTCCATCCGAGTGATTGGGGCTGAGCTGCAGTACCAAGCACAGTGCTATCAAATGGACAGCGCTGTGCTTGGTAACGAGCAAAGAGGCTGTGGCGCTCACTGAAACATTGCGGTCTCCTCAAACAACTGATTGGCTGGGGTGCCAGGAGTCGGACCCAGGGCCACTGGGGATAAAAACCAGCCCTTGAAAAAGTTGCATACCAGCCCTACAGCATTGCGTCATTATTTACTTGTTTATAATAGGAGAAAGCATTCATTTTAAAACACGTGTGTAAACACGAATGTGAACTTTGCCCCACGATAGCTCTTTTGTAGAACCGCCATTGTTCATATTATCAGTGTTTTCCCAACCAGGATGCCTCCAACTGTTGCAAAACTACAACTCTCAGCATGCTCAGACAGTGTTTTACCACGCCCTTTGACCTGCCCCTTTTTTGTTGGCCACCTATTTAATGATTTTTGCATGCAACATTTTAGTTGACCAGCTATTTTAGATATTCTACGGCAGTCCTGTTACAATCCCCACCCCCCCCAATGAGCCTTTCGACCAAATAATAAAAATATTTATAAAATCTCACCCATATGCTGCAAAAAAAATTAAAAATCTGCAATGTAAAATCGATAAACTCGAAAAATTGATAAAATCGAAACTTGGTTACTTGGCTTGGCCCTTGGGGATCTCAGACACCACTTCAACACTTGGCCGGGGGCTCGGTGGAGCTGATGTTGTGCTTTATCCTAATGAGAAAGATTTCATAATAAGGATTTGGAGAAGGGGCAGAGGGATAGCAGAGCAGGGAGAGGCTGGTGCTGCTACTAGGGGCTCATACCATGGGGGAGTAATAAAGCCCACCATAATGCCCCCCCAGTAGTAATAATTCTCCTTATAATGTGCAAAACATACCCCTTTGTAATGCCCCCAGTTGAGCTAATGTTCCCATAATGTGCCAATATAAAATACCCCTTCTCAGTGCCCCCGTAGATGACCCCCATAGTGCTCCCCCCCTTCCCCATAGTACCCACCATAATGTGTCCCAGTATAAAATGCCCCTATACAGAGCCCCCCATATAAAATACCCCTTAACTTTCTGCCAGTAATAAGGGCCCCAATAGATGCCCCCAATCATGTGCCAGTAAGATGTGCCCCCATAGATGCCCCCAATCATGTTCCAGTAGCCAGAGTCCCCCCCACCATCATGTGCAAGTAGCCAGAGCCCCCCCCATATCATGTGCCAGTAGCCAGAGCCCCCCCATAACATGTGCCAGTAGCCAGAGCCCCCCCAAATCATGTGCCAGTAGCCAGAGCCCCCCCATATCATGTGCCAGTAGCCAGAGCCCCCCCATATAAAGTGCCAGTAGCCGCCCCTTATGTGCCAGTAACCGCCCCTTATGTGCCAGTAGCCACCCCTTATGTGCCAGTAGCCCCCCTTATGTGCCAGTAGCCCCCCTTATGTGCCAGTAGCCCCCCCATAATGTGCCAGTAGTCCCCCTTATGTGCCAGTAGCTGCCCCTTATGTGCCAGTAGCATCCCTTATGTGCCAGTAGTCCCCCCATCATGTGCCAGTAGTCCCCCTTATGTGCCAGTAGCCCCCCTTATGTGCCAGTAGTCCCCCCATCATGTGCCAGTAGTCCTCCTTATGTGCCAGTAGTCCCCCTTATATGCCAGTAGTCCCCCTTATGTGCCAGTAGCCCCCCTTATGTGCCAGTATCCCCCTTATCATGTGCCAGCCCAGTAGTCCCCTCTTATCATGTGGCAGTATTGTACCTATATAAAAAAAAATTAGAAAACACTTACTTACATACTTACCTCCAGCGATGCGATGCAGGCCTCTTCCGGCCTGTGTCCCTCGCTATATGGCTCAGGCGGCGCGATGACGTCATTGCGCCGCCTGCACCGGCCTCTGATAGGCTGCAGGCCTAGTGCTGGCAGCCTATCAGAGGAACAGGAGGAGACACAACTCTCCCTCCCCTGCCGCAGCATAGACATCTGTATCGCCGTCCCGAGGACGGCGATACAGATGACTATGGAGATGAGCGCTTCCACAATGGAAGCGCTCATCTTCTGCTGCTGTGCCCTGCCGCCGGCCGCCCCCACTTGTCACCAGGGGCCGCGGCCTTGCAGCACTCAGGCATGTCGGCCTAGCGGGAAATTTCCCGGTATCCCGGCAGGCCAGTCCGGCCCTGGTCGGACCCCCACCAATCTCATATTGATGACCTATCCTGAGAATAGGCCATCAATATATAAATCCCAGAGAACCCTTTTACCTTATGTTATCTGTAGTGTTACATAGGATTTCAAAAATACCCAGGAACCATTGGCTCCTAAACTAATAAATTTAGGAGCCAAATAAAATTTTTAGTTGCCAAATTTAAAATACATAAATTATAATAAAAAAAAGAATTGGAAGTAAAGATGAGACGCAGGTCACAGTAGTGAGCCAGCACTACATATAGGAGAATACAGCACCACATACCTCTTGCTTCCAGTGACATCTTCTGTCATGTAGACCTTCTCTTTGCTCTTCTCCTCTGTTTGACCCAGAATGCCATGACTAATTATTTCAGCTGCATCTCGTTTCTACAGAGCTTGTTACACAGACATGCTAGATTTCTCATAATCGGGGTCATTTATCAGACTGGTGTAAAGTAGAACTGGCTTAGTTGCCCTTAGCAACCAATTAGATTCCACCTTTTATTTTCCAAAGGAGCTGTCAAAATTAAAGGTGGAATTTGCTATGGGAAACTAAGCCAGTTCTACTTTACACCAGTTTGATAAATTACCCCAAAATGTCCCTATGGTGTCTACAGCAATTTAGTATGTCCCCTACAGCAGCGGTCCCCAACCGCCGGGCCGCGGCCCAGGACCGGGCCCTGTAAGATTGTTTGCCGGACCGCGGCGATCAGGGCCATCTTTAAAGCGGTACTAATGAAGCGCTTCCATTATGGAAGCGCTTCATTAGTACAGGAGGACCAGGAAGCTGTGAAGGATCTGTACTTACCGCTTCCTGGTCCTCGGCTCAGCTATCAGCTGTGCAAGGCTGTGCACAGCGTGAGGTCGCTCTGTGACCTCACACTGTGCGCCGCGATACACAGCCGACAGCAGAATGAAGAGAATCGCAATGGTGACCAGGAGCAGGAGAGGTAAGTGTTTTTTTTTTTTTTTATTTGCACTGGGGGCTGACATAAGGGCTGATGGCTGACATGGGGGGCCTATGGCTGACGTACAGGGCTGATGGCTGACGTACGGGGCTGATGGCTGACGTACGGGGCTGATGGCTGACGTACGGGGCTGATGGCTGACGTGCGGGTCTGATGGCTGACGTAGCGGGCTGATGGCTGACGTAGGGGGCTGATGGCTGGCTAAAGGTTGGGGGGTTGATCTGAGGTCTGATTAACATTTGGGGTCTGATGCAACAGAGACTAGTGCAGCAGAGACCCTAGTCAGTTTATATAGTCATTATATAGTGTTATATATTTTAATATGCACCTTGTGTTTTGTTATGTGCGTGAATCAGTCAGCGCCGACTAGCACCACCTAAACCCCGCCCACCCCTTAAGCCCCGCCCCAGAACCCCAGCCCACTTCCCTCCCCCCCACCCGGTGCCTGGGAAAATAGTCTTGCATGAAACTGGTCCTTGGTGAAAAAAAGGTTGGGGACCACTGCCCTACAGTACCCCCTAGTAATAACATCCTATATTGTGCTCCAGGTAATAATGACTGTATAGTGTCCCTGAAAAATAATGTCCACTCATATATCCATGTAATAGAAATGCCCCTATAGTCCCCAAGACTACCCCCATATAGTAGTTTGCCCCCACAGTAGTAATTTTCCCCACACTGCCCCACAGAAGTAATTTTCCCTACACTGCTCCCACATGTCACGGTCCCTCAGGTGACTGGTGTCAGGAGATCAGAGAGACTGGCTGAGCGTGGAGGAATCTAACAGCCTCCTTGA
This sequence comes from Bufo bufo, assembly GCF_905171765.1. NCBI lineage: Eukaryota > Metazoa > Chordata > Amphibia > Anura > Bufonidae > Bufo > Bufo bufo. The sequence continues at coordinate 58,894,353 of NC_053399.1, forward strand.
TTTCTCTTTATTCAGTGTTGATAGGGTTAATGGCCACTTCACTTTTCTCAGCTCTTGCTCAGTGGTCATCACTTCTACCCTTTATAGTCTCACCCCACTCTTCTGACTATGCGGTTTATAGCTTCATTTGGGTTTGGCTGAGCTGGTGTGAGGTCATATCTGGTGTTCCTGTTCTTCCATCTCTACAGAAGTTAAGTGTCATGTTTGTATTTGTTATATTCCCTGTTGTTGTATTTGGGCCTGAGACAGAAACTTCCATTTGTCCATCTGGGGAGGAATGGGTTGTCTCTGGTCCAAAACATATTCCAGGGCCTTAATAGAAATCAGGGCCTATGTATACTGCATATGAATATTCCTTTCAAGGTCTATTCATATTGATAGTTAGTCAGGGCAAGGATTAGGGTTGTCTATGAGGTGACCTGTTTCTTCCCTAGTTTCCCCTGCCCCTACAGTAGTAATTTTCCCCCATACTGCCCCTACAGTAGTAATTTTCCCCCATACTGCCCCTACAGTAGTAATTTCCCCCCACACTGCCCCTACAGTAGTAATTTTCCCCCACACTGAACCCACAGTAGTAATTTTCCCCTAAACTGCTGCCACAGTGGTAATTTTCCCTTTCGCCCATGACAGCACCCATGAGAGACCGCCTCCATCCAGGACAGGAAACAGGAACTTTCGTGGAGAGCTCATAAGGAGGAGCATGGCCCCAAGACCACCAGTTCCTGTTTCCTGTCCTAGACAGAGGATGGTTCGTGGAGAGCAAAAAGATATAGGCTGAGAGTCGGTTTGGAGAGGGGTTACCTGTCCCGGCGTAAGTCTCCTCTAGGAGCCACAGGCGGAAGTCTGGTCCTTGCTGCTGGGGTCCGGGTTATGCCGCGCTGCCGCTACTCTGCAGTCCCGGCCACACTGGGAAGTGCGTCTGGCACGCCGGTTCCACCTGACAGTGTTCAGGCGGGCCGGGGCCTCCCTCTTCGCTAACGGCATCGCAGAGGGACAAAATCTCGCAAGACAAGCAAGATCCGGGTCTCGGCTGTAGGACTTCTGGTGTTTGGAACGCACGTAGGGTGCGTTCCGGAAGTAGGAAGTAGATTTCCTATTAATGGCTGCAGATAGCTCCAGCAGGACCCGACCGAGGGAATTCTCACCCACAGGAGGCGCGCGGTCAGTAGCAGCCCAGCCAGCCTCATAGAAAGCCGTATTTGGTTCCTGGAGATCACTCTATCCCACAGCATCATGGAGGAGGAGAGTGCCCAACGCGCCGATCAGCAGGAGGGTCATGAGAGCAGACCGGTACTCCTGGTGGGGTAAGGGGGATCATTCCCCATCACTTTTTTCCTTTAGTCGTGCTAAATCTCCATTCCCTTTGTCTTGCCTTTTAGACTATAAAAGAGAGACCAAGAAAGGCGGTCTCTAAAACCAGAGGGAAAGAATGTGCCGTCTGTAAAAAGAAACTTGCACCCTCTTGGTCAAAATTGCTATGTCAACGTTGCATTGAGAAAGTAGTGGCGGAAGAGTCCCCATCCCTTCTGCAGAATATTAGGGATATGGTAAAGACAGAGGTTTCTGATTCTTTGAAAGATTTCAAAAAGAGCCTCCCTTCCGTAGCCTTGGGATCAGGCATGGCTAATAAGACATCTGGTTCAGATCCATTAGAAGAAAGTGAACCAGGGGAAATCCTAGATAACCCAGACTCGTCCCAGGATGAAGAATCCACTGGCAGACCACTTTTTTCCCCCGGATGATACGGAAGCTTTACTAAAAGCAGTCCGTGCTACCATGAAGGTAGACGAATCCAGAGACCCGAAATCCGTTCAGGATATCATGTTTGGCGACCTAGGGCAGAAAAAATCCAGAGTTTTTCCCGTGAATGAGAATATAAAATTTTTGATACAAAAGGAATGGAAAAAACCTGATAAAAAAAATTTTGTCCCTAAAAATGTGAAAAGGAAGTATCCTTTTGATGAGGCGGACTCAGTTAATTGGGACAGGCCTCCTAAGTTAGATGCACCTGTTGCGAAGATTTAAAAAAAATCCGCTCTACCATTTGAGGACTTGGGTACTCTTAAAGACCCTATGGATAAGCGAGCAGAAGTTTACCTTAAAAAGGTTTGGGAAACCTCAGCTCAAACTTTTAAGCCGAATATTGCCGCCACATCCACTGCTAGGTCTTTAAAGTTATGGCTAGAGGAATTAGAGGAAGAGGAATTAGAATCTCACATTCAGAATAAAACCCTGAGAGATCACTTATTAGCCGTTTTTCCCACTATACTTAAAGCGGTAGATTTTATTTCTGACGCCTCAGCGGATGCATTGAAATTAAATGCTAGGTCAGCTGCACTTTCTAATTCAGCCAGGCGAGCTATTTGTCTCAAAGAGTAGTCAGGAGACACTGGATCAAAAAATAAGCTTTGCCCAATTCCTTGTCAGGGTGATTATCTTTTTGGGTCCGTCTTAGACGACAGAGGAAAGACTTCAGAGCGGACAATAAGAATAGGAAAGGCAAGGGCTTCCTGTTCGGTTCACAATCTTCCTCAGCCTCTAAACCCTCTCAGCAATGATGGTTTCTCTCCCGTGGGTGGCAGACTTACTCATTTCCTTCACATGGGGGAAAAAAATCTCCTCAACCCCTGGATTTTAAGCGTTTTTACCTAGAGGTTGTCTCTCACCCACCGGACAGATTCAAAATCACAAATTTCCTAGGAAATTTGGAAAAAATCTAGCTTTACAACAGGAGATTGCATCTTTACTTCGAAAAAATGTTCTAATTTCGGTGCCAGAGTAGGAGGAAGGCAGGGGTTTCTACTTTACCCTTTTTCTGGTTCCCAAACCAGATGTAGCATTCTGAACCATCATAGATTTAAAAGATCTAAATCAAATGGTCTTCAATCAAACAGTTCAACCTTGGGGTCGCCCACATCTGGACTTATTTGCTACCAGGGAAAACAAAAAATGTTGTCTTTTCTTTTCCCTCAGCACGAGAGATTCACCAACGGGGATAGATGCCTTCTCCCTCCATTGGCTGAACCAGCTCCTCTACGCCTTTCCTCCGTTGAGACTTCTTCCAAGATTCCTCCAAAAGTTAAGACAAGAACGAACGAGAGTCATCCTAATTGCTCCATTCTGGCCCCGAAGAACCTGGTTCACCTGGTTGAGGAAGCTATCCCTGACAGACGCTTGGACTCTCCCGGAGAGGCAAGATCTCCTGTCTCAAGGACCTGTCAACCATCCGAGCGTGAGGCAGTTACACTTAACAGCATGGCTCTTGAGGGGGAAATCCTAGAAAGTAGAGGCCTCTCCAGGAAAGTAGTTTCCACCTTGCTATCCTGCAGAAAGGAGATCACCTCTTCCATTTATCTCAGAATTTGGAACACCTTCCAGAAGTTTGCCAAGGATCTGGTGAATCCTTTAAATCCCCCGCCTATGTGCAAGATCTTAGATTTTCTGCAAGTCGGTCATGAAAAGAATCTGAGGCCGAGTACTCTTAAGGTATAGGTAGGTATCCGCTCTAAGTGCCTTTTTTGATTCCCCCATCGCTAACCACCCCTGGGTTAGAAGATTTTTTAAAGCCATCAGCAGACTTAAACCTATACCTGCTCCTTCAGTCCCCCCCTGGGACCTCAACTTGGTCCTCACTAGTCTCATGGAACCTCCTTTTGAACCACTACAAGAATTGCCCATAAAACTCTTGTCCTTTAAAACTGCTTTCCTTGTGGCAATCACCTCAGCCAGGAGGGTCGGTGAAATTTCGGCTTTTTCTATCTCGCCATCTTACACTAACATCCTAGATGACAGGGTGCTCATTAAGCCAGACCCTTCCTTCTTACCGAAAGTGGTTTCTATGTTCCATAGAACACAGGACATTATCCTTCCTTCCCTGTGTCAAAATCCGAGCAACGAAAAGGAGGAAAAGCTCCATTGCTTGGATGTAAAAAGATGCCTATCTCATTACCTGGAGGTTACTAGTCAGTGGAGGAAAACCTCAAAGCTGTTCATTCAATTTAGTGGGAAGAATAAGGGTCTCGCAGCCTCTACTAAATCCCTTTCCAGATGGATTGTGAGCACCATTACTTTGGCCTATTCTTCAGCTGGAAAGACTCCCCCGAAGGGTTTTGGTGCTCATTCCACTAGAACAGTTTCCACCTCTTGGGCAGAAAGGGCTGACGCTACCTTAGAACAGATTTGTAGAGCAGCCACATGGCAGTCACCCTGTACCTTCTTTCGTCACTACAGACTAGACCTAGGCTCCAGAGAACAACTAGCTTTTGGTAGGAAAGTTCTCCAGGCAGTAGTCCCCCCCTAAAAGGATTACTATTCTAGTCGTCTCTCAAGGGTGCTGTCATGGGCGTAAGGGAAATTAAAGATTACACTCACCGGTAATCACTTTTCCATAAGCCCATGACAGCACCCGGGATTTATTCCCACCCTATATGGATAATATTAATTTCTTAAAAAAAAAAAAAAAAATGACAAAAAATATGTATATATACATGTGTTTATATGGTCATACATAAAAAAAATAAAAATGTGTATTTTCTGTAAGAGTGTATTCTAGGACAAGTTCTTGCGGTTAACTGGTGGTCTTGGGGCCATGCTCCTCCTTATGAGCTCTCCACGAAAGTTCCTGTTTCCTGTCCTGGATGGGGGCGGTCTCTCATGGGTGCTGTCATGGGCTTATGGAAAAGTGATTACCGATGAGTGTAATCTTAAATTTCCCCACACTGCTCCCACAGTAGTAATTTTCCCTACACTGCTCCCACAGTAGTAATTTCCCCCATACTGCCTCCACAGTAGTAATTTGCCCCCATACTGACTCCACAGTAGTAATTTGCCCCCACAGTAGTAATTTTCCCCCACACTGCCCCACAGTAGTAATTTGCCCCCCCCTGTAGTAATTTCCCCCCACACTGCCCCATGTAGTAGTTTGCTCTTCATGTAGTAATTTCCCTCCCACTGTCTCTTCAGTAATATCCTCCTGTGCCCCCCCAGTAATGTCTCCCAAATTTTTTTAATAAAAGCTAATACTTACCTATGTCCCCGACTCCTGGCGCTCGCTCGTAAATGGTAGGCAGGTGCCCACACGTTACTGTGCTGTATCACGACACAGGCGCATGATGACATCATCACGCCCGCCTGCTCCGGGACTTTACTACTACATAGGCTTCAGGCATACTAGGCCTGAAGCCTATAGCGGTGATCGGCAGGGCAGGGAACTATGCGCTCTCGTGCCCAGCAGTAGTATGTGGGCGTTTGGGTCGGCGTTGGGCCCCCCAGTGATGCCGGGCCTGGAGATGACAACCTAAATGCCCCTATTATAATCCGCCATTGATTACATTAGTCACACGTCAGGGTTTGGTGAGTGATTTCCATCAGTGATTATTAGCCAAAACCAGTTGTAGGTCAAAAACTCAGAAAAAGGGCAAATCATTCTATTATACCTTATCTTACTGGAGGCCCCACTCCTGTTTTGGGCTCCTAATCACTGATGGAAATAACTCACTAAACAGTGACTGTGTGAATAAGGCCTAATGCATACAGTTTTTGCCACAGATCTGAAATTGACCTGAGGTGCTGCTTTTTAATTAACAGAATGTACATTTTTGCTGCAGATTTCAGCATGATCTTCATGGGAGTTAAATCTGCAGTGCAATTTGAAGCAAATCTGTTAATAAAATCTTCACTATATCATGTATGCAGCCACCCTGAGGCCATGTTTATTGTTGCACATTTTCCACACCACATCCTATTATTTTCAAAAGGAAATGTATACCGCTTTAAAGAAGGACATTTCTTCCACGTTGATTGAAAATCAGCATCACTAAAAAATGCAAAATGTCCAATCTTGTGCAAATTTACCTTAAAGGGATAGTGTCATCAGAAAATGACTGTTTACAGCATCTTTTTATGTTTAACGTGTTTTAAAAATATATATATATTTCCAATTCTCCATGTCAATATCTATATTTAAACAAAAAAATAACATAATCCTACAGTTTTCACACCGATCATTAATAGTGTTTGCTAGTTCGGGTACCCGGACCCAAACCTGATCTTTGCAGCAGAAGTTCGGGTTCGAGTTAGGTGTTCGGGCATTTAATGAAGCTTGTTAAAAGGCTGCAGGGCAGCCAATCAACAAGCTTTTAAGCTGTGGGCACTTAAAAGCCATAATGGCCATGCCTAGTAACAGCATGGCTGTGATTGTCTGGTGCATCATGTGACCCAGCCTCTATACAAGCTGGATCACGTGTAGCACCGTCCATCAGCTCTGAGTAGTGCAGGGACAGGAAGCAGGCAGCTGAAGTGAGTTAGTGTTAGGAATCTCATCTGACTATTTAATCTGTGGGTGACCTATAGTGATTTTTTTTTTTTGTGGGTGCAATACACCAGCTTTGCACCCCTGACACAGAAAAATAATGGTTAATCTGTTTGTTAGTTCGGTGGGTGACATATACAAATTTTTGGAGTGAGGTACACCTGCACTGCATACGTGACAGGGAAATTAATATTGTTAATCTGTCTGTTAGATCAGTGTGTGACATCAAAGAATGAGGAGAGCATCAAATAAGGGACGTGGCCTGGTCGTGGTGCTGCTGGTGTTGGTGGAGCTGCTGTTGCAGGGAGAGGACATGGTCAATCTGTGCCAGCTACACGCCCAAATGAAACACCTTCCTCAGGTGCACGTAGGCGACAGAACTTTCACCGTTATTTTGTAGGCCCGAATACCGGTATACGAATTGTGAGGACTGAACAAGTAGAGGCGGTAGTAGATTCGGTGGCTGCCAGTGCCTCCAGTTCCTTCACATTGTCTCCCACCCGGTCCCATGCTGAAAGCGCAGAGTTGGCACCTGCAACCCATGGGCATCTGTCTTTCACCTCACCCCCTTGCAAATCAGGCAAGCAGTCTGAGCCCCAAGTCATGCAGCAGTCTCTTATGCTTTTTGATGACTCTGCTGGCAGGGTTTTCCGTGTGCCATGCACCTAGCCCTGCACCAGAAGTGGAAGAGTGCACTGATGCCCAACCACTTATGTTTCAGGATGTGGACATGGAAGGATCACCGCAGCACGTCTCTGATGACAAAACACAGGTGCCAACTGCTGCGTCTTACTTCAGTGTGCAGACTGGCAAGGAGGGCAGGGGTAAAGTGTAGGTGGAAGATGATGTGGAGGATGATAAGGTCTTAGACTCGCATGGAATCAAGGTCATGCGAGTGACGTGTGCAGTTCAGAGAAAGAGGTGGTGGTCACAGCACCAGACGCACAGCAAAAGAGGGAGCAGGGTGCAAAATCAGAGTGGCTGTCCCCTAGCCAGTACGCCTGCTACTGCCTACCACACCCAAGGACTGAGCACACCAAAGCCAGCCCCAAGGAGTTCCCTGGTGTGGCAGTTCTTCAGACAATGTGCTGACGACAAGACGCGAGTGGTTTGCACGCTGTGCAATCGGAGCCTGAAGAAAGGCATAAATGTTCTAAACCTGAGCACCACCTGCATGACCAGGCATCTAAATGCAAAGCACGAGCTGCAGTGGAGTACACACCTCAAAAACCACGAAAGATCTCGGGCTCCTCCTGCTCCCTCTTCTGCTGCAGTCTCGACCTCTTCCTCCCCCTCTGGAGTGACAGTGGCACCTGCCACCCCACAAACAGAGGATGTGGCAGCAACACCACCTCCACCACCCGTCACCAAGCATCTCCACACTGTCCGATGGAAGCGTTCAGCTGTCCATCCCCCAAACACTGGAGAGGAAGAGGAAGTACATCCTTTCCACCAGCGTTCCCTTGCCCTGAATGCCAGCATTTTAAAATTCCTGGCCTTTGAAATGCTGTCATTCCGTCTGGTGGAGACAGAGACTTTTAAAAACCTTATGGCGGTGGCTGTCCCACAGTATGTGGTTCCCAGCCGTCACTACTATTTCAGGCAAGCCATCCCTGCCTTGCACAACCAAGAGGCGGACAAAATCAGGTGTGCACTGCGCAACGCCATCTGTAGCAAGGTCCACATAACCACCGATACTTGGACCAGTAAGTACGGGTGCAGTGTCCTGAAACACTCTGCTTAATACTGTGATTGTGTTTCATGTAAATTGTAGTGTTGGGTGCGAATATTAGAATCACGAATATAAGCACTTAGAGAATTTGCGAATATTTAGAATATAGTGATATATATTTGTAATTTCGAATATTCTTTTTTTCATCTAAACCCATGATCCCTCCCTGCTTCTTGCTTGTGGGCCAATGGGAAGTCTACAATGTCTTTGTCTGAGCTTACCAACATCCCTAGCAACCAATAGGAAAGTTGCCTACCCCTTACCATATAAGAACCTCCCGAGCAGCCATTTTCTACAGTTTTTTAAAGTTCGGAGAGAGAGAGAGCAGTGTCATTGCTGTGCTCTGTGCTTTCCATACTACATTAGATAGATGGTTAGATAGCTTATATATAATACAGATAGCTAGTGGGAGATTGTCAGTGTAAGTTATATCCTGTGTGGGGATTCGCTCTGGTAGGCAGGCTATCAGACGCAGTATAGAGGCAACAACAAAGTCTTTGAATTAAACAGTTCAGTGTTTATTCACACAGTAAGTAAATGACAAAAATAAAAGTCTGCTTCAAGGAAAACAGTCACCTTGTGATTCTGCTGTTCGTTCACACTACGTGGCAAAGAAGTCGTCCTTGAACAAAGCCGAATCACCCTGCTTTCACACCAACAAGTTAACAGGCCTTAATCCTGGCCCAAACACCCAGGTCCCAACACAGACTGACAGAGCTCCACTGTCAGAGAGAAGTAATCCACTCACAGCTGACACAGCCGGCTGGGTTTTTTATAGGCCAGTCAAGACCCGGCATGGAGTGTGGGGAGTAGTCACCCACCCATCACTTTGGCTACTCCTAGTAAGAGCCGTCCCGGATCAGCTATACAGCCATACTAAAATTGCAAAGTGTTAATCAGCATTAGCTGCCGCTGACACCTGAAAATACTGGCTCTTACTTCTGAGGCCAGGAACCTCGTGACACATACCTTCCGTCAACAATGGACCCTTGCGTCTTCCTACATACCTCCCTCTTTGTTCAACCCTGAGGGGGTGAACACTTGTCAGACAGTGTACTCGGGACAGGTTATCCGCGTTTGCCTGTAAGTGGCCTGCCCTGTGTTCCACTGAGAACTTGAAGTTCTGTAATGACAAGAACCATTCCTCTCTTTGGCATGGCTCATCCACTTGAGAGGGGAGTGGTCGGTCACCAGACGGAACTTTCTCCCCAACAGATAATAGCGGAGAGACTCAAGTGCCCATTTGATGGCCAGGCACTCTCTCTCCACTATACTGTACCTAGTCTCGGCTGGGGTGAGTTTGCGGCTCAGGAAAAC